>NW_027040502.1:1950000-2550000 GCF_037179485.1 Ochlerotatus camptorhynchus
GACACCCCCGTAGTAGTGCCTGATGAGTGTACCCCATTAGGCATAAATACGTTAGGCATACGGACGTTAGGCATAGTGGACGTTAGGCATAAAGTCATTAAGCATAATGGACGTTAGGCATAATATACGTTAGGCATAATGGACGTTAGGCATAAAATACCTTGCTGCTGTGCAACTCTAGAAACCTGCTTAACCTGTAAACCTGTAAACAATGCTTAAATTAGGCTTAGCGTTGAATAAAAAATGATACAAGTTAAACAAACATAGTTTATTTAATAAGTACAGTTTGGAATCCATTATATATCATATCATAAGTGACGTATCTACATATTTACTTAGATCCATGATTAGTAGCGATAGTGGTTAAGTAATCTTACAATGAAAACTCAGCTTAGTTTTGAACTATATCTTGAAATCAATCGCATCTAGAAATAAAAAAATCACACGTTTGTTGTAATATATTCTTACACACATATTGCAAAAGTCAAAGAAGAAAAGGTTTTCCTCAAAGAACAGCTCATGAAATAAAGAATGGTGAATTCTGTGATTTTTCATTCAATAACAAAAAAAAAACAGCCAAGGTTGAATAAAATATGATGCCAAAAAACAGCTCATGAAATCAAGAATGGTGAATTCTGTGGTTTTTCATTCAATAACAAAAAAACATACCTGCTGCTTCCAGGATTTCCTGCCATACTTTTCGATACAACGATTCTGATTTTGTTGTCATCAGAATGAAAACTAGCGGAACCGTCTGCTGATGTGAGGGAGCGATACTTCTTTGAACAGTGACGAGTTGCCGAAACAAACAAGGAACTGTGGCAAACGTACCATCTGTAACCCAATACTTTGCCTGTCCAAGACGTCGTTCATGAGTTCCAAAAATTAAGGCTCTTTTATTATTGTCACCGAAGTCAGCAATCAATAGACGGTCTCCATTATCATCCTTCTGGAATTCATCCGGTAGATTATGCCTAACGTCCATTATGCCTAACGTCCTTTATGCCCAACGTCCATTATGCCTATCGTACATTATGCCTAACGTCCGTATGCCTAACGTACGTATGCCTAACGTCCGTATGCCTAACGTCCGTATGCCTAACGACCGTATGCCTAACGTCGTGCACCCGTGCCTGATGATAGTAGAATATCGGCTGATGATGTGATAGCAGCTATTAGAAGCACTTTTTTTTATGTATTGATACATTGATTTATTGGTTGAGTGGTTTATTGATTTATTGATTTATTTATTTATTGATTTACTCATTTATTGATTTATTGGTTTATTGATTTATTGATTCATTGATTTATTGATTTACTCATTTATTGATTTATTTATTTAGTGATTTATTCATTTATTTATTTATTGATTTTTTGATTTATTGATGGATTGATTTATTGACTGATAGATGTATTTGTTTATTGGTTGATTTATTTAGTTTTTTGATTAATTTTTGTATTGATCCATTGATTTATGGATTTATTGGTTTATTTGTTGAGTGATTATTTGTTTTTTTTTTATTAATTGATTTAAAGATTTATTGATTTATTTATTTATTTATTGAGATTTATTTATTTTTTTATTTATTTATTGAGATTTATTTATTTTTTTATTTACTTATTTATTTATATATTTGTTGATTTATTGATTTGTTGGTTAATTTATTAATTGATTCATTCATATATTGATTAATTGATTTATCGATTTATTGATTTATTGGTTGAGTGGTTTAATGATTTATTGATTTATTGATTCATTGATTTGATGATTTATTGATTGATTTATTTATTTATTTATTGACTCATTTATTGATTTATTTATTGATGAATTTATCAATTGATTTATTGAATCATTGATGTATTGATTTATTGGTTCATTGATTAAATGATTTATTGGTTTACTCATATATGGATTTATTGCTCTTTTGATTTATTTTTTATTGATTTATCAATTTATATATTTACTCATTTATTGACTCATTGATTTTTTTATTTAAATTTTTTTTGTTGATTTATTGATTTATTGATAAGTGATTTATTGATTTATCGTTTTATTATTTTATTGGTTTGTTGATTTATTGTTCTACTTTTTTATTGATACATTGATTAATTGATTTATTGCTCTATTGATTTGTTTGATTTATTGATGTATTGATTAATTGCTTTATTGATTTTTTGATAAATTTGTTTATTGTTTTATTGATTTATTTCAATGAATAATTCAATAAATCAATGAATCACTAAATAAATCAATCAATAAATGAGTAAATCAATATATCAATAAATCAATAAACCAATAAATCAATCGATAAATCAATAAATCAATAAAAAAGTAAATAAATAAATATATAAATCAATAAACCACTCAACCAACCAATCAATTCATCAATAAATCAATAAACAAATGAAACATGGAATTCGGACGAGTGAAATTCGGACGAGTGGAATTCGGACGAGTGGAATTCAGACGAGTGGAATTCAGACGAGTGGAATTCGGACGAGTGGAATTCGGTCGAGTGGAAATCGAACGAATATCTATCAAGCAAATGGAATTGGGACGAGTGGAATTGGGGCGAGTAGAATTTGAGCAACTGGAAATCGGGCGAGTGGAATTCGGGCGAGTGGAAGACAGGCGAGTGGAAGACAGGCGAGTGGTATTCGGACGAGTGAAATTCGGACGAGTGGAATTCGGACGAGTGGAATTCGCACAAGTGGAATTCGGACGAGTGGAATTCGGACGAGTTGAAATCGGACGAATATCTTTGAAGCGACTGGAATTGGGACGAGTGGAATTGGGGCGAGTGGAATTTGGGAGAGTGGAATTCAGATGACTCGAATTCGGGCGAGTGGAATTCGGACGAGTGGAATTCGGACGAGTGGAATTCGGTCGAGTGGAAATCGAACGAATATCTATCAAGCAACTGGAATTGGGACGAGTGGAATTGGGGCGAGTAGAATTTGAGCAACTGGAAATCGGGCGAGTGGAATTCGGGCGAGTGGAAGACAGGCGAGTGGTATTCGGACGAGTGAAATTCGGACGAGTGGAATTCGGACGAGTGGAATTCGCACAAGTGGAATTCGGACGAGTGGAATTCGGACGAGTTGAAATCGGACGAATATCTTTGAAGCGACTGGAATTGGGACGAGTGGAATTGGGGCGAGTGGAATTTGGGAGAGTGGAATTCAGATGACTCGAATTCGGGCGAGTGGAATTCGGACGAGTGGAATTCGGTCGAGTGGAAATCGAACGAATATCTATCAAGCAACTGGAATTGGGACGAGTGAAATTGGGGCGAGTAGAATTTGAGCAACTGGAAATCGGGCGAGTGGAATTCGGGAGAGTGGAATTCAGGTGAATGGAAAACAAGCGAGTGGAATTCGGGCGAGTGGAATTCGAGCGAGTGAATTCGGGCGAGTGGAATTCGGGCGAGTGGAATTCGGGTGAGTGAAATTCGAGCGAGTGGAATTTGGGCGAATGGAATTTGGGCGAGTGGAATTCGGGCAAGTGGAATTCGGGCGAGTGGAATTTGGACGAGTGAAATTCGGGCAAGTGGAATTCGGGTGAGTGGATTTTGAGCGAGTGGAATTCGGGCGAGTGGAATTTGGGTAAGTGGAATTTGGGCGAGTGGAATTCAGGTGACTCGAATTCGGGTGAGTGGGATTCGAGCGAGTGGAATTCGGGCCACTGGAATTCGAGTGACTCGAATTCGAGCGACTCGAATTTGGACAAGTGGAATTCGGGTAAATGTCTTTCAAGCGATCGAAATTCGGGCGAGTGGAATTCCGACGAGTGAAATTCAGGTGAGTGGAATTCGGGTGAGTGGAATCTGGGCGAGTGGAATTTGGGCAAGTCGAATTTAGGCGAGTGGAATTTGGGCAAGTGGAATTTGGGTGAGTGGAATTTGGGTAAGTGGAATTTGGGTGAGTGGAATTCAGGTGACTCGAATTCGGGCGAGTGAAATTTAGGCGAGTGGAATTCGGGCGACTCGAATTTGGACAAGTGGAATTCCGGTGAATGTCTTTCAAGCGACTGGAATTCGGGCGAGTGGAATTCGGGAGAGTGGAATTCGAGCGAGTGGAATTCGGGCGAGTGGGATTCAGGCTAGTGGAATTTGGGCGAATCTCATAGATCCGTAGATGGAAGGTATTTTCAAGGGGCAAGACAGCTCCTAATCATGAGCAATTTCAGAGTTGCTTTTGAGGCACCTCGAGTAACTCACATTGCTCAGTGAGCAAGATCGCTGTCATTTGCTTTCTCACTTTTTGCATCACAGCAACATTTGAAGGTGCATCTTCATGCGGAGCCGAAAAGCTGCTGTCAAAAAAAAACAATAATAAAAGCGGAATTCGGAGACACTTAAATCATCTCAGTTGGACCTTCGTTCGACCCTCACCAACCGTGAACGTGAAAGGAACCTGTTGCAACCTTACACTTACGACGGTCGAATGCTTATCTGGTTGATGTAGTAGATCTGCCTGACCAAATACTCAAAATCGATACTCGTCGACGCAATCCCGTCCCATCGCTTGACAAACTGCCGTTGGATGGAACTGCGAACCGAGCTCCGAATTACCACGGCGCCGTTCTGCTGACGGGGAACATCCATCCTAGCTTTTGGTGCTTTTGCTGGGCCTTCCGGATGGTCGAGATTCGGTCCCGTTTTGCGGGAGCTGGAATTGGGTGTTGATCGGTTGTTGCCCCACCGGAAGATATTTTCTATACCGCAAACTGTGGCGGCGGGTGCCGTTGGAGGGGCCATGGTTGAAATATTACTCACTGCTCTATGTTTGCCATGGTGCCAACGGGAATGTTAGTCGAAAGGGGATCAGAGTTAGTTAGTACCACATTGACTGGTGATGCCTTTTCGAATAGGACTGCTGTTACTACTGGAGAAATCTAAGATGATGGGATCGCTGCATTATAGGTGGAATTTCAGATGTTTAGAAGCTTTTTTGATCAGAGATGATCCTGTAAATAAATCACTAAATAAATAATTATTATTATTTAACTTTATTAATGAGGCTTTCAGCCTTGGGCTTTAAATAAATAAATCAATAAATGTGTAAATCAATAAATAAATCAATCAATGAATCAATAAATCAATAAACCGATAAATCAATACATAAATCAATAAATCAATAAATGAGTAAATCAAAAAAATAAATAAATCAATAAATCAATAAACCACTCAACCAATCAATCAATGATCAATTAACAAATAAATCAATAAATCCATATATCCATAAATCAATCAATCAATAAATGAATTCATTGATTTATTGATATATGGATTTATTGATTCAGTTGTTTATGGATTTATTGATTCATTCATGTATTAATTCATTGATTGATCGATTGAGTGGTTTATTGATTTATTGATTTATTCATTTATTGATTTGATAATTTATTTATTGATTTATTGGTTTATTGATTTATTGGTTCATTGATTTATTGATTTATTGATTTACTCATTTATTGATTTATTTATTTAGTTATTTATTGAATTATTCATGTATCAATTCATTGATTAATTATTTTATTGATTTATTGATTGATTTACGCATTTATTTATTTATTGATTTATTGATGAATTGATTTATTGACTGATAGATGTATTTGTTTATTGATTGATTTATTTATTTTTTGATTAATTTGTGTATTGATGCATTGATTTATTAATTTATTGGTTGAGTTGTTATTGTTTTTTTTTTTTTTTTTTTTTTTATTAATTGATTTAAATATTTATTGATTTATTTATTTATTTACTCATTTATTGATTTATTTATTTTTTTATTCACTTATATATTTATTTATTTATTTGTTGATTTATTGATTTATTGGTTGAGCGGCTTAATGATTTATTGATTTATTGATTCATTGATTTGATGATTGATTGATTTACTTATTTATTTACTCATTAATTGATTTATTTATTGATGTATTTATTTATTAATTTATTGACTTATTGACTCATTGATTTATTGATTTATTCATGCACTGATTTATTGTTTAATTGATGTATTGATTTATTGGTTCATTGATTTAATGATTTATTGATTTATTGGTTTACTCATATATTGATTTATTGCTCTTTTGATTTATTTATTTATGTATTGATTTATTAATTGTATTATTTATTGATTTATTGATTTATATATTTACTCATTTATTGATTTATTTATTTATTGGTTTATTGACTGATTGATTTTTTTATTTAAAGATATATTTGTTGATTTATTGATAAGTGATTTATTGGTTTATTGTTTTATTGGTTTATTTTTTTATTTGTTTATTGATTTATTGTTCTACTTTTTTATTGATACATTGATTAAGTTATTTATTGCTCTATTGATTGATGTATTGTAATTGCTTTATTGATTTATTGATTTTTTTATACTTTGTTTATTGTTTTATTGATGTATTTATTTATTGATCTACTAATTAATTAATGTATTGATCTTCTGATTTCTTATTTTTTTATTTCTTAATTGATTTATTTATTTATTGGTTTATTTATTTGTAAATTTATTTTTATTATTTTTAATATATATTTATGTTTCTTAAATTTTGTAATTTTGTATTTTTATTTTATGTTATTTATTTAATTATTATTTTTATAATTAAAATATACATAAAAAATTATAACAAAACGTTGATGTTATTACTTTTGATGTAAATTTTGATGGTCAACCTGATGGCTATTTTTATATTAATTTTAATATTACTTGAGATGTTCCTTTCGATATCTGTTTGATGTTATGGCTCTTTTTATGTCTATCTCGAAATCCTTTTTATGTTCATTTTGATGTCCGTTTTTATTTATTTATTTGATATAATTTTGATTAAAAATTTGACGGTCGTTTTGATAGCTATTTTGATGTCAATTTTAATCTGTACATAAACATCAGAATAGATTTCAAATTAATGGACATAAAAGTATTCATCAAAATGGACGAAAACAGGGATATGAAAAGAGACTGTTCATAAACTACTTAGATACTCTATGGGAAGGGGGAGGGTTTTGCGAGTGTTTATTGACAACCTCAAATGAACATCAAAAGGGACGTAAAAAGTGACATAATAAGGAATATCTAAAAGGAATTTCAAAACGGACTTCAACGGGATGGGGTGTCAACAGGAACATCTAAAGGAACATCAAAAGAGACATAATACGGGACATAAAAAAGGAATATAAAAAAGGAATATAAAAATGTTGAAATGGACCTTAAAATACACATAAAAATGGATGTCCAGAGCCATCAAAAGAGGCATCAAAATGGATTTCGAACTGGACATTAAAATACAAAATGGACATCGAAAGGCACATCAAAATATTCATCAATATGGACACCAAAAGCGACATCAAAATGGATTTCGAAATACACATCAAAATGCACAACAAAAGGGACATCAAAAGGGGCACCAAAAGGACATCAAATGGGGCATCAAACTGGATTTAAAAATGGACATTAAAGTAAACGTAGAAATGGACATCAAAAGGGATGTCAAATGTCAAGTAACATTTTGGTTTTATGATGGTTCTGTAAACCATGATTTAGACTTGAAGAATACTATAAATCCTTGAAGAATTTGCAACGTTACTTGAGAAAGGACATAATAAGGGACATCAAAATGGTTTTCCAAATGGACATTAAAATACACATCAAAATAGGGACGTCGAAAGGGACATCAAAAGGTATAAGTTTAGCAAAAATGTGAATCATTGCCCACAGTGATGGAAAAGTTCATCAAAGTTCCCTATGACTCGCGAACTTTTCCCTTGGTGAACTTCGTGAAATATCGCGAACTTTTCCAACACTGATTGCCCATAACAAATAATTATGCAAAGTTTCATACAAATCGGAGAAGGGAACTGCTAAAGTGGTTTAAGCGAATCCAAACACATAAAGCAACCAACGATTGAAGAATCAAAGTGACGATTGACTCACAGATGGCGAGTGGGTGAAAATGGTAATGACGTTTTGATATCTGTCAAATTGCATGACATTTTTTTAGTACATCATAATTTTTGTAATTGCAGATCTTAAAACTAGGGGTCGCATGACCAGTTTTGGCTTTGCTTTGATTCGCCAATACAGACCAAACGCTTGCTACTCTCTCTCTGCAACACAGCTCAATCGGAGTGGTAGAAGGATAATGATATATTGCTTGGCTGTTTTGTTGCATCATTGCTTGATCGGAATCGGGAAAAGAAATAACAACAATTTTCGCATTAACACACGTGCATCACCTTCGGCTTTACTTCGTGAAGCAGCTCACCAATAATTATATATGGTCGTTTTCTTCTACCAGCCCGAGCAAGCTGTGTTGCAGGAGCTGTTTGTCATGAAAAAAAAAAAATAGTATAAGGATTATATCATTATTGCTTTCCTTTTCTGACAAAGCGTTATCGTTCGGCTCGTTGATCGCTTGTCATTTTGTCATTTGGGAATATTTTTGATCCTTTGATCTAAACTAATTTACCACACAATGGAACCTACACTAATTTACCATGCACCATTCTAGTATAAATTCCAGTACTAAACTATGTTTGTTTTGATTCGCTATGAAAGTTTGACAGATAAAATGAGGGGTTAGTGGATTTTCCTATGTTTCGAGGGGTGCATCGATTAGCTTGGGACCGAAGATAGTACCAGAGCTGAGCCAAAAAGTTGAGCTCGTTTTTTCGGGACCTTCTGGTCTTAGAGTTACCTTTATGGTTCTACTGGATTTGTTTTGGTTGCTCTTATTCGTCGTGTTCTTTCACCCACAAGAAAATGGAAGAACGAAATTGATAAATGAGGTGAAATTTTACGTTCACTGATCTGTGCCTCACGGTTATCAAGGTTCAAAATTGCTCATTACCTTAAATTATGCTTCCGAAAAATTTGTAACAATACACAAAAAACTGGTCGAGACGCTTACCTGAAAAGAGAAAGAAAAAAAAAACACATTACAAAAAATCCTATCCCAAAAAATGCTTAAAACGCTCGTTAAAACGGTTAAAACGCTTGTGTTAACCAGGCTGAAGGATTCGGACGGTTTGCTCACTGACAGGGCCTATACAGAGAAAAAAATTACCCTAACTTTAAGTTCTTTTTACTTAATTTTGGGTAATTTTGAGTTTTGCATCCCACTCTCACTTTTTGTTGCTGTCAAAAACGGGGGTTCGATTTTCACAAGACTATCGTTCAATAAGCTACTAGCAACAGATGCAAACTAACGATTTTAAATTGACTCACTACTTGACAAGCCTATTTGTCCCAAGCACATCTATAAGCGTAACCCATTCTAGTTGAAATTCTAGTACTACACTATGTTTGTTTTGATTCGCTATGAAAGTTTGACAGATGAAACTATGTTTCGAGGGGTGAATCGATTAGCCTGGGACCGAAGAGAGTACCAGAGCTGAGCGAAAAAGTTGAGCACGTTTCTTCGGGACCTTCTAGTCTTAGAGTTACCTGTATGCTACTAGCATAGGAACATCACGGGCCACCCTAATCGTTCGAAGAAACCAAACGCAAATCATAAATCAGACTGACACGTGCATTTGCCAAGGGCACCGTTGTTGTCAAACCTTATCGTCGAATTAATCGTAAAATCATCCGTTCAGCTTCGTTTACACTCGGAAAGCTGAGATCATCAGTTCACAAATTATAACTTCATTTCGAGCTGTTGTGTAATGGCAAGGGCATAACATTCCGATCGGAAATTACAGAGCGGATACCACCTCTAATTACCGGCGGGACTCGAGCCCAACGAGAGTGAGCGTATACGCTTTCCCTTCCGGAGTCGGTCGGCGGCTTCTTCTGAGATAAGGTTCAAAAGAAGGGCCACTCACTCAATTATCATTATTCCTGGCCACGGTTGTTGTTGTTGTTGTTTTTGGTCTTGTTGCGCCGTAGAGCGTGTCGGATTGTTGTGTACACCAAAAGCATGGTTTGCCGACACAATGACACACCCTCATTATTAAGATTATTAAGGGTCGGACACACTCATTAACACGATGAACGGAAAAAATCGGTTGAATTAAACCAATAAACTCAACAACAGCAGCAAAAACAACGACATGTGAATGCGTGGAATCAGACGACATCTAACGGGGACCGACGACGACCCAAAGAAAACGAGAACACGATAGTCTACAACGACGACGACGACGGTAGTCATGGTAGTCATGGAGATTTATTGACACCGTGAACTGTCAGCGCGTAAGTGATTTGTGAAGGGAAAACAGAACCCCGGTCGGAAATCGGAGACGATCTCGGGTTCTCACATGATCTTCCGATCACACGTGCTCGCACAAGCGCAGGTAGAGTATGAATGAGAGTATGGGGGCCCATTTTTGCCAAAGCCGGAAAATCGTGATAATTTCTCAACAACAAATCTGCTGGTCGAACGCACTTGTGTGTGTGTTTATTCAGAAATTCAACAATAACAATTGAAATTTAACACCCATCCAAGCGAAGTGCATTTTCTCCCCCTTCCAGAAAATAAAATAATCCCGAGAACCTGCCCTAGTCGCACGCACTTGTTCGCCACATGAACGATGATGTCCCTGTTCCGAGGTCTCCTGCTGCTGCGCCTTCCTCGTCGAGCAGAAATGGTTCTCCCCTGTTATTATTATTATTATTATTCAATCGGAGCTAGCCCGTTTTGAGGTTAGGTTAGGTTGAAGGTACCTACCATGGGACCATCAGAAGAGGATGAGGAGAAAGCGACAAGGAAATTGAACAATCACTGGCGTGTCCCTTTCGGGTTCATTTCTTTCTTCCTGCGTTGGCATTTCTTCCAAGGACCGAACCGAACGATCCTACGGGAGTTTTACGAGGAATTCTCACCCCGGGAGATGTTTGTTTTGCTTTTGCTCCGTTTCCCTGCAGCTCAGCTTTATTGGGTGTCCCTTTTTGTGGACGATCTGCTGCTAGCCGTTGATCATCATAGCTGTGAAATTAACTAATCACATCCCGGCCGCCATGTGTGTGTGTGTGTGTCTGTTTGTGTATGCAGACATAGTCTGATCAGATCCGAGGAAAAGTGGGTCAACATGCCGAGTGTAGAAGTGATTAATTTTTCCACGTGTTGACAACGATTAATAATCCGACCTTGTTAGTCGAGGTGTTCTGTCGTGACATTCGAAACCGAATCGTTTGGAAAGAGGTTTCTTTTTCCAAATTAAGGCCTGTGTAGCGATCGGAGCGAAGCGAAAATCTCATATCAAATACTCGATTTTTCATCAGAGTATACATTTGAAAACATCCGAAAAAGTTTTATTCTAATGTTCTGTGCAACTGAAAATATCTACATTTGAAAACATATACGAACTTTCATGGCAGGATCGCGAGTTCTTTGATATTGTCTCATACGAACATTTTTCAGACGGATCAAGAGCTGAAGATCATAGTCTATCGTATATTTAATCGAATTTAACCTCGTATTTTGGTACTGAGGCAGCTCTTGCCTCAATTATAGAAGTAGTCAAAATTTTAAGAGCATAATTAACGTAAACGGTAATAAATTAACTTAACGTAAAACAGTCAGGTTCAATGAGTCATTTTCACAGGGCTGGTAGCGATCACTGCTGTTAGGAATAGTGATTTTAGCCACCATGTTGGACAATTAAGCGACCAAATAGTAACTTATAGTTGTAAAAATAGTGACTGAAAAGTGACCTAAGAAAAGAAAAGTAGTCGTTATGACGGCACACTAAATAAATATTTGGTGTTTTAGACTTATTCATTTAGTATCTCATAAACACTTATGTACGATATGAACCTTTAAAGCGAAAGATTCAATAGAATGTTTTTAACCAAACTCACGGTATTAAGCAGGGTGTCTACTAACTTCAAAAATCTGGAAAACCGGGAATCCTCAGGAAAATTTTTGTTCCTTTAAAATACCTCGAAGTCTTAAAGAATTTCAAAATTTTAAACTTTATATATTCACTGAAACAAATAAATTAAAAAAAAAATACAGAGGTTGAAATGTTTTGTTTTGTTTTGTTTTGGAACATGCCTATTTCATAAAAAAAAATGAACTAGTTCTGGACTTAGCTATAGAAATTTTCAAGAATCTGGTGTTAAATTCCATACACGCTTTTATTAAAATTTCTAAAGACCTCATTCCAAGGGAGCTCTGGGAAAAAATCATTCAGAAAAAACATCAAATGCAATCTGCTTTCAAGGCAGTTCTGAGGAATTTTAGATTTCATGTAAAGCCTTAGTTTTGAGTAGAATTTCAAGAAACCCTGAAATGAATTAAAAGTAAATTTTAATGAAAAATCTTAGGAACTTCTGAGGAGCACAACTCTTGTGAACTTCACCGGAAAATTCCAAGGGCATTGGAAAAAAAACCAATCCCGAGCACAAGTCTTTGGATTTTTTTTGAAAATACTAAAAGGAGGATTACAATTAAATGTGAGGATAACTCCAGGACATCTTCAAAATAATTAGGAAAATAAATTCAGGAGATTTTGCCAAACAAATTGTGAGAAGAAATCGTAGGAATTTGTGAGGAGAAATGCCAACGAATTGTTATGAGTAGAATTCCAAGGGAAGGAGTGAGCTTCCAAAGAAAATCAATGAATACTCGGAGAATCTTTCTAAAGGGTTTCTAATTGTGCAGAATTTCAAAGTAATTCCAAGGAAAACTTTAAGAAAATTTAATTCTGAGGATAGCTTCATTGACTATTTTGTGGTCTTCAGAACCACTTGAAAGTTCTCATTTTTTTCCTGAAGTTAATGAAACTGCCTTCAAGTTATTTAGTAGTTTGAGAAACTATATAGGACTTCCTAAAGTTTCCGCAATTTTTCTAACAATCATGGATCTCCTTTAAAGCTTTAAAAATTCACTGAAGTTCTCTAAACTTTTTTTAAAATTTATGTTTTTGCATTTCTCATGAAGCTTGTTGTACTGGGCTGAATTGAATCGTCCTAAAAATGTTTAAGCTTCAGTGAACTTCTGAATATATATGTGAAGACCTCAAATAACTTTTTAACGTCTCTGAAGTTATCTCAATATCTGGGAACTGTTTTACATTCCCCACTAATTCCCTGAAACTAATGGAATTGACCTCCACCTGAAATTCCTCCAATATTCAGAGCTTACTAAACTTCTTTCAAATGCTCCCGCGCATTTTGCTAATGTTTATAAAATTTCCTGAAGTTCGCGGATCTCATCTTAAGCTCCATAGATTTCTATGAAGTAATGTTTCTGAAGACCACTGGCCTTCTGTGAAGTTTCCGAAGTTTTTCTAATTTTCTGGAACTTTTGTGCTCCCGAAATTTTCAAGGAATTGGAACGAAATAGTTAATACAGTTCTATGCTTTTCACTGAAGTTCTCAAGATTTTTCTGAAGTTCATATAACTTCCCTTAAATTATCGACACTAATTAAAAACTTCTTCAATAGTCTAGATCTAGAAATTCGTGGTGTTACCTAAACCATTACTAAATTTCTTTAAACTTCTCTAGACTGCCCGGAATGTATCTGATTTAAAAAAAACCCGCAACTTTACTGAAATTAACTGATTGCCTTGAAATTGCGACAATTTTCCTTAAGTATTATGACCATTATAAACACTCACTAATTTTCCCTGAACCTACCCTGACGCTTTTGACGTTTTCGAATAATAGAATTCTTGGAATACCCTATAATTCCACGGAAGCCTTGTAAGTCGCTGCAAATTTGCTTAAGTTAATGGGATTATTCTGAAGCTATCTGATCGTCCTCAAAGTACTCGGAACTTCGCTGAATATCATAGAACTATCTAAAAATATCTAAATTTAGTTATCTGGAATGTCTTGAAGATATCGCTGCTTGCTAAAAGTTTTCGCATTTTTTTATTAATGGAACTTCGTTGATCTTCTATAATCAACTTAGCTAAATTTTCTCATTTTTTTAAGTTCTTGAAATCTCCATGATATAACACCCTTAAAATATTCTCACGTTTTCCGGATATTCATATAATTTGTATCACGTTCCAGAAATTCTCTCGGACTTTGCTGAAGTTTCCGGAAATTCACTGAGTTTCTCAAAACTTCTTTAAGGTTTCTAATATTTCCTTGAAATTATTCGAACTGCTCTTTGATTCTCTGATCTGCATTGATGTTCTCTTAGCTTCCCTAAAGCTCTTAGTTCTATTGAAGATATCGGTTCTGCTCGGAAATAAATAGAATTCACGTAAACACCTTTAAATTTCCTTCAAATTCTCTGGACTTCTGTGAAGTTTCTGATATATTTCTGAAGGTCTCTATACTTCCCTGAAATTATCGGAACATCTTAAGGGTTCTCGAAACTATTCTGAATTTATCTAAATTTACCATAGATCTTTAAACTGCTCCAAAAGTCTGGACTAAAGTAACGGGAACTGCTCTTAAGATCTGAAATTTTCAAAAGATCTCTTTTTTCTGAGGTGCTTAGAACTTCTTAAAAATTTGCACAATAACCCTCAAGTTTACTAAATTTCTCAAGTTCGCCTGTGAAGTTCTCGGAAATTCTAGGAACTTCATAAACGTTCCTGAAAAGGCTCGGATACTAAAAGAACCGCTTTGAAGTTCTTAAAGCTCCAGTAAGTTCCCCATATTTTCAGCGTGCAAATTCTCAGCATTCCCCTTCATTCCTCAGAACTTCTCCAAAGTTTCTACAATTGTTGTGAATTGAATGGTACTGCATTGAAGATCTCTAATCTTTTATAAAGAACTTGAAATAAATCATATTTTTTTCACTTAATTCTGGCACTTTGCAAATTTTCAATATCTTGAACTTGTACATGGAATACGAAAATTCAAGACATTGCATATTTTTAGATCTTGGACTTACTTGGAAAATTCAGGTAATTTTATTTAGAAAAATAAGCAGACATCCTATATATTGAGAAAGACGATTAAACGTCACAAAGCAAAGGATAATGAATCTTGAAATAAATTCACGCTTAAAATGTTGAAAATAGTGACTTAGGTATTACAAGAAAAAGTGACTTTAGTGACTTGGCCTTAAAAAAGGAGACTTTTTAGTGGCTGACTTGAAAAATGTTGCAAAGTCACTAAAAAGTGACTCGCTACCAGCCCTGCATTTTCATATGAATATGAACTGCCATCTGGCTCATTATTCACTGCCTCGAGAGAGTCTGAATGATTGAGAGGTAAACGAGTCACTGACAGCCGAGCACTCCATCAGTAGCTCAGTCAGCACGTTTAGGCTTCCGTGATGGTACCCAATCTTTGTTTTGAATGAATGAGTGTATAGTTTCTATGGAAAAAAAAAGTCTCAATAAGGCTGTCCACGAGACAGTTGCGATCAGCTGACTTTTTTGTTTACCAAGAACTTTGGACAGATCACAGTAGAACTGGCAGGTTATTCTCATATGAATTTCTGCTTTAAATTCAGCACCATTAACACCAGTTCACTCACACACTCTAGATTTCTAGCTTCCACTGAGAAACGAATTTTGATTGAAAGTAGAGCTTTTTTTTTTTTTTTTTTTTTTTTTTTTATTAATTACTTTATTTGTACAGGCTCAATCGAATAAACTTTACAGAGCCGAGTTATCATTTTCGTTATACATTATTTATGTCTTATATTTAAAGTTAAAGGAGCTGGACCGGATACTCGCGGTTGTCTCGAGGTTAGTGGAGATTTACAATTTTTTTGGATGGGAAAAGGGAGAGGGAGGTTTGAAATGTGGTTTACGATACAAATATTTAATTAATCCTAAAACATGAACTAATTTCTATTCATCTTGAAAACAAACATAAAAAACCCCACACGTACAAAATACAAACTAAACACAAGGTTAATAAAACTTACAATCGATGGTTAATATTCTTAAAGTAAACATATATGAGTTTCATAAACTCCAGATCGCGTCTAGCCAAAATATCCCGAACTGGAACATTAGGTTGTCTACCTCGAGCCCGAAGGGAATCGTACAGTTCAGATCTGACTCCACGATGCTCAGCACAAGACCAAATAATGTGATCTGCGTCCTGGTAACCTTGTCCACATTCACAGAGACTGCTGTCCCTCAGCCCAACACGGAACAAGTGAGAGTTTAACGAATAGTGATTGGACATGAGGCGAGACATCATACGAATGAAGTCTCGACCCACATCCAACCCCTTGAACCAAGGACTCTTCGACACCTTAGGGATGATCGAATATAGCCATCGTCCCAAACTCCCTTCACTCCACTTATTCTGCCATCTGACGAGTGACTGTTGACGATAAATGAAGAAAAATTCATCGTAGGCGATTTGTCGATCGTAAATATCGCCTTCCATAGCGCCCACCTTAGCAAGTGAGTCCGCCATCTCATTGCCCGGAATCGAGCAATGAGATGGGACCCATGCAAAGGTGATGACAAAAGATCTTAAAGATAAAGCACTTAAAAGCTCTCGTATTTTCATGAGAAAATACGAGGAGTGCTTTACCGGCCTCATGGAGCGAATAGCCTCGACAGAACTGAGACTATCCGTAAAAATAAAATAGTGATCTGGTGGAAGTGAGGCGATCGTTTCTAGCGTATAGTATATTGCCGCCAGCTCAGCAACATATACGGAACAAGGAGCTTGAAGCATTCGAGAGGCGCTATGAAATTCGTTAAAAATACCAAAACCAGCGGACGACTCTATTAGTGATTCATCTGTGAAGAACGATCTTGCGGAATCAACTTGGCCAAACTTTGCAGCGTAAATTGACGGAACAATCATAGAACGATGATGTTCTGGGATCCCACGAATCTCCCGCGTCATGGATAAATCAAAACTAACTGAATTGCCGAAGTCGGAGAAGCATACACGATGAGGATTATGCTGTGAAGGGCTGACATCCTGTGTTATGTACACGTAGTACAATGACATAAAACGAGTTTGAGGGTTCAGCTCAAGAAGCTTTTCAAAGTTTTCGATTACCAGTGGGTTCATAACTTCGCAACGGGTGAGGAGCCTGAGGGACAATTCCGAGAACCGATCCGATAGTGGCAACATGCCCGCCAACACTTCTAGACTCATCGTATGAGTCGAGTGCATGCATCCTAACGCGATACGAAGACAACGATACTGGATCCGTTCCAGCTTGATGATGTGCGTTTTAGCTGCCGACTGGAAGCAAAAACTACCGTACTCTAAAACCGATAAAATCGTTGTCCGGTACAACGTCAGAAGATCTTGTGGATGGGCTCCCCACCACGTTCCGGTAATTGTTCGAAGAAAATTGATCCTTTGTTGGCATTTTCGTCTCAGATACTCAATGTGGGATCTCCAGGTGCATTTGGAATCGAACCAGACCCCAAGATATTTGAAAGACATGGAATGAGTGATCGGCCTACCCAAAAGTTGAAGCTTCGGTTGTGCTGGGCTATGCTTCCTAGAAAAAACAACCAACTCAGTTTTCTCCGTGGAGAATTCGATACCTAGCTGAATAGCCCAAGTAGACAAATTGTCTAGGGTATCCTGTAAGGGTCCTTGCAGGTCAGCCTCTCTGGGCCCTGTCATAGACACTACTCCGTCATCTGCAAGTTGTCTCAGCGTGCAGTTGTCACTTAGACAATTGTCAATTTCTCTGACGTAGAAATTATACAAAAGGGGGCTTAAACATGAGCCCTGGGGGAGACCCATGTAACTAAATCGAGAAGCTGTAGAGTTTCCATGAGAAAAGCTCATATGTTTCTCTGACAGCAAATTGTACAAAAAGTTATTAATTAATGGAGAAAGGCCACAAGCGTGGAGTTTGTCTGAAAGGACTTCAACCGATACTGAATCAAAAGCCCCCTTAATATCCAAGAACACAGAAGCCATTTGCTCTTTTTTAGCAAAAGCCAACTGAATTTCTGTGGAAAGCAACGCGAGACAGTCGTTCGTTCCCTTGCCCCTACGGAAACCAAATTGAGTATCTGAGAGTAGGTGGTTCGTCTCAACCCATTTGTCCAAGCGAAAAAGGATCATTTTCTCCAACAATTTTCGAATGCACGATAACATCGCGATGGGACGATACGAGTTATGATCTGACGCGGGTTTTCCAGGCTTTTTAATGGCTATAACTCTCACTTGCCTCCAATCATCCGGAACAATATTGAGCTCTAGGAGCTGACAAAACAAGTTCAACATGCGCCTCTTAGCGACGTCTGGGAGGTTCTTCAACAAATTGAACTTGATTCTATCAGCCCCCGGAGCCGAATTGCCACATGAAAGGAGCGCGAGTGAGAGCTCCAGCATTGAAAAAGGCTGGCTGATCTCGTCTACCGAATTCGTCGTTTTGCGAGGAATCATCCGTGCCGGCACGGAATCAGGACATACTTTTCGCGCGAACTTGAGAATCCAACGATCTGAGTACTCCTCGCTCTCGTTGTTCGAAGACCGGTTACGCATCCTTCGCGCCGCGTTCCAAAGCGTATTCATCGACGTTTCACGCGATAATCCGTCCACGAATTGCCGCCAGTATCCGCGTTTCTTGGCTTTGATGAGGCTCTTGAGTTCGCGTTCAAGAGCCAAGTACGCTTCGAAATACACGGGTGTTCCACGTTTCCGGAAAAGCTTAAACGCGTCGGACTTTTTACGATAAACCTCAGTGCATTGGTGGTCCCACCAAGGGGAAGGAGGTTTCCTACGCAAAGACGTTCCAGGAACCGGCCGAGTTTGAGCTCGAAGCGCGCTGTCCAAGATCAGATTGGAGAGGAAGTTATATTCCTCCAACGGTGGAAGCCCTTCTACCGACGACACGGCTTCCTCTATCGCGGTCTTGAACGTTGTCCAATCGATATTACGGGTGAGGTCGTACGCGACGTTAACGGATTCCGACGGATTGAACCCACTGGCAATCGAAATTTTGATCGGCAAGTGATCACTACCGTGGGGATCTTGGATCACATTCCACGTGCAATCCAACGATAATGAGTTAGAGCAAAGTGTGAGGTCTAATTTACTTCCATTTGAGGATGGACCAGCCAAACGTGTTACTTCTCCATTGTTAAGAATTGTCATATTGAAGTTGTCACAGAGATCATATATCATAGTAGAACGGTTGTCATCATACAGTTCCCCCCAGCCTGTACCGTGGGAATTAAAATCTCCCATAATCAACCGTGGAGCAGGAAGTACCGAACAGATATCTGAAAGTTGTTTGCGATTAACAACGGCTCTAGGAGGAATATAAACAGAAGCAATACAAAGGCTCTTACCTTTAATAATAGCCTGACATGCGACAACTTCAATACCTGTAAATTGTGGAAGATTCACTCTATAGAAGGAATGGCACTTTTTAATCCCCAAAAGTACCCCTCCTCCACGCGAATCCTCACGATCCAGTCGAATAATGTTAAAATCATAAAAAAGAAGATCAATATCTGAAGAGAGCCAAGTTTCACAAAGAGCAAATACATCACAATCATTATTGTGAACTAAAAACTTAAAAGAGTCTAATTTAGGAATAAGACTTCGACAATTCCACTGTAGAATAGTGATCAAATCCCCGACCTCGTTTGGAAAATTATCCATCGAAGGAAATGATTGCTGCAATGAGGGGCCACTTCAATGTCAATTGCTTCAAGAGGGTCTTCACAGTAGGAAGCATTGCCAGAACAATGCTTTTGAGAGGATCAGAAATATTCAGGTACTTGAGGATATCGTCCACAATTTTATCAAATGAGAACAACCCAGATGAAGGCTTCTGTTCTTAAAAATGGGACATCAGGGGTTTTGGATGTCCCCGGGAGAGGTGGAAAATCCTGGATATAGTCAGTTCTTCTGAATCCAGGAGGAGTAGAAACTTCCTTTTTTCCACCACTCCTTGATTTGGGCAAGCTGATTTGGGGTTCTTCATTCTCAACTTTCCGCGAACGGATGCGTTTTCGTTTCCGTGCTGAAAAACAGAAAGAAGTTCCCTCCTCAGCCAAGTCAGAGTCAGTCTCGTCATCTGACAAAAGAGAGAATGGATTTTTGTCGTTGGTCGATGGCGTGGCCGTCTTAAGCATTTCCGCAAAAGACTGCCGGGAACGTTCCTTGAGTGAGCGTTGTAATTTCTCCCCGCGTTGTTTGTACACCGGGCATGACGAGAGACCATGAGGAGTTCCCTTACAGTACACGCATTTTGGTGCAGTGACTGTGCAGGCGCCATCCTCGTGCTTCTCCCCGCATTTGGAACAGCGTGCCTTGCTGCCACAGTGGGAGGCCGTATGTCCCAACTGCTTACAGTTTTGGCAGTTCATGACCCGGGGAACGAACAAACGCACAGGTAGTCGAAGTTTTCCCAGCTCGATGTAGTGAGGAAGGGCTGAACCAGAAAAGGTCACACGGAACGAGTCTGTGGGGGTAAAACTCTTTTTACCCTCGCTGACAGATACTGAGCCCAGTTTTTGGACATCCAGTATCTTCACCGGGGGAAGCAAACGGTTCTTGAAACGGCCAACCGCCTGCTTCTCCAAGATCTCGGGGGTCAGACTCGCTTCGGTGACCACACCTTCGATCTCCACATCACGAGCTGGGATGTAAACTCTGTACTCGAGCGTGAAGAGCTGGGAGGCAGCAATCTCGTTAGCCTGCTTAAGGTTAGAGACGGAGACACGAAGTTTATTGTGCCTAACCTTCGTGATTTCAGTCACGGCCGAGTATCGCTTCGTCAGATCATTAGTAATTTGCATTACATTCAAAGGTTTGTTTCTGGGCTGAAAGTAGACAACCCATGGGCCAGTCGAGTCATCTGGATAGGCTCGCGATCGGGGGTTTATCTGAGCCTGTCCTTTGCCAGACTGAGACGATGAATCAGGGATGACATCATCTTTCTTCTGAGATGATGTACGTTTTCGACCCTTCTTGCCATCGCGTGGCAAAGTGGTGTCATCTTCTGACAAAACGTCCATTTCGTCTTGCGACAAAATGTCCATTTTGCCGTACTAGTGGGAGCGAAAAACGCTCTACCACTGAAACGATAATCACTCGGACACAATACACAAAAAAAAACTACAAACACAGAACACAAACTTAAAATTTAACTGGTGGGCAAAAGAGAGAAACAAGAATAAAAACTTATCTGATAATCCTATACTACTACCACCGAGCGTTTAAACAGCAGCAGCGGAGCGACGCGCAGCGTGGATGATCTTCTATCCGCGTGTGCGGGCGGTCTTCGTTGGTGTGTGCTTATGTGAGGGTCGGCACTCAGTTGAACACACGATGATAGATGAGCGATGTAAATGCGGAGGCAGATGCTGACACTCGATGACGATGATCCGTGTGCAGGTATGCGTTACCACGCACCGATGGTGCGCAAAATGGTTGGCGAATTGGCAATCGCAAAAACTATTTTCCTTCCGATGATGCCGAAAACACACTTTCTTCTCAGAAAAAACTCACTTTTAGTTAATTATTTAGCTGGGAACTCTAAGCGAGAAAAAACTGATAATTTAAATCAAGCGAATAGCGAGAAAACTTCCAAAATAGCGGAGCGCGAACTAAGTCGACCGTACTTCTTGCTAGGACGCAGTGGAGTGAAGTAGAGCTTTTGGGATTGGCAATTATTTCTTGGGATATTTCAAAAGCTACTGGAAGGTGATCAGAACCGAAGTCAGCATGGGCAACCAATTGGCTACAAAGTTGACATGAAGCAGTTAAGTTAAGCCGGTGTCGTGGTTTGTGGTACTTTTCAGTTTTGACGTAGAAACTACCGACAGCAGCCTTTGTAGAAGGGGTCCACTGCCGGCAGTAGTGTCATGTTCAGTCCAATTAAATTGCATCGAAGAGGCCGGTTTTATTAAGGAAGCAACCTCTATCAGTAAGCAGCCTTATTTTTATTTCACGCAGTGTGCTTGAAGTGTTCACTTTATTACTACCGTTATTATCATCAGTGTATAAAACCAACTATAAATACAATACGTTGTTCTTTTGCTGTCTTTAAATAATTATTGTTTCGTGAATTTCTTGTGGCCATCCGAAAACCATTTCCAGAACAACATGTGAAAAGGGCATACAAGCTTTTTGTAAACAAACATTCTTATGCCCTTTTCTCGCCACCCATATGACACCAACGCAAACCTTTAACATCACCGGGTAGGGGACACTTTCCCCTTCCCGATGATATTGCTGGTTTGCGTGGGCGACCCTCGGTTGGTGAGAAAAGGGCCTACAAAGGTTTGTTTACAAAAAGCTTGTATGCCCTTTTCACATGTTGTTCTGGATTTCAGGTTTTGGACCCCTGAACGTTTTCAGTAACGTCGAAAAATATCGATCGAAGTGGAAGAAGAGAAATCGTAACGGCTCTGCCTGCCTCTATTTGACAGCACAAACTATTCCGCGTGGAAGTTCCGGATGGAAATCCTGTTGGTAGAACACGAGCTCGTGGAGTGTGTTCGCACTCTCGCTAGTGAAGTGCAGGAACTGAAGGATGCGAAAGGTGACAGTGCCGAAGTGAAGAGAGGAAAAGCTGCTGAACGGGAAAAGCGAGCGAAACGTGACCGGAAATGCAAATCGCTTCTGGTGTCTCGGATCCATGACTCGCAGCTCGAGTACATCCGGGATAAACAGTACCCGCTGTGGCACCGGCGTTACGGACATCTGAATGCTAAAAGCCTTGATCAACTGTTTCGCGGTGAGATGGTTACTGGAGTGAAACTCCCGGGTGTTCTCTAAATAATACATTCGGACGTGTGACTCCAATTGAGCTGGACGATGTGAAGTATTTTGTCACTTTTATCGACGACTGGTCACATTTTGCGATGGTATTTTAGGATTGAATATTCGGAATATCGAGGCTCTAGTGACGACTAAATTCGGGGCAAAGATTAGTCACCTACGTTGCGATAACGGTGGGGAATACCGCTGCAAGCAATTTGAGCGCTATTGTAAGCAAAGAGGTATCCAGGTGGACTGAACGCTTCCGCACACGCCCGAGCAAAACGGGGTGAGCAAGCGGATGAACCGCACACTTGTGAAGAAAGCGCGTTTAATGCTGGAGGAATCCGGTATGAACAAACGTTTTTGAGGTCAGGCGATTCAAACAGCGGCGTACCTGGTTAACCGTAGCCTAGCGAGTGCGATTGAGTCTGGAGTCACTCCGTACGAGTTATGGGAGGGTGGCAAGCCGAACGTATCGAAGATGCGATCTTTCGGCTGCAATGCATTCGTACACATACCGAAGGAGCAACGGAAGAAGATGGATTACAAAGCATGGAAGGGCATTTTTGTAGGCTATGCTCATAACGGTTATCGTGTGTGGAATGAAAAACTCCAATGGATCGTGCATGCAAGGGACGTCGATTTTGATGAAAGCAAGTGAAGATAAAGCAATTGACTCTGTTTTCGTGTATCCAACTGCAAAGGGTAAGTCCGCCGAAGAGTTGGTTGATAGCGAAGAGCAGCTGACCAGCGGCGGTGAGCAATCGGATGATAGCGATGATGAAGTGTCGCGAGAAGATTCAGAGGACAAGTTCAGCAGTCTAATCGAAGAAGGTGAAGAAGAGTTAGAACCTGATGTTAATCCGTGTGATGACTTCGAGGTTAATAGAAGGCCACAACGTGAGCGAAACGGACAAGGACTACGATGTCTAATAATATGCTGCGTATGCTCTGAATGCTACAGAGTACGTCGACAACGTTCCGAATTCCTTGGCGGAGGCTCGGAGGCGGCATAATTGGCCAAAGTGGGAAGAGGCGGTGATGGAGGAAATGGCTTCGTTGAGTAATAATGAAACTTGAACCTTGAAGAAGTTGCCTGGAAACCAAATGCCCATCACCAGCAAGTGGGTGTTTTGGATCAAGCGTGGTTTTGACGGACAGTCCGAAAGATATAAGGCTCGCTTGGTAGCACGAGGTTTTAGCCAACGGCGAGGCTTCGACTTCAGCGAGACCTGCTCACCTGTCGCGAAGTTGGATACCCTGCGTACCGTGTTGGCGATATCGTTCACCAGATGGACGTGAAGCCGACCTTCTTGAATGGCGAGCTTTCTGAGGGGATCTTCATGGTGCAGCCGGAAGGCTTCGAAACTGGAGATAACCTGGTATGCCGTCTGAAAAAGTGTTTGTATGGGTTGAAGCGATTCCATAGTTTTGTGAAGAACAGACTAAAGTTTGTGCGAAGCTTAAACGATCAGTGGAAGTCCGATAAAGGAACAGTGATTATGGTTATTTACGTGGACGATATTGTAATCGTCGGTACGTCACTGTTACTGGTGACGACGGTGAATGATTGCCTGGATCAAGAATTTGAAATGACTGACTGTAGGGAGATTAAGTGTTTCCTTGGAATGCGTATTGATCGCGACGTGAAGAAAGGTGGAATACGTATTAGTCTGAGACAGAAGAGAATCAAACTTCAGTACGTTCCTTCAGCAGATCAACAAGCCGACATAATGACCAAGAGTCTTCCCGTGGCGGCTTTTCGGAAGCATTGCGCTGGTATTGGGCTAGCTAATTCCAATGGGTTTCTGGGAGAAAACCTTCGCGGGCCACAGTTCTGGCCGGATCATCCGCTAAGGCATCCCAGATACTTCCAACCATGTCGTATAGCATGCGTGGGCCCTCGATGCGGGTGTGTCCCGTTCTCAATCTTGAATGTTTCACTTGCATTTGATGGTTCTTAGGTTCCTCCCATCGGACGATATCTCCTTTAACATTCCGGAAGGAAAGGCTCTCTAGGGTTGTTCAAAGTAGAGGCGCACGAGTCGTCGAAAGCTTTGTCGACCCACTTTTTCGGGTCTACAGCTGGTACTGTATCGGTGAATGCTGTGGCCTGCCTACCCGCCGGGATTCGGGATCCGAACAAAGGTTGAGTTGGGTGGGGCATACCTTTGGATGTCTTGGATCCATGGGTGTTCGGAAAGGTCTGAGTTTAGAGCTTACAGTTCACTAACCGAGTCGGTAAACACGACGATCGGGTTCTCGGAGGGGGTTGTTCCATAGAGCATTTAATCGGAAGCTTATAGCAAAATGCTAGCTGCGGTTTTATTACCCCGATGCCAACACCCATCCGGGTAATTGAGCCATCGGAGTACCGGATGGTGGGGCTTATTACGGATGTCACTTCACGGTGAAAACTTGTCACTTGTCGTCATGGTGAAGTGATTCCGATTTGATTTGTACGTCAATCACGTCTCTTATTATGAGTATCACTTCCTTATCACCGTGTAGTGACACCCGTAATAAGGCCCGGTATGATTTGGAGCTGGTTTACAGATTTAGAAACATCTAGGGGGTTGGAACCTGCCTTGAACTTGTTTTCGATGGAGTAATCGATCTGGGTTTTTAGTAAGTTCCAACCTCCGGCTCCGACCTAGTGAACCCTGCTCACTGTAGGGAGCTCTTGGTTAGTCCACTTTATCAGGAGCTGGTTGGCCTCCATCAAGAGGAACCCTCCCTCGTCTGTAGTCTTCGTGTCCAGGTCGATTGATCTACGGCAGATCGTGTTCGCAATGAATCTTGGTAGTAGGCCGGTCGATATCCTAATATTTAGCCTGATTGTATGTGGAGGCTAGCTTTTTATTCAGTTGGTCCTGGTCTAGACATGTGATTTCTATGCCGTATGTCAGCTTTGAGTTTATAATGGCACATGGAGTCGAGTGGACCGATTTCTGTCTTGCAGCTGGCCTTTGTCTCCTCAAAGTTTTTTGAGATGGATAATTTTCTATCAAAGTATGCGCACTGCCCTCTGGTACGGGATGACTTCTTCATTGATCTGAAGCGGGACGCTGATTGGTTGGTGTGGTTTCGGGTAGATGTGACTAATGGCACTCTTTTCCGCTGAGATGCGAAATCCGGTAGCGGAGGCCCATCGAAAGACGGTCTTTACCGCTGCATTAAGGGAGATTCGTAGTGCTGGCCGTGCTATAACCAGGAGTATATCGTCCGACACCAGTTTCTTCCCAGAAGATCCGTGAACGATGGTTGCCCAGGATGACCTGGAAGGTCCGACCAAGCAGAAAGTTTTTAAGGAAGTGAAGGATGTGTCCACCAAGGCCCCAGTCCGCCAGTTGAACTATGACATCGAGATTCCAGGCTGTGTGTTAAGCCTTGCGAATGTTCAAGGTAGCTAGTTCGATGTGCTGATCGGAAGAGAAGGCGTCGTGTATGGTTTGACCGAGTGAGTTGAAGTATGTGGAACAACCGTACCTAGGACGGAATGCATGTTGACGGTGGTCGAGAAGATGGTTGGATTCGAGGAAGTGCATTAGCCGGCTGTTGGTCATCCTCTCCATTAACTTGATGGCACAACAGGTGAGGCTTTCCTGGTTTGGGGATAGGGACTATGAAGCTATGTGTCCATACATGAGTAATGGTGTCTCCTGACCAAATTTGGATGAATAGCTCGAGGAGCTTTAGTTTTCGTGCCGGTGGAGTTTTTGAAAGAGGTGGTAACCTACCTCGTCTGGGCCTGCTGAACTTCCCCTGGTCTTGAATAAGGCGAGGGTGAGCTCGTCCGACCGGAGAGGCCGGTTGATTTCTGAAGTTAAGGGATGGTGATGTTGGTGTTTCATTGTGTTGATGCAGTTTTAGTTCGGCGGAGATGCTCGCTGTAGTTTCCAGTGGCGGAGAGGTCGACAAAATGCTCGCCACAATGATTGGGTGGTAGTTTCTGAATGCTGTAGTGTCATGCTTTTACTCCTCCTTTTCCAGCTGATCGCGTTGATTCGTCTCACTTGCTGAATGATCTGGGCTGATGACCTTCAGGAGATTTTCCCAGTTTTGTTGTTTTAGACCTGTAGAGAGCCAAGGAAGCTTCTCTACTGGGGTGCTCCAACGGAAGTGGATTGATTGCTCTGAGAGCTTTTCGTCTTGCTTTTACCGCTTCCTTTGTGGTGGTGCTTGACGGCCCTCAATAGTTGAGGGATTTCTTGCTGAAGAAAAGCATGTTGGACTGATTGGATATTGAATAGTGTAATAACCTGCAGAACAATCATCAAACAGAATATCACCATTGGAATTGCTTTGAGCGTTATTCCAAGAGTGGTGTTTTGCATTAAAATCACCAATAATGAAGAATTTAGACCTATGATGGGTAAGTTTCTGAAGGTCACCCTTGAGAAAATTCTGTTGCTTGCCTACGCATTGGAATGGAAAATAGGCAGCTTTAAACGTAAATGTTGTTTCACCAGAAACTCCCAAAGTTTCAAAAACTTTGGTTTCAAATGAAGAAAGAATTTAATGTTTGATTCGTCTATGAAAAATGATGACAACGTCACCGCATCCATCAAGACGATCATTTCGATAAATGAAATAGTTTGCGTACCTTTTAACCTTATGGTCAGGGTTAAGGAACGTTTCAGTTATAACGGCGATATGCACGTTATGAACTCTCAAAAAGTTAAATAGATCGTCTTCATTATCTTTAGGAGATCGACCATTACAATTCATAATATTTAATGATTTAAAATCCACTACTGAATTTACCCTAGTTTGAATAGCATCAAACATGGAGTTAGTTTTTAGCATATTAGCATCCATTTTAAGTCAAAATCATCAAAATTTCCGTTAGAAATATGTAGGCTGGTAGTTTGATTTCGGTTTTTACCAGCTGCAATGGCAGCATAAGAAGCTCCATTTGCTTGCTGAACATTGATAGCAGTAAGACACTTGAGAACACGTTTGAATCAGTCCAAGGTTTCAACTAATACACGGCATTCACCCCGACGGGCAATTTGAAGTGAAAACTTGAATTTAACGAAGTTCAAAAGTTCCGTGCGAAGAGCATGGAAATCGGAAGTGGTTATCGCAATAGGGGGGACCTTTTTTGGCATTAAACCGGGAAAGTTTACTGGAACTTTGCCTGTATGATGGGTCATTAGACTGATGCAAAATTTGAAATTTTCGCTTCACAGTGCTCAAACGGTTCCAAATTGGGTCCTGATTATCGTCCCAAAATTTGAACTCATTTAGTAAGAACCTAACTTGGCACAAACCATTTGAAGTTTATATGGAAATTACTATGAGGAAACCATAATGTTGGTTCATATATATCTCAAAATTCACCAGTTTCTTCTACTTTTAAAAATGATAACTGCGCTTGTTGAATATTTTCTCAGCTATAAGTTTGTTCAAGATCACTTTTCGAGCAAATGTTAGGAACAAAAGTTATTAAAGATTGGTGTTTATGGCGCGCAGAATAGAGGACAAAAATCATGGCTACTATGTCACACTGCAGAATACAGTGTTGCCCACAATACAGTTGCTTAAACTTGCCATAAGATTATCAATCTCTTAAACAATTAATAACAATTAAATTTGACGTTTGGCAGAAAAACGATTTTCTGCCAAGTTGTAGCTGATAAAAATTCCCACAAAAATAGCAATAGAACTTGGTAACAGTACGATATGGAAAAAGGCAAGAAGACAATGAACAAAAAGTTTGGTTTTCCCATACTAATTTCCATATAAACTTCAAATGGTTTGTGCCAAGTCAGTTTCTTATCAAATGAGTTTAAACTTTCGGAGGCTAATCAGAACCCGATTTGAAGCCGTTTGAAACACTGTGGAGCGAAAATTTCAAATTTGGCATCAGTCTAATGGGGCATTCTCATCATCCGTGAGCACATCAAATTGATTGCTCAACTGAATTTCATCAGAAGGGGGATCAAGCGATTGTCCTTTTCTATTGCGTTTAGAAGATTTCTATAAGAATCCGAAGGATGGAAAAGGAATTTTCCAATTCGATATCCAAGCAGGATTACCTCGGGTAGGGTCCAAACAAGGATCGAACGAAATCCCGTGTCAGCCTCGTTTACACTTTACTGTTATTCAATTGATTGAGATAAGATGTCTTCTTCGACAATGCTTTCTACTTTAGAATGATGACACATACTATATCTTATCAGTCCCGATTTGATCGTTCGTTTGAGTCAATTGTTTCAAGGCAGTTGTAAATTGGAAAACGATGGGACCGCAGCATATTTCAACCTACAAATTAAGTCTTCTCTGGCCCACTTTACACTCTAAACTCCAACGAAGTGTGTTAATTGGCCCTAAGTAGCAAATTTGGTCTTCTGTTCAAAGTTCAAATTCCATCATCACACCGAAGCACCGCTCTTCATCGATTTCCACTACCGCAAGCGACGCCAACCTCTTCAAACCAGGTCGATATGAAATATAGAACTCATTTATTTCAATTCCTGTCCAGATTTCATCGCCTAGCTGAACAGAACGTCTTGCTCTCCTTCAGCCGTATGGTTGGTTCCTCAATTGAACTTCAATAAACAACAACTGAATAACTAACAAAGTGACGTCGTTCGAAAGTTCCCCCATGCGATCGTTCTCTCTCTCTATGGATGCATTATTATTGGAATGCGTGATCGTCATCGTCATCTCGTGCGGTGCAAGAGTGCAGTCCCAGCCCCAGTCTCAATGCATAACAATAATAAAATCTAATTAAACATGTGTGTGCATTCTTCTGGCAGTTCACTGCATGGAGGGGGGAAATGTCTTTCGTTTGCTCGTTCACTTGTTCGGTTGTGAGGTTATGAGATGTGTTGTTACGTGTCTATGGACTGCCGGTGCAATATTACATGTTTATAAATAAATAGAACGGCAAAATAGTCGAATGTGCACTGGTTCTTTTTTATGATCTCATTGACCAGCCCCCTTTCGGCTTCCGCTGCTGGGTTCGGTTGGATTGCAAACGACGAGAGAAAAGATATTAAAATTTTCGAAACAAAAACGCAGTAGGACGCTAAAAGCCCCCGGATTGAGGCACCTATCAGTGTGGCATGTGTGATTTTCGTATTTTGTTTGAGCTGATCTCCGGAACCGGATGATCAATCGGGAAAAATTTCGTCTGTCAAAATTTCAAAGGAAAACGTGAAATGTGGTATACCATGTTTAAAAGAACAAAAGGGACGTGTGAACGGGGCTGAACTATATATATGTTTATATTAAAACAACCTTATACCCTGGACAGACTATGGCTTATATCATGTAATATAGGCTGTCTTGCAATGAGCACTCATACATAGGATTTCCAGTGAAAACTAGATGTATGAGTGCTCATTGCAAGACAGCCTATATTACATGATATAAGCCATAGTCTGTACGGGGTATTACAGACAAATTATGCTTCAGTCCCGTTTACACTTTTCCTATGTACCTTTGCCAGATGAAAATGCCATAATTCGTGCAAACTTTGACACATGAGTGTCTCCTACTCCAGTTTGCATTTCGGCATAAAACCTTACAACAAACGTAAAAAAAAACCGTTGAGTGCTGAATAGTTCAGCACACTGCACCCAGCCTTACGTTTCGATTTAATGATCGGTGCACCTTTCACAATGCGCACACGGCATGCGGGAGCAAACATTTTGGGGGGATCGGTTTTCATGGTTTTTTGCACAGTGGTTCCAGGCAGTACGAGCAAGTAATGGATGCGGGGGGTCAGAGGGAGGGGCTAATAATCCGCAAATGATGATTAAAGCCGAGAAACGACAGTCGTAAAAAAAAACTGCGAGCGAACGCGGTGGAGCACCGACAATAACGGCGACGATCGACGACGACGAGTTGATTGTGCAAATAAGGGGAAGGGGCACGACTAGGGGGAAGAGTTGCAAGCTGCTTGGTTTTTCTTGCCGTCATAAAAACGCACAGTTTCAGTGTTAAAATGCGTTTAACGATATTCAATTATGGATTTATTAGTTGCGCGCTTTGGGGATGGCAGTTTTACGCTCCGGCTGCCGCCGGGCTGATTATTTGGTCGGAAATTAAGCCCCCAAAGAATGGTGGGGAGAAAGGGAGAGGGGAGGCGAGAGGAAGAGGCACATACGATGCGAATTTGTCCCATTCAGAGGTAGTTTTATAAATAATTTGCAGTAATAGGGGCAGATAATGAGGATAACATCATAATCGGTGGTGCAGCTGTAGAATATGTACTGGTGGCTTGGTGGTTATACTTGGATTCCCTCAAGTTTTGAGAAGACCTTCCTTCAAGTTCTGGGATGAACTTTCCTCAAGCTTTGGGATGAGCTTCCCTTAAGTTCTGGGAAGAACATCCCTGAAGTCGTGGAATTTCTGTGAAGTTCTGGGAAGTTCTTCTCAAAACTTTAGGGAAATTCTTCTCAGAACTTCAAAAACCCAAGCAGCACAAAGCTGTGAGAGGGTTTTGCAGCAACTTGATTGTGACTGAAATAAGTCACATAAAAGTTGCCCCAACCGTGTTGCATCAAGATTGCTGCTAGGCAAACTTCTTCGTAGAACTTCAGAAAAGTTCCCAAGACTTTAAGGAATTTCTTTAAAGTTCTCGGAAGAACTTCTTTTCAAGTTCTGGGAAGAAATTCTTCTCAAGTTCTGGGTAGAAATTCTTCTCAAATTCTGGGAAGAACTTCTTCTCAAGTTTTGGGAAGAATTTCTTCTCGAGTTCTGCGAAGAACTTCTTCTCAAGTTCTGGGAAGAACTTCTTCTCAAGTCCTGGGAAAAACTTCTTCTCAAGTTCTGGGAAGAACTTTTCCTCATGTTCTGGGAAGAGCTTCCCTAAATTTCTAGGAAGGACTCTTCTGGGGTTCTGGGAAGAACTTCTCTAAAGTGCTGGGAACAACATCCCTTAAGTCCTAAGTAATGAACCAGCTACTGGCTGCAAGTCACTCTAATAAGGAAAAGTTCTCGGAAGAAGTTCTTTGAAGTTCTCGGAAGAAGTCCATGAAGTTTTGAGAAAAACTTCCCTCAAATTCTACGAAGATTTTACTAGAGTTCTGGGAAGAACTTTTCTGCAGTTCTGAGTAAAACTTTTCTGGAGTTCTAGAAAGAACTTCCCTATATGTATTAGTAGAACTTCCCTAAAGTTCTGGGAAGAACTTCCTTGAAGATATGGGAAGAATTTTTCCTAAGCTCTGAAAAAAAAAACTTCCCTAAAGCTCTTAGGAGAACTTTTCTATACTTTTGAAAAGAACGACCCTAAAGTTCATGGAAAAACTTCCCTGAAGTTTTGATCGAACTTTCCTGAAGTTCTGGGAAGTACTTCCCTGGAGCTCAAGGAAGAGCTTTCCTGGAGTTCTGATAAGAACTTTCATGGAGTTCTGGGAAGAACTCCTCTCATGTTTTGGGAAGAACATCTCAAAATTCTGGATAAAACTTCTCTGAAGGTCTGGGAAGAACTTTTCTGTACTTCTGAGAAGGACTTTTCTGAAGTTTTGAGAAGAACTTCCTTGATATTCGGGGAAGCTTCTAAGAAGAATTTCCCTACAGGTCTTGGTAGAACTTCTCTAAAGTTCTGGGAAGAACTTTCCTTCAGTTCTGGGAAAAACTTGCCTCAAGTTGTGGATAGAACTTTTATAGATTTCTGGGAGTCTTCAGGTTGATCAGGTTTTATTCTGAAGATCTTAGACCGTCCTGGAATTCGAATAGCGACGTTCAGATATTCACTTATGCTACCAGTCTGATCAGGAATTATTCAAAAAACCTACAGATGATCATAGGTCTCCCTGAAATCAAAAGGATTTGTTTTTTGTTCAAGACCTGAGGTTGATCCGGTATTATTTTAAAGATTTTTTTGAATTTCGCAGACTTCCCTGTAACTTGCAGATAATTGCTCAAGTTCGCAGAATTTACCTGTTGGAAGCAGACTTAACTGAAGTTCTGGGAAGAACTTCCCTGGAGCTCTGGGAAAAGCTTTTCTGAAGTTCTGAGAATTTTTTTTTTTACTTGTTGGATGCACTTCTTTCAAATTCTGGATAGAGCTTCCTTCAAGTCTTTGGAAGAACATCTCTGAAGTTCTGGATAAAACTTCCCTGGAGATCTGGGAAAAACTTTTCTGTAGTTATGAGAAGAAATTTTCTGAAGTTTCAGCAAAAACACCCCTAATGTTCTGGGAAGAACTTCTTTGAAGTTTTAGGAAGAGCTTTCTTGAAGTTTTGGGAAGAACTTCCTTGATATTCTGGGAAGAAAATCTCAAAGGTTCTAAGAAGAATTTCCCTGGAGTTCTTGGAAAAAAAAACTTTTCTAAAATTCTGGGAAGAACTTCCTTCCAGTTCTGGTAAAAACTTGCCTCAAGTTGTCGATAGTACTTTGCTAGAATTCTGGGAGTCTTCAGGTTGATCAGGTTTTATTCTGAAGATCTTAGATCGTCCTGGAATTCAAATAGCGTCGCTCAGGTATTCACTCATGCTTAAAAAACCTACAGAAGACCATAGGTCTCCCTGAAGTCCTCAGGATTGTTGATCCGGTATTATTTTCAAGATTTTTTTAAATTTCGCAGACTTCTCTGTTACTTACAGCGATTTACTTAAGTTCGCAGAATCTTCCTGTTGGAAGCAGACTTAACTGAAGTTCTGGGAAGAACTTCGCTGGAGCTCTGGAAAGAGCTTTTCTGAACTTCCGAGAATTTTTTTTAACTTGTGGGATGAACTTCTTTCAAGTTCTGGATAGAACTTCCTTCATGCTTTGGGAAAAACATCTCTGAAGTTCTGGATATAACTTCCCTGGAGGTTTGGGAAGAACTTTTCTGTATTTCTAAGAAGGACTTTTCTGAAGTTTCGGGAAAAACAACCTTAAAGTTCTTTGAAGATTTTGGAAGAGCTTTCCTGAAGTTTTGGGAAGAACTTCCTTGATATTCTGGGAAGAACATCCCTAAGTTTCTAAGAAGAATTTCCCTTTAGTTCTTGGAAAAAAAAACTTTTCTAAAATTCTGGCGAGAACTTCCCTCCAGCTCTGGGAAAAACTTGCCTTAAGTTGTTCATAGAACTTTTCTAGAATTCTGGTAGTCTTCAGGTCGATCAGGTTTTATTTTGAAGTATTGAAGATTGTTTGAAGTTTCTTGTTACTTGCAGAGATTTCCTTAAGTTCGCAGAATTTTCCTGGTGGAATCAGCCTTCCCTGGAGCTCTGAGAAGAGTTTTCTGAAGTTCTGAGAAGAATTTTTTTGAAGTTTTGGGAAAAACTTCTTTCGAGATCTGGATAGAACTTGCTTCAAGTTTTGGAAAGAAGATCTCTGAAGTTCTGGGAAGAACTTCTTTGAAGTTTTGGTAAGAGCTTTCGTGAAGATTTGGGAAGAATTTCCTTGATATTCAAGTTTTTGGAAGAACATATCTGAAGTTCTGGATACAACTTCCCTGGAAGTCTGCGAAAAAGTTTTCTGTAGTTCTGAGAAGGACTTTTCTAAAGTTTCCGGAAAAACAACCTTAAAGTTCTTTGAATGTTTTGGAAGAGCTTTCCTGAAGTTTTGGGAAGAACTTCCTTGATATTCTGGGAAGAACATCCCTAAGTTTCTAAGAAGAATTTCCCTGGAGTTCTTGGAAAAAAACTATTCTAAAATTCTGGGAGAACTTTTTCCAGTTCTGCGTAGAACTTCCTTCAAGTTTTTGAAAGAACATATCTGAAGTTCGGGATACAACTTCCCTGGAAGTCTGGGAAAAAGTTTTCTGTAGTTCTGAGAAGGACTTTTCTGAAGTTTCGGGAAAAACAACCTTAAAGTTCTTTGAATGTTTTGGTAGAGCTTTCCTGAAGTTTTGAGAAGAACTTCCTTGATATTCTGGGAAAGATATCTCTAAAGTTCTATGAATAATTTTCCTGGAGTTCTTCGAAAAAACTTTTCTAAAATTCTAGGAAGAACTTCCCTCCATTTCTGGTAAAAACTTGCCTCAAGTTGTGGAGAGAACTTTTCTAGAATTCTGGGAGTCTTCAGGTGGATCAGGTTTTATTTTGAAGTAAAGATTTTTTGAAGTTTGCAGACTTCCCTGTTACTTGCAGAGTTTTCCTTAAGTTCACAGAATTTTCCTGGTGGGAGCAGACTTCCCTGGATCTCTGGGAAGAGTTTTCTGAAGGTCTGAGAATCACTTTTTTGAAGTTTTGGGTAAAACTTCTTTGAAGATCTGGATAGAACTTGCTTCAAGTTCTGGGAAGAACTTCTTTGAAGTTTTGGGAAGAGCTTTCGTGAAGATTTGGGAAGAATTTCCTTGATATTCTGGGAAGAACATCCCTAATGTTCTAAGAAGAATTTCCAGAGGTTCTTGGAGAAAAACTATTCTAAAATTCTGGGAGAACTTTTATCCAGTTCTGCATAGAACTTCCTTCAAAATTTTGGAAGAACATCTCTGAAGTTCTGGATGCAACTTCCCTGGAGGTCTGGGAAGAACTTTTCTGTATTTCTGAGAAGGACTTTTCTGAAGTTTCGGGAAAAACAACCTTAATGTTCTTTGAAGGTTTTGGAAGAGCTTGTCTGATGTTTTGGGAAGAACTTCCTTGATATTCTGGGAAGAACATCCCTAAGGTTCTAAGAAGAATTTCCCTGGAAGAAACTTTTCCAAAATTCTGCGAAGAACTTCCCTCCAGTCCTGGTAAAAACTTGCCCCAAGTTGTTCATTGAACTTTTCTAGAATTCTGGTAGTCTTCAGGTCGATCAGGTTTTATTCTGAAGATCTTAGACTGTCCAGGAATTCAAATAGCGTCGCTCAGATATTCACTCATGCTACCAGTCTGATTAGGAATTATTTTAAAAACTTACAGATGATCATAGGCTTTGGATTGTTTTTTGTTCAAGACCTCAGGTTGATCCGGTATTATTTTAAAGATTTTCTTAGGTTCGCAGAATCTTCCTGGTGGCAGCAGATTTTACTTAAGTTCTGGAAAGAACTTCGCTGGAGCTCTGGGAAAACCTTTTCTGATGTTCTGAGAATATTTGTTTTAACTTGTAGGAAGAACTTATTTCCTGTTCTGGATAGAACTTCCTTCATGTTTTGGAAAGAATATCTCTGAAGTTCTGATTAAAACTTCCCTGGAGGTCTGCGAAGAACTTATTCTGTAGTTCTGGGAAGGAATTTTCTGAAGTTTCAGGAAAAACATCCCTAAACTTCTGGGAAGAACTTCTTTGAAGTTTTTGGAAGAGCTTTCCTGATGTTTTGGGAAGAACTTCCTTGATATTCTGGGTAGAATATCCCTAAGGTTTTAAGAAGAATTTCCCTGGTGTTCTTGGAAAAAACTTTTCCAAAATTCTGGGGAGAACTTCCCTCCAGTTCTGGGAAAAACTTGCCTCAAGTTGTTCATAGAACTTTACTAGAATTCTGGTAGTCTTCAGGTTGATCAGATTCTATTCTGAAGATCTTAGACAGTCCAGGAATTCAAATAGCGCCTCTCAGATGTTCATTCATGCTACCAGTATGATCAGGAATTATTTTAAAAAAACCTACAGCTGATGATAGGTCTCCCTGAAGTCCTCAGGTTGATTCGGTATTATTATAAAAATGTTTTTGAAGTTCGCAGACTTCCCTGTTACTTGTAGAGATTTCCTTGAGGTCGCAGAATTTTCCTGGTGGAAGCAGACTTTCCTGGAGCTCTGGGAAGAGTTTTCTGAAGTTCTGAGAGGAACTTTTTTGAAGTTTTGGGAAAAACTTCTTTCAAGATCTGGGTAGAACTTCCTTCAAGTTTTGGGAAGAAAACCTCTGAATTTCTGGATAAAAATTCCCTGGAGGCTTGAGAAGAAGTTTTCTTTAGTTCTGATAAGGACTTTTCTGCAGCTTCGGGGAAAACAACCTTAAAGTTCTGGGAAGAACTTCTTTGAAGTTTTGGGAAGGGCTTTCCTGAAATTTTGGAAAGAATTTCCTTGATATTCTGGGGAGAACATCCCCAAGGTTCTAAGAAAAATTTCCCTGGAGTTCTTGGATTTTTTTTCTAAAATTCTGAGGAGAACTTTTTTTCAGTTCTGGATAGAACTTCCTTCAAGTGTTTCGAAGAACATCTCAGAAGTTCTGGATACAACTTCCCTTGAAGTTTGGGAACAAGTTTTCTGTAGTTCTGAGAAGGACTTTTCTGGAGTTTCGGGAAAAACAACCTTAAAGTTCTGGGTACAACTTCTTTGAAGTTTTGGGAAGAGTTTTCCTAAAGCTTCGGGAAGAACATCCCTAAAGTTCTGAGAAGAATTTCCCTGGGGTTCTGGGAACAAGTTTTCTAAAATTCTGGGAAAAATTTCCCTTCAGTTTCAGGAAAAAACATGCCTCAAGTTGTGACTAGAACGTTTCTAGAGTTCTGGTGGAATTATCCCGAAGTTTGTTTAGGGTATTTTTTCAAGTCTTCAGTTTGCTCAGGTTTTATTCTGAAGATCTTCAATTGTCCAGGAATTCAAATAGCGTCTCTCAGATATTCACCCATGATACCAGTATGATCAGAAAAAAACTACAGGTCTTCCTGAAGCCCTTAGAAATTTTTTTCAAGACGGGTATAATTTTAAAGATTTTTTTAAGTCCGCAAATTTCCCTGTTACTTGCAAATATTTTCTTAAGTTCGCAGAATTTTCCTGGTGGAAGCAGTCTTTACTGAAGTTCTCATAAATGTCATGGAGTGGCACATTTTTTTTTGGAAATCCGCAGAATTTTCTAGAAATTCGCAGACTTTCTTGAATCAAGTAATTTTTTCTGAAGTTAGTAGACTTACTTGAAGTTCACAGACTTCTCTAAAGTTCCCAGATTTTCTGAAATCTGCAGAATTTTTGTGAAGCCGAACTTTCTAAAAATTTGCTTAACTTTCCTGACATTCACAGAGTTTTCTGGAGTTCTTCTAATTTTTCTGAACCTTTAAAAATTTTCCAGAAGTTCGGTGAAATTTGCTGGTTTGCAGAATTTTTCTGAAGCTCACCGACTGCTCAGAAAATGGAAGGGATTATACCCGGAAATACTTTTGAAGTTCACAGAATTTCCCAGAATTTCGCAGACTTACCATAGGTTTGCGTTAACTTTCCTGACATTCACAGAATTTCCCTGGGGTTCTTCTATTTTTTCTGAACGTTTCAAAACTTTCCAGAAGTCCGGTGAAATTTTCTGAAGGTCGCAGAATTTTTCTGAAGCTCACCGACTGCTCGGAAATTGGAAGGGATTATATCCGGAAATACTTTTGAAGTTCACAGACTTCCCATAGGTTTGCAAATCCCCATGAAAGTCGGCAGTCTTTCTTTAATTTAGTTCAGTTTTCTGAAGTTTCATAAAGTGTACATATATCCCTGAAGTTCTCAGATTTTTCCTGAAATTTGCAGAATTCACCCGAAGTTTGCAGAACTTTCTAAAAATATACTGAACTTTCCTGAAGATCGCAGAAATTAATTCGAGTTAGTAAAACTTTTCTAAATTTTTCAAAACTTTCCAGCAGAATTTTTTAAATTTTCAGATGTTTTCAGAATATTCCTGAAGTTCTCTGAACTTTCCTGAAGTTACCGGAATTCTTCTGAAATTCGCCGTATTTTCTTGAAGTTCATAGAACTTTCATGTAGGGGGCTGTTCATTAACTACGTAGACAGTTTTTTTTTGGATTCCTAAGCCAGCCTCCCACCTCCCCCTTTGTAGACAATTGTCCATACAATTTTTTAAAAATTTGTATTGATTGTGGACAATTGCCAACAGCCCCCATAAATTGCCTACGTAGTTTATGAACATTCCCCTGGATCTCTGGATATTTATTAATTCCAAGAATTTTCCCGAAGGGTTTAAAATTTCCTTGGAGTTTGCTGGAGCTTGTAGCTTGTTTGCAGAATGTTCCTGAAGTTTGCAAAATGTTATTATAGCTTTTAGAACCTTCTTGCAGTTGTGCACGGTACTGTAGGAAACTCACAGAAATGAATTGATGGCAGAATTACTTTGGAGTTGGCAGTCTTCCTTGGATTGTGACCATTTGCCGAGTCAAATTTAACTCGTCGTTAAAAGTGACACTTCGAAAGTTGTTTTCTATGTTCGAAAATCCGTGTTATCGATCGACCGATTTTCGAGCAAAACTCAGCCACGGTTGTCAAAATTGAACTTCTGGTCTGTCAGAAATAACCATGCTCGGATAGCAGGGTTGATCGATAACTTCCATCTGTCAAATTTTAACCAAAAGTTTAAAAAATCCACCACTTTCGAAAAGGTGTTTGTCAAAATTTATTCCTTGTCTATCAGAAATAAATCTGCAGGAAGAGCAGGTTCATTTGAAAATTTTCCATCTGTCAAATTTAAGTCAAAATTCACGAAATGGAACACAGCCTTAATAGGTTTTGGAGCAGCAGTGCTGTTGATGTTTTCTGGAACTGGAATCTTATTGGCATTGACGGCACCGTCGAAAAATTTGCTCTTCCAGCAAATATAGACAGTTTCTTATGAGAATTTTCGGTGGAGTGAAAGGATAGTACAAAGTCCGCCATGTTTCACACAAATCTGACGTTTGCTTATGGATTTTCTCATACGCCGTCAACGCCAATTGCAGGGTGTTGTGCCATATGCGAAGTGTACACCGGACTGAACCATTTGTGCCTTCCAAAAGTCGTTAAAATTTCACCGTACTCTTTCCCCTAAAAATCCACTCCGTTTTCGCCATTTCACCACCCACTAATTGATCCTTTTAGTCTCACTCACACCTCAACTAAACACAACCAACCAACAACAACAAGTGGCCCGATTGTTCAGCCAACCATGACAAAGACGAAACCGACGGCAGAGAGCAATCCAGCACGTCCATCAGAAAACCCATATTTCAAGTCCTCACTTATCACCCGAGAAAACCAATTTTTCCTCCGGGGTGCCGAAAATGCTGTCGTCGTGTCGTTCGGTTCGTTCCGGTCAATGGACTCCGCCGCCGTCGGTTCCTCTCTCTTGATTTTCCAGCGAAATCATTATCCTCCGGTTGACTAACTGAGACCAAAGGCTGGCGACGACGACGACGACGAGGAGGAACAGGACGAAAGCCACAGGCACAAATCGGCTTAAAACGCTTCTCATTTGCCACTCCTCCCAGCCAGGTCCGGGAACCCGATCCGAACCGGGCTGTGAGTGAGTGAGGTTAAGGGGACCGTTAAAAATTTGCCTTCGAGGTCCAGGGCGACCGTTTTTCGGGGTGAAAGTATCGAATTTCCTTCACCTTCTCCTCCTCCTCCTCCTCCTCCTCGTGGTGGTTGGATGAGAGCCGACGTCGAGGGAAGTGAAGAAAAGTGGTGAACCGGCGAAGGCGGTAGCTGAACCTAACCTCGAAACAATGTGGTCATTTACTGGTGTCGTCGCGGTGGTTGCCGACAAAACTGTGGCTGAAGCAAACCTAACCACAAAGGCGAGTAATTAATTAATTTATGAATTACTCCGGGGTTTCTTTTTTGCAGGGCAAATGCGAGCGCGTTGGTCGGGGAGTTAATTGTCCGTGAAAATCGTTGGACGACGGCCAGGAAAATACCTCCAATCTGTTTTCATCGCTGAAACACGGACGAAGCGAGCTTGGAGACATCAGAGGCACAGGTGCAGTGGTGGGTAGTGTTTTGAAAATAGTTGTGTCAGCCCCGCTCACACTTTTCTGGTGTTATTTAGACAGAAATTTTCTTCCTGAATTGAAGCAGATCACTTCGCTTTCCCTTCAATATTAGCATTTACATCACCTTAATTCAGAAAAACTGAAACTTTAACAAAACTTTATTCCATCATTGCAAACTACTCTCTGACGTTTGACATCTACACTGTACACACAGAGCATATTTAACTCAAACAGTGTCTGCTTTTCACACACACACACAAACAATGAAACCTCTGGATCGCTTGCCAAATCACCCATTCGCATTGAGTGGCAAATGTTTTGACAGCCTCCGCTGTACCAAAAGTTATCGCCAATCAGTCAGTCAGTCAGCAGCCGATCGCACTAATAACTGACGGACCGGAAGTGTGTCAAAAACATCCCAGTTGCGCTGCTGTGATGAATACGAGGATGAATTCATATGTGTGTGCTTACTTGGAGATTTCAAAAGCGGCGTAATAAATAACAAACCCGGACTGTCTGCGGAACAGATGTGCGCGAGTATGTTCACACTTCCCGTGCTCGCGAAAGTGACGCGCTCGCGGAGATGATATGATTTGAGCGTTGAAAAAAATCCAGTCTGATTGGCATTTCGGCGGTCAATTAAGCCGTGTTTACACTGGGCCCCATAGCGACGCGCTCGTCGGAAACGGTTTGACGAAATTGACGTCTGACGGTTGACCGGGTTGGATGATGGGAAAACAACAAACCAAAACAAACGGTAATTAAAACACGCCCAGAGCGAAGAGAAAGAGCGTAAAGCGTTTCCTTTCCGAACGACCGAGCGGACGACGCGTTTTCGTCTGGTCGAAAAAGGAGGAAATTTTGTTTTTATTCTGTTAATTAAGATTTAAGAGAACATGTTGATTTATGATAATATAAAACACACCGGCAGCCAGCAGCAGCAGCAGTCTCAGTCTCTGATCTTCGGTAAGTGGCGACGAGGGGTCCTCTGCATTCAGGCACAGTCACAGGACAGGAGCGCACTGACGCAGCTCTCGTCTCCTCCTTCGCGGCAGAAAGGTTTAATTTCATAATTCCGAGAAAAACAGCACATACCCGGTACGGGCTTCTCTCTGGAAGAGCATGGCAGTCTGAGGAGTCTGAAGCTGAGCTTGCGCGCTCAAGACGTCGTTGTTTTATGCTAATGTCATACCGATAGCTCCCCCTCTTCTTGAATATTGCCCCTTCTTTCCCTCGGTGGCGGGTCGCAGCGAGTAATTTATAGTCGGGAAGGGAAAATTCACACATTGCATGCCTCCCTAGAATGGTGGATTTATAGGGATCATAGCTCATAAACCTTTTCAACAACAACAACAGACAGTCAGACAGACAGAAGCAACTCACTCCCTATAGGCACATATAGATGGGAAAATAGTTGAGCGAGGTCAAACGCCCTGCCTGGCTGACACCAGTGGTTAAGCCGGGGTGACACTTGCAGATTATCTCCGATCACAGATTGCTATAGGACAGAATTAATTTAGATGGAGATTTTCGACGTTGGGAATTACTGCGATCAAAGTTTGGTGTTTTGTTTTGACTTCTCCGCGGGGCTAAATTTAACACTTTCCTAAGCGGCCGCTGTCAAAAAGTAGCAATGGAACACACCCGCTATATTGCACTGATGGCGTCTACTGCTGACATCGCTTGTCGTCGTGGTGACGAAATCGGTTCTTTTCGTCGGCTTGGACCGCTGCGCTGCGGGAAAGAGTTCAATACGACACGATGGCGAAGCTGGTGGAAGGTGTTAGATTTCACACACACACACACTCACACGAACACACAGAAGTTCAGGCTTCAGTTTGGCTGACAGCAACTTGGGGAGCTTTGTTTTCATTGTGAAACCGGGAGTCATCTAGTGGGCAATATTTTCAAGGTGGAATTGACAGTTTGCAGCTGGTTTCGGTTTCGGGAGTTCTCCTTGTGGGCAATGTTTCGTTGGATTAGAATTAGTGTGATGTGGATAATATTTTTATTTTTTTTTTAAGACGTGGTGGATTCTTTTTTTTTAAATCTCAATGTATCTGGGAATGGACATTTTTCGAAGCCTAGAAATCCTCTGTATTTTCACGAGAAATCACTGCGAAGTTGGATAAAAGGGTTGGGTTTGCAGCAGGATTTGTTCTGGTAAACGGTACAATGTTTTGAAGTGATTCCACGTAACATTGTAAGTTTTACCGAGGTATTACATCACTCTACAAGTCTAAATCATGATCTACAGAACGGCCATAAAAAACAAAATTTTTACTTGAGATGTGTTCATGTTATGAAGAAAACGATTAAAGCAAATCAATGAGCAAAAACGGCAACTCGAAGACCACCGAGCCCCTCATATCGCAACTCACCATTTATGATCGAGTTGATGCTATAATCTGGGAGCTACCCAACAAACATTGAAGGCAGAAAGGGAGCTTATTTAGACAAAATTAAGATTCTTCAGCTAAAAAATAGCTTATTCAGTCTCTTATCACCCCACATTATTTGTTGGGTATAACCATGCAAAACATGTCGAGCAATTGTAATAAGGGTTGCTTTAAAAGGTAGTCACTCTACAAACGCATTTTGCGCCAACTTTTTTTTCTCAGTGTGCCTCAACTGAGCCGAAGGTGCCATGACATGACTTTTCTTGTTTGTGAAAAATTGCTTGTTTGGCAACCCGGTTTTCAAGTATTCCTGTTTCAGTTCTGGCGTCAACTGTGGAGGCCTGCTCACTGAACGACGTTGGAGCCGTTTTCCTTCCTTCAGTCGGGCTAGTTCCACCAAGGCGGGAAGTAAGAATAACCGTTCGATAGCTCTGCTAGAAATGTGATACGTGACTACCGAACGCAGACTGCTGTTCTTCGCTGGCGTGCTTTCTGGAAGTTCTCAACAGTGGTGGGTTCTCCAGCTACTAAAATGCTTTCCCTGGTTTGTCAGTAGCAGTGCACTCCTCTATAAGTTAAGCATCGTATAAGATCGAGTTCGAGTATTCGAACTAAGACAGCCCCAAAGCTTGAGTTATGCGATCCAATTATCTCGAACCAATTCATTCAAAACACTCCGATAGACTGGTAGAATATCTCAAATCCACAGTCAATATATCCAACACTTCCTGGAGCCCATTTTGGGTCATCAAATACCCTCCAAACTGCGACATTTCCCCCTGCATCCGCAAACCCTCCTTCTGATGATTCAAGACGCTTTGAATCTTACATACTGCTTCCAAATGCTCGCTTATCTCCTGGGACCGTACGCACAGCCTGTCAATGGTCTAATCTGCTTGGCCGATTATATAGAATCAAAATATTGCTTGCAATGGATAGATATCGAGTAAACTAGAAGATTAAGTGTATTTTTCAACCGTTTCAAGTATGAATATGGCATTAAATCTGGTTTTGAAAGTTGGTGCTCAGGTAAAAAGTGAGATTACGGGACGTTACTGGTTATTGATCCTTAAATATTTGGAATCACTGAAAATTGTACAGTGAGTTAGTTTCTGTGGAATGTTCTACTAGGGAACTGCAATCGAGTTGTACATTCCGCGTGCCATTCAGGTCGATTCAGGACATTATTTTGAAAATGCTTGATCAAAAAAAAAATGCTAAGAGGTGGTATCCAAGACTCGACCGTAGATTTGACGTAGGATCACGTGCTCGGTATCAATATTTGGCGACTATGTTAGGGAAACTACTATTTGCAGGCAATCGGTGATAATTTTGATCACCATTGCAACAGTTGGATATTTATGTTAGTTTCAATAGTGACCTATTAAAAATTGATTAAGTATTCATTCTAGCAGCTTCGTAGAAAAATTACCAATCGATTGGCTTGTTTAGAATTAAAATCCATCGGCTATTGACAGAGTTATAAGTGGTCAAAACCTGACCACTTTTCGTAACGCGGTCGTTGTTGCTTTTTTTTAATTGCACCCCCAATATGTTGCCGAAAGACGTAATCCTACGTCAAAACCACAAGTGCCCTATGGGGTTGTATGTAATGGTGACGTAGGACTACGTGGTCTTATATAATAAATCTTATTTGTTAACTGCAGCAGGAGCTTGTGTTTTGTGTAGGAATAGGAATTTGAGCGGGGTTCTCTCTGTGTATACTCTTTAGTATGACGCGCTTGACATAGATGGCCCACAGCGACTCACGAAGAGCTACTGATTCCGATCAATAGCGGTGCAGTTTCTTCTTCTTCCTATCGATGCTCATGTTGGCTGCAGCTCGCTGCTCGCAGGCAGCCTTTCGTTGTGTACTGGAGAACACCACCTTTCAGCACGCGATGGTTGAATAAACACCGTTTGGTGAAACCGGATGGAATTCAACTTTGAAATCTGAGTTAGGGAAATCGCTTTTCGCAGGCAATAGGTGGTCATTTTAATTATCATAGCAACAGTTGCACATTCGTGCAATTTTCAATAGTGACATTTTAAAAAATGATAAAGTCTTAAATTTAACAGACGCGTTGAAATATATCTGATCGATTGGTGATAAAAATATTGAAATTGGACCAGGGGCAGCTGAGTTATTAACGTTCAAAATCTTTCATAATTCTGTTACATATTCCACTCTCGGTATTCACAAAGTGTACCCCCACATAGAAATCACAGACGTAGTCCTACGTCAAAATAAAGGTTAATGAAATTTAAAAAAAAAACATTGCTAGAGTTAAAAGTTTGCGTTGGTTCTTTTTGTGCGCCACGTTTTTTTATTAAAGAGCTTGTAGATGTTTTATCAGAACAATCTCGGGCTATTGACCGCAATACGAAACCTGAAGACATTAAGGGCCACCCACATTAAATCCGTTTGCGTTGCGTTGACAGTTAGACAATAGATTTAGCTGCCACTTTGCCGCAACGCGTCCGATCCGGATCTAATGTGCCTTTAGAGTGGTCCTATGGAAGATCAGGAACAGCCGTTAAAGTGGTCTTAGAGCGAAGCTATTTTTCGAAACTACTTTTACTTCACACAGAAGTATGGATTGAAGCCTGTGACCTAACCATGGGCACAAAGTTCAGAACATCCGTAAATATGGTAAGTTCTACGTAAACAACTGCGATGGATCTTGTTCTTCTTGGGATCAATTCGTAAGACGAGAATTCATATAAATATCCACAGTTTGACCATGCTTTCCACATGATTGCTTTGCCAAATTCGATTGCGCTTTTCCAAGCCAAATTTGGCTTCGCTTCTCGTAATCCAAATTCGACTTTGCATTTCTCGCAATCCATATTAGATTTTGATTTTCCAAGTAAAACTTATCTTCTCGTAACCCAAATTCGATTGCGCTTTTCGCTTATCGTAATCCAAACTCGATTGCGCTTCTCGAAATTCAATTTGACTTCGTTCCTCCTAATCCAAATTCGACTTTATTAATCCAAATTAGATTTCGCTTTTCCAAGTAAAATCTGACTTTTGACAAATTTGACAACCTGGATTGCGGTTTTCCAAACAAAATTCAACTTTTTTTTTTCTGCTAATCATAAATTTGACATCGCTTCTCGTAATCAAAATTCGATTGCGCTTTCCAAGCCCAAATTTGTCGTCGCTTCTCGTAATTCAAATTCGATTTAGGCTTTCCAAATAAAATTTGACATCTCTTCTCGTGAACCAAATTCGATTGCACTTTTCAAGTAAAATTTAACTTCGCTTCTCGTCATCCAAATTCGATTTTACTTTTCCAAATCAAATTTGACTTTTCACAAATTTGACAAATTGGACTGCGTTTTTCCAAACACAATTCGACTAAGCTTCTCGTAATCCACATTAGATTGCACTTTTCCAAGTAAATTTTGACTTCGCTTCTTATAATCCAAATTCGACAGCGGATCACTTCTCGTAACCCAAATTCGATAATGGATTTCTAAGTAAAAATTGACTTCGCTTCCGGTAAACCAAATTCAATTGCGCTTTTTCAAGTAAAATTTGACTTCACATCACGTAATCCAAATTCGATTGCGCTTTTCCAAGCTAAAATTTGTCATCGCTTGTCGTAATTCAAATTCGATTTCGACTTTCCAAATAAAATTTGGATCCACTTCTCGTAATCCAAATTCCAGTTTGGTTTTCCAAAAAAAAATGACTTTTCACAAATTTGACAAATTGGATTGCGCTTTTCCAAGCCAAAATTTGTCGTCGTTTCTCGTAATTCAAATTTGATTTTGACTTTCCAAATAAAATTCAACTTCGCTTCTCGTAATCCAAATTAGATTGTGCTTTTCCAAATGAACTTTGACATCACTTCTCGTAATCCAAATGAGATTTTCCATTTAAAAAAAAAATATTCTTCACTTCCCGTAAACCAAATTCGACTGCACATTTCCAATTCAATTTGACTTCGCTTCTCGTCATCCATATTCGATTGCGCTTTTCCAAGCCCAAATTTGTCGTCGCTTCTCGTAATTCAAATTCGATTTAGGCTTTCCAAATAAAATTTGACTTCTCTTCTTGTAAACCAAATTCGATTGCGCTTTTCAAGTAAAATTTGGCTTCACTTCTCGTAATCCAAATTCGATTTTGGTTTTCCAAATTTGATTTCACTTCGCTTCTCGTCATCTAAATTCGATTTTGCTATTCCAAATCAAACGAATTGCATTGTGCTTTTCCAAATAAAATTCCACTTAGCTTCTCGTAATCAAAATTAGATTGCACTTTTCCAAGTAAAATTTGACTTCGCTTCTCATAATCCTAATTCGACTGCGGATTTTACTTCTCGTAATCCAAATTCGATAATGGATTTCCAAGTAAAAACTGACTTTGCCTCTCGTAATCCAAATTCGATTTTGCATTTTCAAAACATGTTTGACTTCGCTTCTCGTAATCCAAATTTGATCGCGCTTTTCGAAAAAAATAGACTTCACTTCCCGTTAACTAAATTCTACTGTACTTTTCCAATTCAATTTGACTTCGCTTCTCGTAATCCAAATTCGGTTGCGCTTTTCCAAGCGTAAATTTGTCGTCGCTTCTCGTAATTCAAATTAAATTTAGGCTTTCCAAATAAAATTTGACTTTTCTTCTCGTAAACCAAAATCGATTGCGCTTTTCACGTGAAATTTGGCTTCACATCTAGTAATCCAAATTCGATTTTGGTTTTCCAAATAAGATTTGACTTCGCTTATCGTCATCACATCCTAATTCGATTTTGCTCCGAATAAAATTTGACGTTTCACAAATTTGACAAATTGGATTGCGCTTTTTCAAACAAAAATCGACTTAGCTTCTCGTAATCCACATTAGATTGCACTTTTCCAAGTAAAATTTGACTTCGCTTCTCATAATCTCAATTCGACTGCGGATTTCACTTCTCGTAATCCAAATTCAATAATGGATTTCCAAGTAAAAATTGACCTCGCTTCTCGTAATCCAAATTCGATTTTGGTTTTCCAAATAAGATTTGATTTCGCTTCTCGTAATCCAAATTCGATTATGCTTTTCCAAATAAAATTTGTCTTTTCAGAAATGTGACAAATTGAATTGCGCTTTTCCCAACCAAATTCGACTTCGCTTCTCGTCATCGAAATTCGATTTTGCTTTTCCAAACAAAATTCGACTTAGCTTCTCCTAAACCGAATTTGATTGCACATTCCAAAGTAAAATTTGACTTTGTTTCTCGTAATACAAATGAGATTTTCCTTTTCAAAAAAAAATAGACTTCACTTCCCGTAAACCAAATTCGACTGCACATTTCCAATTCAATTTGACTTCGCTTCTCGTAATCCATATTCGATTGCCCTTTTCCAAGACCAAATTTGTCGTCGCTTCTCGGAATTCAAATTCGATTTAGGCTTTTCAAATAAAATTGGACTTCTCTTCTCGTAAACCAAATTCGATTGCGCTTTTCAAGTAAAATTTGGCTTCACATCTAGTAATCCAAATTCGATTTTAATTTTCCAAATACGATTTCACTTCGCTTCTCGTCATCTAAATTCGATTTTGCTATTCCAAATCAAATTTGACGAATTGCATTACGCTTTTCCAAACAAAATTCGACTTAGCTTCTCGTAATCCACATTAGATTGCACTTTTCCAAGTAAAATTTGACTTCGCTTCTCATAATACAAATTCGACTGCGGATTTCACTTCTCGTAATCCAAATTCGATAATGGATTTCCAAGTAAAAATTGACTTTGCTTCTCGTAATCCAAATTCGATTTTGCATTTTCAAGAAAAGTTTGACTTCGCTTCTCGTAATCCAAATTTGATCGCGCTTTTCGAAAAAAATAGACTTCACTTCCCGTTAACTAAATTCTACTGCACTTTTCCAATTCAATTTGACTTCGCATCTCGTAATCCAAATTTGGTTGCGCTTTTCCAAGCGTAAATTTGTCGTCGCTTCTCGTAATTCAATTTCAATTTAGGCTTTCCAAATAAAATTTGACTTTTCTTCTCGTAAACCAAAATCGATTGCGCTTTTCACGTGAAATTTGGCTTCACATCTAGTAATCCAAATTCGATTTTGGTTTTCCAAATAAGATTTGACTTCGCTTATCGTCATCACATTCTAATTCGATTTTGCTTTTCCAAATAAAATTTGACGTTTCACAAATTTGACAAATTGGATTGCGCTTTTTCAAACGTAAATCGACTTAGCTTCTCGTAATCCACATTAGATTGCACTTTTCCAAGTAAAATTTTAATCCAAATTCGATAATGAATTTCCAAGTAAAAATTGACCTCGCTTCTCGTAATCCAAATTCGATTTTGCTTTTCCAAACAAAATTCGACTTAGCTGCTCCTAAACCGAATTCGATTGCACTTTCCAAAGTAAAATTTGACTTCGCTTCTCGTAATCCAAATTAGATTTTGCTTTCCAAGTAAAATTTGACTTTTGACCAATTTGACAAATTGAAGTGGGGTTTTCCAAGTAAAATTTGACCTTCGCTTCTCGTAATCCAAATTCGATTTTAATTTTCCAAATAAAATTTGACTTTTCAGAAATTTGACAAATTGGAAATTGGACAAAATTCGACTTCGCTTCTCGTCATCCGAATTCGATTTTTCTTTTCCTTCTCGTAATCCAAATTCGATTTTGGTTTTCCAAATAAAACTTGACTTCGCTTCTAGTAATTCAAATTCGATTGCGCTTTTTACTTCTCGTAATCCAAATTCAATTGCGCTTTTCGAAATTAAATTTGACTTCGTTCCTCTTAATCAAAATTCCATTGCACTTTTCCAATTAAATTTGACATCGCTTCTCGTAATTGAAATTCCATTGCACTCTTCCAAGTAAAAATTTGAATTCGCTTCTCGTAATCCAAATTAGATTTTGCTTTCCATGCAAAATTTGACTTTTGACCAATTTGACAAATTGAAGTGGGGTTTTCCAAGTAAAATTTGACCTTAGCTTCTCAGAATCCAAATTCGATTGCGGTTTGCCAAGCGTAAATTTGTCGTCGCTTCTCGTAATTCAAATTTGATTTAGGCTTTCCAAATAAGATATTACTTCTCTTCTCGTGAACCAAATTCGATTGCGCTTTCCAAGTAAAATTTGGCTTCACTTCTCGTAATCCAAATTGGATTTTGGGTTTCCAAATAAGATTTGACTTTGCTTATCGTCATCCAAATTCGATTTTGCTTTTCCAAATAAAATTTGTTTTTTTTCAGAAATTTGACAAATTGGATTGCGCTTTTCCCAACAAAATTCGACTTCGCTTCTCGTCATCCAAATTCGACTGCGGATTTCACTTCTCGTAATCCAAATTCGATAATGGATTTCCATGTAAAATTGACTTCGCTTCTCGTAATCGAAATTCGATTTTGCTTTTCCAAATAAAATTTGTCTTTACAGAAATTTGACAAATTGGATTGCGCTTTTCCCAACAAAATTCGACTTCGATTCTCGTCATCCAAATTAAAAAAAAATAGACTTCCCTTCCCGTAATCCAAATTCGACTACGCTTTTCCAAGTAAATTTTGAATTTGCTTCACGTAATCCAAATTCGATTGCGCTTTCTTAAAAAAAATCACTTCCCGTAAACCAAATTCGATCACGCTTTTGCAAGTAAAGTTTCTCGTAATCCAAATTAGGCTTCGCTTTCTTAAGTAAAATTTGACTTCGCTTCTCGTAATCCAAATTCGATTATGGTTACACAAATAATATTTGACTTTGCTAGTCGTAATCTAAATTTGATTTTGGTTTTTCATGTTAAATTTGGCTTCATTTTTCGAAATCCAATTTCAATTGCGGTTTTCCAAGTAAAATTTGACTACTTTTTTTCAAGTTAAATTTGACTTTTGACAAATGTGACAAATTGGATAGCGCTTCTCGTAATCCAAATTCGATTATGATTGTCCAAATAAAATTTGATTTCGCTTCTCTTAATCGAAATTCGACTACGCTTTTCCAAGTAAAATTTGACTTAGCTTCTCGTAATCCAAATTAGGCTGCGCTTTTCCAAGTAAAATTTGACTTCACTTCTCGTAATCCAAATTGGACTGTGCTCATCCAAAAAAAATTTTGACTTCGCTTCTTGTAATCTAAATTCCTAATTGATCCATGATAAGCAAAATAATCTATAAGATGGATGTGGATTGTATGGATATTTATTGATCATGTAGATCTTTTTGCGGATCATCAAATGAATGAAGTTTAAAATTTAATTCTTGATCATCTCTGTAGCATAAAGGATCAAATCGGGACTTTTTATAGATCAATGCCACTTCCTGTCCAATGGTTGATCCAGTATCAACGAACACGTACCTTATGAGATTTGAGCTAAGATTATGGGGTATATTGGAAAGATAAAATCAACGTGGCAATTTAAGAAACTGATCCCAGACCTCTACCAGTTTAGTGGAAGCGAACAAGTCTGTATGTTACCATACAAGAATAGATTTAAGATTGTGGCATGGACCCTGAAGAGGAAAAGTTCTCCAAACCAAATCTGAAGGAATCGTAAAAATTGCCAACTAATTAAAACACTAGTAGTAACTAACGATATAAGAATGAATTTAAGTTTTAGACCTCAATGTGGATTCAAAGGGCCACGGAACGGTACCATAGAGGTAACTCTAAGGCTAGAAGGTCCCGAAGAAACGTGCTCAAGTTTTTGGCTCAGCTCTGGAACTCTCTTCGGTCCCAAGCAAATCGATGCACCCCTCGAAACATAGGAAAATCCACGAACCCCTCATTTTATCTGTCAAACTTTCATAGCGAATCAAAACAAACATGTCTAGTCAAGAAGTGAGCCAATTTAAAATCATTAGTTTCCACCGGGTGACGGTACTTTGTAAGATCCGGAACACAGGTGGAATCAAGACTGCAATTCATGAAACTGATCCTAAAGCCCTACAGAAGCACTTGGAGTTGAGATATACGGATGAGATAGGAGTTGTGAACCCTATGGGCAACGAAATGGCCTCTGGAGGATCCGGAACTGTTTTAAAAGTGAGTACAGAATTTAAACTGATCCTAGAACCTCGCCTCGTGGTGTAAAGAACTAAATTGTTGTTGTCACCTCTGGTGCCTCAAATCGATCCTACAGAAACAACGGTTCCGCCGTAAAAGTGGCAACTCATGAAACTGATCCCAGAGCGCGCCGGCTTTAAACGGCGGTGGTTGGATCCTATAAGTTAGCGAGAAATTTTCCATCAAAACTCACCGCTTGAATCCGTAATCGTCTTCCAGGATCTGGTCCACAATCCGGCCACTCGTTCCGCACAACATCCTCCACGTACCTCGGTTCTGTCTCCTACTCACACACAAACTCTTGTTCCCTCGCAAAGTACGTACGCTATCTGTCAAAAATGTACACTCCTATCGCAAGTTACTCAATCCTGACTTGTATACACTTTGAACATAAAATAATCAAATGGGTACTAATCTGAACCCTACATAGTCCATGGTCCAGACAACGCATCACCTTCAAATTCACGAGCTTTGCAATCAATTTCAGATCTTTCCAGATCCTTGAATGTGCCCACTTTGTGCCATTCAATGTCAAGAGATTAACACTTCCATCATCCAATATTTTCGCTCGGTAAATCAAAGGCCCATTTTAGTACCCTTATAATTTGATTAAAAATTTAACGCCATTTTTCATCCGCCCCATCTTAGGATCGCTCCACTTAAGAAATGGTCAAAAGGCATAAACCATTCAGAAACCCGTTCCGATCGCAATCGTCGAATCTTCCATCGCCATAAAAAAAACTGAAGGAAAGCAATAGAGTATAGTTCAACAGAGCGCGTATGTGTGCCATAAAATATAAAAGCCGCAGCTTCAGCGTTCATTCAGTTTCAAACGTGCGAGAGGCCAATCAAAAATTTTATGTCACCGAGATTTTTTGCCGACGGCCGCGCGGCGATCAAGTCGGTTCATCAACCGACAACTTCCTCTGGTCGTTAAACAAAAACCAAAAAGAGAAAAAAAACAGTTCATTCTAGATAGAGGGAGGGGTCACTACTTGTTCTGACTCGGTTCCGACCAGCAGCCCCAAAGTGCCTACGGTCGTAAAGTTCGACTTTTATGAAGTAGTTAAAAATGTGCGAAACACATGTTCTTAATCATCGAGGGAACCTAATCACTTACCCGTGAGATGCCGTCGAGTGATGATAGGAAGGGGGCCCAGTGGGATCCCACAGCCCATAGCGGCCATCATGGGCCATTGCCACCGCCCGCTGATCCATCGAAGGAAGCTGCGAGTGGAATGCCACAAAGGCCGACGGAATCTGCAGAGGGCCATAGCCACCGCCCGGGTTGGCCCCATTTGCTGCAGCCGCGGCTGCTGCCAGACCGTGGGATGCCGCTGCTGCGGCCAACCCCGGGTGATGATGGGCCGCTGCGGCCAACGGATGGCCCGGATGGTGAAACGGATGCACCTGCATGTGCTCGTGAAATGTTTCTTTCTCCGGCATCGTTTTGCTCGTCGTAGAACACACTAAATTCAAACTTAAGCACTGAAATTCCGATTCACGTTTTCACTTATCCATCTTCACTGGTTTTCTCTCGTCCTTACAGTGCTCCTGCCGGGCCCGGTCGTAAATATCTCAAGGGAACGGCACGGACGGTACACGATCAGGTAATATATCCATTCATTTCTAGGAAAAGAAATCCTCTTCGTTCTTCTGCCGTCAGGTTTTTTTTTCCGTTCAGCTCTTCCTTTCCTCTTCTTTCCCGTAAACACCGTATACTCAAGTAAGGTCACAAGCCCTTCGTTCCACACGCAATGACTTTCATTACCGATTTACACAATTTATTTGCTTCAATCTTTTCTTCACTCTCGTATTTAAACGATCTACTCCTGACACTGTTAAGTAAAAAAGGACCGAAACATTCGCAATCCTTCAATCACTCACTTGGCAAAACCAAAGCAGGCTTGCGCGCACGGGTCGAACCCTCGACTTTTGAACCCGATCACACGCGATACTCGCAAAATCCTCACTTGCCGTCGGTAAAAATCTTTTCCTTCGACCGATCGCGCAGTACTCTTCTCCGTGTTTGACTTCTACCGCGCCAAACTAAACCAATCAGATCAATTAGCACCAATTATGAACGTCACTCGACGAATTATTGCTGCTGCCGCTTAAGAACTAGACTACATATTATTTTCTACAATCGGTCCTGAATATTGACAGAATTGTCTCATGAATCACCCCCGGACGGACGCAAGCCAACCGAAACAAGCGCGATCAAATGATCTCCCTCCTCTCTGCCTGTGAATGGACAATACACGCACGGAACCGAATACTGAACTGAAAGCAAGCTACTACGTGAGGTTGAGACTTCTCCGCACAGACTGCCGAGCCGGAGCGGGACCGCGTAGGGATTCCGGCAATGTGTATAATTTTTGGTTTTGGCCAAACAAATACACGATCGACGGTTCGGAGAGCGTGAGCGAGAGAGCGAGAGCGAGGGAGTGCGAGCGAATCCAGCTCGGGTGCAGCAGTAATGAAGTGATCTTCTCCTGCCTGTCACGATCGCGAACGGCGATCATCAGCCCGGGCGGGTTGGAGCGAAGGGAACGGCATGAAATCGATTGCATAGTAGTGCGAATGGGATGGGAAATCGGACCTTTTTTTCCCGTTGGGTGGTGTGTGGGTGAGTGAAATGAGCGAGTGTGCGAGAGGCGCGATCGCACGACGATCATGGCCACGATTGCAGTGCAGTGCAGACGGACGGACCAAACGAGCATACGAGAGAAACGGACAAAATCAACATGGAATTCGAAGTAGCGTGTGAGGAGGAAACGGCCAAAAATGGTTGGCCATGGGAGAGGAGGATTGGGAAAAATGATGGTTCGTTTCGGGCTTTGGCTGAAGGAGTTAGGTTTGGGAAGAAAGACGGTCTCTGGGTTTGTTATTGGTTTTTGACTAACATCTGTGTTTAAAGTTGATTTGTTTTCTATTTAGGGTTTAATTTCGATTTGTTAAAGGGAATGCTAAGTATATAAGTTGCAAAACGTGTGCGTGCTAGTTAATAATTTGATTGGCATTTCACAGTGAATATAATACTATTCAACATAAAGTCCTTTTGAAATGAATTTAGTAAAATAAGAACATTATAAATGAAGAACTTAAATCTTCCAAAAATAACAAAATTTTCGCACGTCCCTCCCTGATTTACCTCTGGAACTTCATATGTTACGGACAAAATGAGTTCCCGTTTTTGGCAACACATGATTATTGTCTTCTTTGCTTTCTAGAAACCCCATCCAACCCTTAATTCTATTTCAGTTATCACTAGACTAGACCATTCTTTGGAGATCCTTACGTGCATTAATTACGTAACGCTAAAATCTAAATTTTCAACCCAATTTCAGTTGGGATTTCCTGAGGCATAAAATCTCTGATCACACCTTCCTTCGGAAGGGAAGGAAAGAAAGCCGTTGGTCCCCGGTCCATGAGTTGATGGGTCGTTAGGTGTGGTAGTTGCCTCCCTGATGCCGGTAGCATCGGTACGGAAAACAAGATCGACGGAAAACAAATCAAGGGGAAAAAATCAAACCCTTTGTAACAATACGTAACGCGGAAAGTAAACCCCTCTATTTATTACGTAACGCTTGTAAAGGCACCTACCTTCCCCCCCCCCCCTTTCATTGAATGAAATGCATATTTGTTGATAAATGTTTGATTTGGTTGTAACTTCTAACTTTCTAAAATAATTCAAGGTAATTTAAAATATTCATAATAAAATCCATTAAGTAGCTACTTTTTTAAAGTTTAAAGAAAGCAAAAAAAAAACTCATGATAGTTAATGAAAATAATATTTTGCAAGCAAGATTTTGGAATGACATTCTTTTACCAAACTTTATATATAAATAACAAAATTTTGTTTTCTCTTTGTTACGTTACGCAAAGCTTACCTCCCCCTCTCCTATGTAACAATTCGTAACGATTTAAGTGACCCACTTCCCCTATACGCGTTACAAAATTTATGGACGCCGCCTTACTTGGTATTCACCAACTTTTTTCCATACAAATTTCCCTTCCCTTAATATAAATCGAATTAGAGCAATTCCATGCCAAATAACGAATCGGAAAAATTTGGATAATTTGCATAAAACTTTGCATAGTTGTGGGCAGTTCTTCACATTTTTTACAAAAAATCGGCCATTTTGGATCTTGTATTTTTTTCGAAATGGCGTCTTTATCATTTTCAATAGATTGTGACGCGAAAACGTCATTTCTGGTCGAAATCAAGACCAACAATTGAAAAGGCCTCAGCTCCAATTTGTAAACAAACTTACAACGATTTTCTCACGAACCGAAACCTACATTCGCAAACCTAAAACACAATCGGGTAGAGGAGAATTTCCCCTACCTGTTCATATTGTTGGTTAGCGATGGTGGACTTCGGTTCGCGACAAAATGGCCTAACAAAGTTTGTTTACAAAATAGAGTTGAGGCCTTTTCTATTGTTGGTCTTGAAATGACGTCTGAAGCAAAGTTTGTAGAGTAAAATTAAGTATTTCTGGGTAAAATATACACGGATTTGATAGCTACTAATCGTGTAGAAAAGTTCCGCATAATCGAGCAAAATCATTAAAAATAACTCGATTTTCGAAACGGCCGATCAACGAAATTTTTCGATTCATTAATAGGCTCGCACGCTAAAACGGCCAACCATTCATTTTTATTTCATTTCATTGATAAGCCTAGTGCCGGAGAAGGGCCGATGATTGAAAATTTTCAAACCAAAGCTAGGCCCTGCTGCTTGAGGCAGGGCCGATGATTTGTTTTGAAAATTTTCAAACTAACGATTTTAAATTGGCTCACTACTTGACTTGCCTATTAGTCCCAAGCAAACGATTAACGTACCCCATTCTAGTAGAAATTCTAGTACTACACAATGTTTGTTTTTTTTCGCTGTGAAAATTTGACAGATAAAATGAGGGGTTAGTAGATTTTCCTATGTTTCGAGGGGGAATCGATTAGCTTGGGACCAAAGAGAGTACCAGAGCTGAGCCATAAAGTTGAGCACGTTTCTTCGGGACCTTCTAGTCTTAGAGTTACCTCTATGCTTCTACGGCACTAGGCTTATCAATGAAATAAAATAAATGAATGGTTGGCCGTTTTAGCGTGCGGGCCTATTTGGCCTAGAAATATATGGAAATAAGTTGTTTTCTTGTTTGAAATGCAATATACAGTCAACTTTCGATCGTAAGTCCTAGCAACCGTGGAAACTAACGATTTTAAATTGGCTCACTACTTGACTAGCCTATTGCAAAGCCCAAGCAAATCGATTAACGTGCCCCATTGTAGTCGAAATTCTAATACTACACTATGTTTGTTTTGATTTGCTATAGAGGTAACTCCATAGAGGTAACTCTAAGACCAGAAGGTCCCGAAGAAACGTGCTCAACTTTTTGGCTCAGCTCTGGTACTCTCTTCGGTCCCAAGCATAAGAAAATCCACGAACCCCTCATTTTATCTGTCAAACTTTCATAGCTAATTTATTTATTTATTTATTTATTTAATTGATTCCATCAACAGGCTTCAATAAGCCCCAATGATGTTAAGTAATACAAAAAACAACATTATTGTCTGAGCTTGAGCTTGAGCTTGATTGACCGCCCACGGTTGCTACTCTGTTATTGCCAGATCAGCTGTAATTACACAGAGAACCAATAGACGATGCTTGGGACTAGCAATCATCCTCAATGTGTAAAAACTGGTGATCTTAAATTAGGCAATACCAGCGCCGGCCGCGCCCGAACACAGGTCAAGAAAGGAATGGGAAGGATTGTGTTGACATGACACTCGCTTTGATGGAAGCCGAGAACACCTCTGCACTTCCACGAGGAATCACTGGGATGTTGGATAAGAGGGTTGGGTTTGCAGCAGGGTTCGTTTTGGTAAACGATAAGCTGAATTGATGTCCTAACGATCATATAACGCTAAGGAGCTTGGGACTAAACCCACGGTATTCTGCTCAGTAAGCAAAAACGTTTGCCACTAGGCAGACGAGCACCTTTTTAATCACCGAGTTGCTGTTATTACCATGTAGTCATATTAACAAATAAAACGATTGACGAATCTTGATTGTGGATGGGCCTGAGAATAGACTCATGATGTTCTGCTCAGTAAGCAAAAACGGTTGCTCTAAGGCCACCGAGCCCCTCATATCACATAATACCGTTGCTCAAATTTGTGTATCCATTCAAACCCGGAACCAACGACAACAACGAGTTTCGCAAAATACACGATACACAAGCGATTTTACCATAAATCTCTTTGATATGTAAGGACCTGGGACCGCGTTTTTCTGCTCAGTAAGCAGGCCACTGTAACCGACGATTTTTCAAATCCGAAAACTAAAAACTACGAAAAAGTACTTAGGCCTTCATTAAGTTCCACTTTCACGCGACGTACAATGTTTCAATTTGCTCTTTACGTATTGTTCAGGCTAGGCCCTTTTCAAAATTTACGCGAGAAATACGCACAATCGTCACCTACCTCGCAAAACTGGTTCCAAACGACAACAAAGGCATAAGCAACGATGGATTGTTGAACTTTGCTGGCTCCAGTGGTGTAGTGCACAGCCAAAAAAATGTGGTATCGATCAACGCAATTCAAGCTGATGTATGAAATAATGATGTAATTGTAATTTTGTAATTTATCAGCACACACCCTGGTTGACCACTGTAAACCAATCTGTCGTTCAGCGTTTTCGGTTTTTGTTTCTGGATCTTTAGTTGCCTCTGTGATATACTTACTTGCGGCATACTATTTTGGGAGTGTACATGAGCGTGTACCATGTACGGTAGCTCATCTCTCATCGTGATGGTGGGACATAGTAGACAAATTAGAGAGAAAACAAGGAGGTATTAGTATTAGTTATATGTAAACAAACAAAACAAAAGTTAGATAATGCGGCACTGTAACTACTACTATTTTAGAGGTATGATTCGTCATGTCAACTCAATGTTTCGATTGAGGCAAACTATCTATCTTACAATTACAAAAGCAAACCTAAACTTACAATTATATGCAAATGCAAAATGAAACTTGACAAATCATCGTCAATTCCCTTATTCCAGGGCAGGGCCTGACGATTTGAATCTAATTTTGATCAGTGAACGGGCACCATATGGTACATTTTCTCACCATGAACCTATCATTTCCAGCCTATCTGAACTATTTAATAAATGGAAGCCATAACATGGGTTACGCTCCCCCTAAGCGGGCCCTCCGCATCCTGTCTCTGTCTTATCTCAAATACAAAATGCCAATGGTATGAATGTATCTATATATAACTTGGAAATGACGTACAATCAAATAAACCCGTAACCCACTCACTTGGTCAGGCTTCAGAATCGTCCAGTGGGCAGTGCACTCTACACTCCAAGTTCCCTTTTTTCAAATTTACCGCAAATTTGATATTTTACCCATTGAGTGTTGATTAGTCACAATGAAACATTGTGACAGAAGTTGAGGTTACTAGTGTATTAAATAATCTAGGTCCTATTTAGGATTATATCTGAAAAATCCAAATCTGGCCAACGCCCACCCTAAACCTAAACCTGTTCTAATCCACCTGAAATGACTAACGAATGGAAGACTTTGACTATCCAGCCATGCAATAGTCTCATTCCGTGTCTTATGCCAACTTGATGATTCTATTGCGCTCATCTTCTGGCACCACCCAGGGGAGACTTGGTCCTGTACCCAATGCTTAACTTATCTCCATTCCACTCAGCTACTCGCAATTTCTTGTGATATAGTGGGCGGAATATTATTATATGAGACAATTCAATGCAGACGTCTTTCCAAATTTGGCAGATCGACAGGTAATCGGTGAGTTACCACGATAGTTGCTATTCAACAACTCGACAACGTCCTATCGTCAACGCCTGCTATGAGAATTTCCCATAGCAGACGCCAACGAAATGACGTCATCGAGCTATCGATCAACTACCCTGGTTATCGCCTGGTACCTTATAGCACGATGCTAGGAGGCGAACCGGAAGAATCGATGAGCTACCTCCCCCCTACAAAAAACAACATTATTGTCTGTGCTTAAAACTTAAACATTACACTGCTATTCACGGTTACCTGTGCCCGAAAATATCGAGGTGAAACTACGGCGAAGCGTCTGACGTGGTACGTGAAAATCGAACACTGAGGCAACTCTGTTGAAAACTCGCTGCAGTCCGTTTATTGCTCCATTCATTCCGTAGTTCGTGCGATGAAAGGGAAGTCTCAGCATAAGACTGTTTCTTAGTGCACGTGGTCGTACATTAAAATCGATTTTTTCGAGGATAGTAGGACAATCGATTCTCCCTTGCAATGTATTGCCAGCAAGTAAAGCCCTTGCAGCGTCTCTTCGGGTCGAAAGAGTTTCCAAACCAATCAGCTGACATCGGCTTTCATAGCTAGGCAAACGGAAAGGATCTCTCCAAGGCAATCGCCGAAGGGCGAAGCGTAAGAATCGGTGCTGGACTGATTCGACTCTTTCAACACCATTGTTGTAGCTTGGATTCCAAACTGCTGAGCAATATTCAAGGACTGATCGGACCAGTGAGGAGTACAATGACTTCAGGCAATAAATATCAGTAAAGTTTTTGGTTATTCTAAAGATAAAGCCTAGTGTTCTGGAAGCTTTATCAACGACATACGAAATATGCTGCTTATATGTGAGTTGCGAATCCAAAATGACTCCCAAATCCTTCACGCGGCTCACTCGTTCAATTGCTGAACCCAATAGGTTGTAGTTGAAGATGATTGGTTCTTTTATCCGAGAAAAGGAGATTACTGAGCATTTCGCCGGGTTAACTTCCATTTGGTTCAAGGTGCACCAGTCAGCAAAAGCATGAAGCTGGCGTTGAAGAAAGTGACAGTCGGCAATGGAACGAATCCGAAGGTAGATTTTTAGATCGTCAGCAAACGATAGTCGAGGTCCGGCAAGCACATAATTCACATCGTTGAAGTAGAGCAGGAAGATCAAAGGTCCAAGGTGGCTACCCTGGGGTATCCCCGATGTAGCAGGATAAGTATCAGATCGGTAATCGCCTATGGCAACCATCAGTTGGCGACCGGTTACATACGATCGAAACCATTGTAATAGGTTACCATTGATCCCAAGTCTGTCTAGTTTAGCAATAGCAATAGCATGGTTTAGCTTATCGAACGCTGCTGACAGATCGGTATAAATCACATCCGTTTGAGCTCGGTCAACCATGCTATCAGTTACATAAGATGTGAGGCATAGCAGATTGGTGGTGGTGGAACGACCTGACATGAAGCCATGCTGATCATCACTCAAAACATGCTTGCAGTGAGAAAGTAGCGGTTCCATTATGACTAGTTCAAAAAGCTTCGATACGGTGCTCAGTGAGGTAATTCCACGATAGTTGTTGACATCTCGTTTGTTTCCTTTTTTGTGAACAGGAAACATGTGAGCAAACTTCCAGCAAGAAGGAAAAATACCACAGCGAAGCGATAATTGGAACACGTGACAGAGCGGAGTCAATAGACTATCGATATTCTTCTTGAGAAAAACGGACGGGATTCCATCGGGTCCAGGGTTGCAAGAAGATTTCAGCTTGGAAGCAGCTCTTAAAATAGTCATATCGTTGATGTCGATGCCATTTAATGTATCGCCGTGCATTGGAACGTTGCTTGCTGCGAGGTTAACATATTCGTCAGATAGGCTCTCGTCAGTGAAAACCTCGGCAAATTTGAGAGAGAAGAGTCGGCAAATCTCCTGATTTGTGGATCCCACTTCGCCATTGAACACCATGGACGATGGAAGACCGGATTCCTTTCGCTGCTCGTTTACATAGTTCCAAAAGGATTTCGGATGTGATCTCATCCTGCGCTGAATTCCCTGCTGATATCGCGAATAGCTTTGGCGACTGATCCGTTTGAATTGATGGTTTAGTCGAACATAATAGCATTTTAATTGGAAAGTACGGTACTTGGTGTATTTGCGTAGTGCAGCTCTTTTAGTAGATTTCAGTCTACGGAGCTCCTTAGTCTGCCATGTATGATGAGCTGTTTTCTGGTGACTTACCTTCGGGACATGTCTGTCGATAGTATACGCCAAAATGTGTGAAAACGTTCTTGCGGCTACCTCAACATCGTGATGATCGAGGATGTTTTCCCAGTCCAAGCTGGAGAGCAAGTCTAAGATGCTGCGGTAATCTGCTTTTCGAAAATCGTAGGAAACAGCAACGGGCGTTTCGTCGAAATCGTGAAGTAACTTGCTCTCCACAGTCACAATCAAAGGAAGGTGATGTGGAGTTGGTTTCACTAGTGGAGCGGGTGCACAGGAGATGAATGGAGCGACATCCTGAGAACTGACGAAACAAAGGTCCAAGCTGCGGTTGTTCTCGTTGACTACATGATTGATTTGCGATAACGTAGACGTACTGTAGCTATCAAGAAGCATAGTGGCTCCACAATGGAACACTGATCGTTCTGGATCCGGATACAGAAAACGGCTATGGGATGGTTGCCACGAGATACCAGGTGAATTGTAGTCTCCCAAGACAATAACCTCGTCAATAGCAGTTGCGCTTTCCAAGACAGCTTGAATTGAGCGACAATGGGCGTCGATGAAATCTATATCTCGAGCTCGGTTTGGAGGTATGTAGACCACACATACAAACAACGTGCGATCCGCTAGGTCCACAGCTGCCCAGACCTGCTCTACGCTGTTCCACAGATCATTTTCAATTGCTCTGGCTTTCAATTCAGAACCGACAGCCAAGAGGACACCACCTCCCGTTGATTTCCCGATTGATCACAACAAACATAGTGTAGTACTAGAGTTTCGACTAGAATGGGGTACGTTAATCGATTTGCTTGGAACCAATAGGCTAATCAAGTGGTGAATCAATTTAAAATCGTTAGTTTTCACCGGTTGCTAATACCTCTATGGTATTAGCAATTGGGCTTGGGATTAGCAATCCATTCGCAGTGTGCAAAATCCGGTGAATCGTTATTTTTGAGGTCAATAATGGCGCCGGCCACGTCCTAACGGACATCGGAGAGGGAAAGGATTGTTATTTCGACACCCGTTGTTACTAGAGTTCGAGTATACCTCTGCATTTCCACGGTTGTCCGGAAAGGACGTTTTTGTTAGTGGGAAGGGTGAATTAGATCCATATTCACATTGGAAAGTGAAGCGACCCTATCATCTAAGTAATATAAAGGGGCTTGGGTTCTAATCCACGATCTTCTGCTCAGTAAGCAAAAACGGTCGCTCTAGGGCCACCGTGCCCTCTATATCACAATAAGCTACGACCGACGATCGTTCATTATCGGTCACACGAAGCTTATAAAATGAAATTACATCCCGAAAGCAGTTAACAATGTCTTCCAAACCGGATCAAACGTACGTCACTTTTGTATAAACATATGTATTACTTTTCCGAAACGTTCCACCGAGTTCTATTATTCACGATTTTTTTTTAATAATAGAGGCTGGGATAGATCAACTCTGGCATGTAACGAAGCTTGGGTTCTAACCTATGATCTTCTGCTCAATAAGCAAAAACGGTTGTTCTATAATAGCCACCGCGTCCCACAATCTACGACCTTCTTAACAAAAAGCTATTCAAATGAAGTGTCGTCCCCGAAAGCAGTTAACAATGTTTTTCAAACTGGATCACGCATACACACTTTCCGAAATTCCAAACTCAACATACGCATCTAATAGCAACAACCGACAATCAAAAATCAAGATCAGTGATAACAGATTTATAAGCATGTCTTCCAACTGGAACAAACTCACCAAATGCAGCCATAAATCGATGTCCAATGGGGTTGGCTTCTAACATCTTGAAATCAAACTGCACCACTTTTGTACTCACTTGGCTCTGATCTCGTCAAGTTTCACGACGAAAAGATGTTACCACTTTTTTAACCTGAATCAAAGCAATCGTGATTCACCAACGAACACACCGACGAGAGAACGGCAAGAAAGCGACCGATCGCGACGCTTGCTAGAAACAAACTCGCAATATACAGCCCACTTAGTGAAAGCCTTTCGTTAGTTGGGCTTTGTTGGGCTGAGCTGTCAAGCTGAAAATTTGTTGAGGGCAGTGCTGTTAATTTTCATATCATTTCATTGAAGATGAACCAATAGAACCATTCAATCAATAATGTGAAAACGAATTCTCACTTGACCATAATTTGAAGAGCCCCTTTCTCATTCGAAGCTCATCGTCACTGTCATTGAGGCTCTCACTATCATTTGCAGGGAATCAAGAAAATGCTATCTTCCGATGCTTACCGACGATAAAAATACTAGTTAACGGAATCATGATCAGTGTATTTACAGTAAGATCATGGATTATCATTTGTGTTACACATCATGATCAGCAACAAAAACGATAATCTACTTATATGATAACAATCACTTTGTAATGTATATCAAAATCTAGGAACTTGCTGTCTTCGGAAAAGTTGTTCTATAGGTCAAATACCCTACAATACGGATATTTTTGGAATCGGGATGACACATATATTTTGAAAATCAATGTAGGTCGCCATTTTAAAATCCGTCATCTCGGCCGTTGGTTTCGGAAAAAAAACTGTCAAATACCCTACAATATGGGTATTTCTGGAACTGGAATAATGTATAGATGTCGAAAATCAATGTAGGTCGCCATTTTGGAATCCAATTGGGCGGCCTTTAGATTTAGATAGAACTGACAAATAAACTATTCAACATGGCGGCCGACATCAATTTTTGACATCTACACGTCATCCCGTTTTCTAAAAGCCCACATTGTAGGGAAAAGTTGTTTCTAAAATAAATAGCCGCCATCTTGGATTCCTAAATAGCGGCAGATATTAATATTCTACATCTGCATGCTATCCCTGTTCCGAAAATACCCACATTGCAGGGTAATCTTGGATTTCCAGATGGTGGCGGACATCAATTTTCGACAGTTTTTCTTAAATCGATGGCCACCATCTTGGATTTCATAATGGCGGCAAACATCGATTTTCGATCTCTATACGTCATCCCCATTCCGAAAATTCACATATTATAGGGTATTTGATTAGCCTTGTCTTAAATGGGGAATTTTCAGTGACGACAGCTGATGATGATGATCTGAGATTATCGCTATTTCATATGATCATGATCGGTTACACAAATGATAATCGCATTATCGTTTCCAGAACTGTCCATTGTGATTTATGGATTTGTACTAATCATCAGTGTAACCAAAATGAGAATGCCATTATCTTTATCTGAATCGTTCATTTTGATTCCCTGATCATTTGATATACGACAGTGGTGCAAACCCATCAAAATCGGCCCGATGTCGGATTAATGTAAGGCAAATTTAAGGTCGATGTCGATCCAATGTCGTGTTGTTGTGGGGTCAATTTTAGGTTTATGTCGGGTCAACATCGGTTTGAGGTTTGGTAGAAGCCAGGTTGGTGTCGGGTTGGCTTAGCTTTTTCGCCAGAATGTCGACCAGAGTTTGTAAGGAGGATCCTGGTAGGGCCTCCAAATTCCAACTTATGCGCCAGACGACGAGAGTCGTCTGCCAGAACTCAAGGTTGGATTGCCCAGCTAGCTCTTTTTCAACCCCACAACGGAATCCATCTCCTATAATGTCCCAAAACCTTCCAAAGCTTCCTTCCCAATTTCCAATCCCAAGAGTTCCTTAAATTCGAATTATAGTAGGTATTCCGATTCAATAAATTGAAACTAAATTTAAAGTTTTGATTGAAAAATAATAGAAAACGATTTATCTCTCATGCAATAAAATGGTTTAATTGAAACACTTAAATTTTGATTTCCAAAGTCTATAAAAGTTGGATTTATGTTTGCATGGTGATTTCCTTAAAACCTTCCCTTTTCCTACTTTCTCCTAACGGGTGACGTCATTCAGTAAGTGTGTTCCCTGAACGTGAGTAAACCTACTTGCAATAGATTCCCCCCATTTCTTCCCCTACTAATATAATAGTTTGCCCTACTAATGCTGGTGGTGGGGTGTGTTCGTGTGGGTACTAAAAAGCGGTTCAGGTACTTACAGGACTCGTCGTTGATCGGAGGTTACCTGGTCGGCCAACGGCTGGTTGACCGAGAACGACGTCCTCGCCATTCGACGCTCAGGGATGCGGGTTGCACGGACGGACGACTTGAATGCTCTTCAGGAAGGGGACTCCCAGTTTCCTGTGGGCGGATATTTTGCTGACGCCCACTCCGACGACGGTTCGTCACACAATGATGCAAGCCGGGCGGAGTGCCGACTTCAGGGACCATGCAGTGTACCCACCACACAATTTGGATGCTCAGATAGCGTTCGATGGCACCGGGAAGGGGCGGCCTTCGGCGCCGATGGTGAATGAAACTTCGTTGATACAGGCCGGCGAAATACCGATTCATAGGCCCATGCGGTTCGCACGGAGCGGGACTTCGGTGCTCTCTAGCACCAGGAAAGTGATTCGCGGCTTCTTCAGGCTACGTCGGAGATGTGCACTTGATTGCTGGGCTCTGATCGGGACTGGTCAATACCTTCTACCCGGGACGTGAGTCTGGGCGATTCTCTCTGGCGGTGGCAAGCTTTCCCCGTACAGATTACTCGCGGATTGTGGCAACCACGTTGTAGCGGAGTGGTGCTCGCGAGGCCGAACTTCCTTCACCGATGACCACGCTCTCTGCAACTATTCTTAGCGGCACGCAGCCGCGAGGCGAAGAATAGTCCCAGGGGATCGCCCCCAGTCTCACCGATAGCACGCGGATAGCTTTTGGATGCTGTTGAAGCCGTAGCTAGGAGAAACTTCTAGCCCGCACAATCTCCACGAAACGCACTCGCCAAAACCCCAATGGTGCACGTGTTCACGTGTGGTGACTGTGGATGAATTCACATTAGTACCCCCAAACACGAAATAAACGACTTTCCAGCAATTACCTCACGTTTTTTTTTAACTGCAATGTCTGATTTCTTATCAGTTCTTTAATTTGGACTCACGTTTTCTTCCCTATTAAAATTTTATGATTAGTTTTATATACTGCAATCAAATTCACCACGCGCTTACTTTACAGGATTTTCAAGTTGTTCACGACTCACGATTTTTTCTTAATTTATCAATTTACTTTAAATAAACTCTGGAAATACATAAAAACTATAAATTACTATTCAATTCAATTCACTGCACTTCTTGCTTTTAAATTACTTTTCAATTGATTAACTATTACTCCGAATTTAGCTTCGATATTCACTTGTTAAAATGTAGACTTTACTGTTCGGCGGACTGAACGGGAAAGATCGAGCGGGTGCTCTTTCTTGATCCAGAGCCTCAATTTTCCTATTTTCCGTTTTTATTCCGGTTCTGATTTCTTGATTCTAAAATTATATATTCTAAATTTTCTTCGCGATTTGATCGGTAAGTTGACCTTTTGATCACTGACGTGTAAACCCCACCCACTTAACACCCATCATTACTGATTCGAGCACATTGGTTGCCTACCACGAAGGCGCAAATTTAAATCACAAATAGGGTTCTTTATGAAACGACGGTGAGCCCGTTTCAAGTTCCGTTTATGCGTAGGTTACACTCAATTGAAAGATATCAAGCGTTTCTCAAATGAGAATGATCCATGCCTTCGTCAAATGACTAAGCTGATATCACCCACTCAAAGGAGGTCCCCATTGATATCGGATAGCTGTTTTTCTTTTGTTTCTGTAATAATTGTATAATTACAGAGTTGATATAACGTCGATAGGATTAAGTATATGTTTTAGAAATAGTGAAATTGTTTTAATCATAATCAGTGTATTAATCATATTCCAAATCTCCTTTTCCCTCTCCCGATCCAAACAATTGTCATCCACCAACCTCGAGAAGACCGCGAGTAATCGGTTCAAATCCTTTCATTTTAGATTTAAGACATTTATAATGTATACAAAAATGATAACTTGGCTCTTTAAAGTTTATTCGATTGAGCCTGTGCAAATAAAGTAATTAACAAAAAAAAAGCTGTTTTTCTCATTTTCATCAAAAATGTTCAATTGATTTTGAGAATTTATAGATTAGACTGGCCCACATTTATATGGGGGAAATTTTTTATCATTTTTTCAACGAGCCAACCCCTAGATTTGTGCCATTAGATGAGAAAACCACTCTCTGAAAATTTTAGTACAAATTTAGGGGTTGGCCATTGGATTTTTTTTTTATTTCTGTGGGCCAGGCTAGTATAGATACTATAGATTTCATAGATAAGGCAAAGTAGAATATACACACTAACTTTAGATTACTGGAGCTAGTAAAATTTTACTGGATTTTTGAATTGCTGATCGCCCAGTAATCATCACAGCAATAACGTGCAGTACCGAACTGTCCGTAAAGTCAATCTGTCAAAAATAACTGTACATTCAAGTTGGATTGAGTTGCGTTCAGCAATGTTAACTGGAAAGCCCAGTATTGTTTAGTTTATTTTGCTGTAGCTTAACTGACTAGACAGTTATTTTGTTCATTCTTGTGCCATGTTACCCAGTTTCAGACTCATTTTAGATTACCGAAGTCAGTAAAATTTTACTGGGTTTTTGAACTGTGGGCCACCCACTAATTAGATCGGTTGCAATTTTGAATACCGAGCTTCCAGTAGCAGCAAAATGGATATGAAATGCTATTGAATACTATCTGTTCAGTAATGTATATAAAGCCATTCTCCGGAGTACATATGATCGAAATAATGTTGATTGCATGTAATGATTATGATTGCTGCAGGATAAAATTCATCAAATGCTTTCAATATGGCACATGATCAATAATGTTGGCTTGAAATTCTACAATACTTTTAACTGCATACGGTATCATTTGGCGTACAGAAGGAACAAAAACTACAAGGGACAGTCCTATGGTGTTGTACGCAATGGTGACGTAGGACTTCGTGATCGTATATAATAAATGCAGCAGAAGTTTGTGTTTTGTGTAGGAATAGGAATTTGAGCAGGGTTCTCTCTCTGCATAGTCTTTAGTATGACTATGATTGCCCTTAAAAGAACTTTTTGATATGAATTTTAGTTAGAACATGTTCTCCAATTGAATTCTTTTGTAAAATCTTGGTTGCAACTTTTTCCAAAATTGATTACAAGATTACAACTCAGGAGAGCATTTTGTGTGGTCGTTGGGGGCGTGTGGTTCTGAATATGGCAATGAGTATGCAAAATGTTACGCAATTGCATCCTCGCTATTTGCACACACCGTAGGATCGGAGGAGACTGCCACTTCGACTTGTTTCGTTTACTAAAGACGCTCTGATGACGGTGTTGGGGAAGCAGCAATGCTACATCGACATGTTTCGTCTAAAAACGATTCTCTGATGACGGGGTGGGGGAAGCTTATTTGTTAGTTATTTCGACGCTTTTGGACAATGCTCAACACTTACCACTTTTTCAATAGTTTCTTGTTAAAAAATCAACAGTGGAAAGCATTGTTATCCATGCGTAGAAACATTTCTGATCGATTCTTGATAAAATTATTGAAATTAGTCCAGGGGCAGCTGAGTTATTAACGTTCAAAATCTTTCATAATTTTGTTACATGTTCCATTTTTGGTTTTCACAAAGTGTACCCCCATATATAAACAGAAACGTAGTCTTACGTCAAAACTAATGAGAATACATAACATCATCTATACATTAGCTGAGTCGATCAGTTTCCTATGTAAAAGTTACAGTTCATTGTCAAGGGCGTAGCCAGGTTTTGAGCTATGGAGGAACGAAAACCTTTGTATTGCTGAGTTTAGGAGGGCAGTAGCCCCCTGCCCCCTCTGGCTACGCCTATGACCACTAAGCAACACAAGAAAGGGGTCAACTTTAAGTCAGTTATGTTGCATGAAGTTCCACATATGTTGTGTCCTTGTACAGAAGTTAGACGAAACTTTTAAAGTGTGTCCCACATCAAATTGCATCACGGTAAAAACGCTGTTGAAACTATTTTCTCTTGAAAATTTGGGTAGAAGTAGTTTAGAGTGTATTATTTACACTGTATTTTTATCGCTGTCAGTTGTTCGAAAGTTGGAAAAAATGGTGTCACCTGAAAAGCAACTTCACTCATTGATGTTGCCCAAGCACCTGGAAAATCCTCAACTCTCTCATCGGGACATCGGAAAACAACTTGGAATCGTGCAGTCAACGGTGAGCCGTGTGATTAAACGTTACTACGAAACTCTCAGCATCGAACCGAAGGAGAAATGCGGTCAGAATGGATCTTCTATTAGTGATCAGGATCACAAGCATGTCGTGAAAGCGTTTAAGTGGAATTCCAATGCTTCGGTGAGGGATGTGGCCAAATCTTTCGTTCAGAGAGCCAAGGACCGGGAGGGACTGCATACACGTACAAAGTGCAGAAGGCTCAAAATCGTGACGAACGGCAAAATACGGTGGGAAAGTCACGGGCCCGGAAACTGTACATCCAGATGCTGACGAAGCCTCATTGTCTCTTCATGGATTATGAGACTTACGCCAAGGCGGACTTCCGGAAGCTTTCGGGGCTACTGTTCTTCACCCTCCAGCACAAGTTTAATGTTTCCGGAGGAAGTAAGGAAGCAGAAACTTTCAAAGATTGCCAAGAAATACATGGTTTGACAAGCGATCCCTTTATAAAAAAGACCATACCTGAACGATAACCCAAATTATAGAACTTTTCCATAAATGGTTTGGATGATACCCAGAACACGTAGTTAAGCAAAATAACCATACAAATTTTATTAGGGTCTGCTCATGTGGCAAACGGAGTGCGCCATTCGTGACTACCGGGACTGTAAACGAGGTGATCTACCTCAAGGAGTGTCTACAGAAGCGTCTGCTTCCTCTGTTGAAGCAACACGAGGGACCTACGATCTTCTGGCCGGATCTAGCTTCGTATCACTATTCAAATGTTGTCCTGGAGTGGTACGAAGCCAACGGGGTCACTTTCGTACCCAAGGACATGAACCTCCCCAACGCACCGGAACTAAGGCCCATCGAAAAATACTGGGCTATTATAAAGCAGGCACTATGGAAGCATCCCAAGGAGGTTAAATCTGAGAAAGACATGAAGAAAAAGTGAAGAAGCTGCAGCCAGATGTTGTACAGAACCTAATGAGTGGAGTTAAGCGTAAGGTGCGAGCGTGAATTCCAAAATAATCACGATTTAAAAGAAAACACTTTTCCCTGCATTTTGGTATTTCCATACAAAATTTTCATCGAGCATCTTGAACATAAAACATGTCATTGATATTTCACATACAATAGGATTGAACGAAAAGTGGTCCATAGCAAAAATCACAAAAATCGATCCCCATTCTGTGCATATGAAAAAGTGTAAAAGGTGACCCACATGTACTACGAAGGGGACAACACATCAAAATCTCAATTCTAGATGCTCAACAAATCTCACACTAGCGAATCAATCTTCGAAAAATCTTCTTTCATTTCTCGCATCTACTTGCATCGTGCATCATATTTATGCAGGAAATCTTCAGAATCATCATCAAGCTTCTTTCTATATATTCAGCGTGCGCGCAGATAACACAATTTTTCCTGCATCGTAGATAAGGCCGCCCCCCTCGATTTAGTATAAAGAGATAATTTTATATTAACAGACTGCTTCGATAAGCCGGCGCCGGTGGTGTAGTGGTAAGCGTAACTGCTTTCTAACACCCCGATGGGTCTGGGTTCAATCCCAGCCGAGGTCGGTGGGATTTTTCTGAGGCATAAAAATCTCTGGTCACGTCTTCCTTCGGAAGGGAAGTAAAGCCGTTGGTCCCGGCCCATGTGTATGTGTTTTAAATGGGTGCGATATCCTGCGCAGGTGTGGAAGCTGCCTTCCTGCACATTCGATTGCCGTCAATGGATGGCAATCGATGTCCGTCGGTGATTGGCACTAGATTGCGGAACAGAGACCAACGTAAATTAAGGAAAGACTGCTTCGATATTCCGTCCACATGAATGTTTAAAAATGTCGCTAAGTTGTCAATACGAACTTTTTTCAAAATATAGATTACTGCCGAATCCATACTAAATGCATAAAAACATAAATGCATAAACTCTTCAAACATCATTGAATTCGAAGGAAACTTTCCGTTGCTTGAAGCCGATTCGATGAAATTTATCTGTCATTTGAAATGTTTTTATTTCTAAATCCAGAGCCTTCTATATATTACTGCCAGAACCAGTAAAACTGGGTTTAGACAGGGCAAGTCAATTGATCAAGTCAGTTGAATTCAACTGACTTGAACGCGAATTGAACGTGTTAACCTGAGTACTGCGGAGTAAATCGATTTCATTTTGCAAGCCAATGGAAAACTGCTTGAAAATTTGTTCAAGTTTAAAATTGTTTTGTTCTTTCTCAGTTGATTCCCGCCGAATGCTCTGAGCCAGGAGTGCTCGAGCCCCCATGACTCTATCAAAGTTTGTTTACATACATATTTCGCCAAAGTATGTTTTACTGCAATTGAAAACACAACTGAGTCACAAAAACTATGCTGGTTTTTATACTTTCATCATTGAGCCTGTTGGTTTTTGTCTTTGAGCTTACAATTAACAATGTGTTATGAAAAAGTTTTAATCATTTTTATGAGATTGCAGTGCTTGACGAGAGGTAAGAACAGTAACTGAGTTTGTTGCTTCTGAATGTTTGGCTCCCGTTTGACAGTTCTGACTGGCTCCCAAGTGACAAGCACATTCAGTGAGTCCGCAGTACCCAGGTGTAAACCAAGCCATTCAACTGACTTCATCAACTCACTTGAATTGAAAAAAGTTCAACCAGGCTCAACTTTTCAAGCCAATTGAATTCAACTGAGTTGATCATTTGACCTACCTAGTCTAAACCCATCTTAAGAGCCTTGTTAAACCGAGGAGTGCGATTGACGGTTGCTTGAACGTGCTCCTTACAACGAACTTTTCATAATGATTCAGTTTTGACCGCAAATTTCAATCATTCACCCATCTTCCAAAGCTAAGCCCGTTTCAGCACAACAACTCGTCTCATCGTCCATCCCTCTCTTTCAACAACTGACCTTCTCCATTCTCCTTATCCTTTGCCCATTCGTTTCTCTCATTCTCTATGTGTGCTTCGGTTAGCTTGTCGTTAAGGCACATTTTCCAAAAAAGCCTTACACACACAACCAACACCAACATCAACAACAGCAACTACGATTGAATAACAACCAGCTAAAGTCCTGAGCATGGTAGCGTGTAATCGAATTGACAGTCCGTATGCTTGAACAATCGCTTTTACATCTCAATATTCGTGAACATCATCGCCGCTAGGTTCGCTTTTCTCTCTCCCTCTCTTCTGCTTCCTTCGCCACTCGGTTGCACAAAATTGCTCAATGTGCGCAGTTTACACGCTCTCTTGCTTTCTCTCTCACTCTCACTCTCTCTCTCTCTCTCGCTTCGACTCTACTGAGCTGAGAGCGAATTTTCAAAAACGAGAGCAGCACACGTACATGGGTGCACACACACACCGGCGGCAGTCACGTAACATCTCAAAAAGCTCTCTCATTCTCCAGGCCTGCCTTTCCGCTCTCTCACTTTCGGAGACTTTTGAAAATAACTTCAGCTTAGCGTTCTCCAGTCTCGTTTGCTTCTCCTTCGCTGGAATTATTCGCTAAATTAACAAATAAAAACATAAACATGATAATCAACAAGAAATCCGGTTCCTCGCGGCACGACACATACACACTTCTCTCTGGTGTCTTCGTCGCCTTCACCGTCGTCGTCGTCGTCGTCGGATTCCTTTCGGACGAGCCAATTTAGGAGGAACCGGGAACCTGAAACCATCTCGAAACGAAAATCCAAAACTAGCTGAAGAGCTAGTGCCGCGTGTTTGTGTGTGTGTGCTTGTTGACCAGCGGGAGAGCATCAGCTTCAAAGTCCGAAAGTCACAGCGAGCACAGTCAAAGGCAAGTCCAGCTCCTCTCGATCGCTCGGTGTTCTTCTACCTATCTATAATAAATAAATGCTGCTGCGCTTGCCATGCGCGCGAGAGAAGAAAATTAAGAGGTATCTTTTTAATGACTCACTACACGCAATCCGTTTTCGGATGCTGCGCAGCAGCGCGCATGTTTTGAGTGTGTATTTCTCCATGTGGCGCGGACTGGGAGACTGGGATTGGGACTGGGGCTGGCTGGCTGGTTTGGAACTGTCTGTTTGTCGTCGTTTCTCGTTTCCTCATCGTCGCAAAGCGTATGGAGCGTTCTGTTCTTATGGGCCCCTTCTCGACGCTGTGCATTCAGGGAACGAGGACAGCGATGTAGTGAGGACGGCTGGCTGCTTTTCTATTCTTTTTTAGTTTTTTTGATTTTTCTTTTGTTTGGATATTCGTATTCAGTATTCGGGTTTGTTTTCCTTTTTGCTATTTTCGTTTTTGTTTTCTATTATTTATCAATTTATTCTGCTTTCCTGTGCTTGTTTGCTGCATTTTCATTGTCTAAAGACACTTAAGGATACCCTAAAAAAAAACCTAATCACATACCAAGGGCCCTGCTACGCCCCTGCCATGGGAGAATATCGGCATCTTCTTGGCCCCATGGGGAGGAAGCATCTCTCTGGTTTCGTGTTTGTGTGCATCGCGATCATTTTAATCACTTATTTAGGCCCTTGTTTCGGGATTTCTTCGACCTGTTGTCTTATGCTTGGGTGCGAGCGAGTTGCCATCCGTTGCTAGCTACACGCTAACTTGAAAGTAACCCATTAAAGAATAAAATTACACCCATTTAATATGAGCATCTGTTACCCATTAATGAGTAAAATCAATAGCGGGTATCACACTAACTCATTAAATGGGTAAAAAATTACCCATTATGAGTTCAGCAATGTTTCCTCAAAATGGGTGAAATTTAACTCATTAAGGGGCACTTTCAAGTTAGCGTGCAGGCTGGTTGGTTGGGTTGGGCTCCTTTAATTAGTTCTTTCGTTCCGATCCTCCCCCGGTCAGGCTGCATCGTCGCGTTGGATGACTAGGTGTAGTGACGATGATGCTGATGCTGCTGATGATGATGATGATGATCGTGATCGCACTTTGTATCTATGATGTGAAAGAGCGCGGTGCGGCTTCCAATGAAACGATCAACACTCCATCTATTGAAGGCCGGGAGTGCGTGAGAGCCTCCGGACTTTCGGATTTCGGGATCCATCTAATAGTGTTGTCGTCTGGAGTGTGTAGAAGCCGGCGGTGACGGGACAGTCTCTGTTGTTTTTCGGTGAACACTTCCGGTCGTGGGAAAGTTACGCTCGTTGTAATTGGGATGGGATGTTTAGGGCATGTCTCGTCGGTTTGATGGATTTGAGGAAGGTTGCAATCAACTGAAGGCTAGGAATAGTTGCAGGCAAGGTCAAAATCTATACAAGGGAAATGGCTCTGATGTTGGCCTATGGATCTAAATAGCATATTCTTCAATTTTTCTTAGAACAATGCGTCATCTCGACAATACACATGGAAATGGATCATGTTTCATAGATTCTATGGTTCAACTGGTCTTACGCATAACGTGCATATGTTATTGTATGGCAATCTGCCCTCAATCAGCGCTTTTGCATACCTAATTTTATGCAAGAGCTAGCACAATGCAACAACTGGCTCCAGCTCATCCAAGAGCACATGACGCCATCAACAAAACGGACGTTTCCGGTAAAAACCATCGATGATGTACATTGTACAAGCTGTTGTTGGCAACAGAGCAACCGGATCAGGCATTGGATATAAGACAGAAAATAATCAATGCTTTGAGCAGTGCCTGCCAGGATGAATGCTCCGGGCAATCATGTCTGACCAGGTTGTTTGCCATTTTCACACCGCAGATGAAATTTGCCATTTGAGCTTCATCAAACATGTAGTACTGAGTAAGTTGTGTCGGTTTTATTGATTTCATATTTGTTAACCGTGTTTGTATTTTTTTTCCGTATAGATAACATCACATTGACCACGGACAAACAGTTCACAGACTTGGTGAACCAAGGGAAAGGAAGAGCATATTCACAACGGCGGAGAAAAGGGAACAAATCTGTGGCCAAGGAAAATGCTCCACCCTTGGCTCCAGAGCTGTAGAGTTCTTTGGGGAACCATCAGGTGCGAAGAAAATGAAAAAGGAGGAAATGCGTGTTGTGGTACATAAAGGGTGTCCCACATCAAATTGCATCACGGAAAAAAAACGCTGTAGAAAATTACCTATTTGACCTGGTCAACTTCAATACCATAATCGTACGCTCGCACCTTACGCTTAACTCCACTCATTAGGATCTGTACAACATCTGACTGCAGCTTCTTCTGTACGGAAACCCACTTTTTCTGCATGTCCTCAGATTTGACCTCCTTAGTTCCGGTGCGGTGGGAGAACCCCCCCCCCCCCCCCTCCACCCAACATGAACCTCATGTCCTTGGATACGAAAGTGACCCCGTTGGCTTCACCCCACTCCAGGACAACATTTGAATAGTGGCACGAAGCTAGATCCGGCCAGAAGATCGTAGGGCCCTTGTGTTGTTTCAACAGAGGAAGCAGACGCTTCTGTAGACACTCCTTGAGGTAGATCTCCCCGTTTACACTCCCGGTAGTCACGAACGGTGCACTCCATTTGCCACATGATTTGGAGCCTTCTGCACTTTGTATGTATGCAGTCCCTCCCGGTCCACTTGGACAGAATCAACTTTTTGGCCACCTCCCTGACCGAAGCATTAGGATTCCGCTTAAACGCTTTCACGACACGCTGGTGATCTTGATCACTAATAGAACATTCATTCTGACCGCATTTCTCCTTCCGTTCGATGCTCAGAGTTTCGTAGGAACGTTTAATCACATGACTCACCATTTACTGCACGATTCTGAGTTGTTTTCCGATGTCCCAATAAAAGAGTTGAGGATTTTCCAGGTGCTTGCGCAAAATCAATTCGCGGCGTTGCTTTTCGGGTGACGCCATTTTACCAAACTTTCGAAAAACTGACAGCGATAAAAATACAGTGTAAACAATGCACTTGTAACCGTTCACGAATTTTCGTTGAGGTTTTCGTAAAACTCAGTGGCTTAAACGCCACTCTCGATTAGGAGAGACCACTGGTCATGTTCGAATTTTGCCCGATTTATGAGACCTTATCTCAGAGAACCTCTTGAACGGTTTCCGATTACTAATGGCACAACTAGCTTTATCAAAAGTAAAACGCCAAGTCCTGTAGAACCGCAGATATTATCGGAACGAAAGAATTACTCTGACTTACCCAGAACATGAACGAAACGGAAAGAGAAAGAAGGAATTCTTACTCAACTGAGCGGTAATCGAAGGAAAAACTGAACGTAAGATAACGAGTGTCTTTTATTCCAGGGAAAAAACATTCTAAAGCATAAAAAACTAATCTTCAATTTTCATTAAACACTATTATTGAGTTCGTTTATTCGGGTTGGACTTCTGGATGAGTGTACGGAAAAAGAGCAAATCATAGCCATGAATAAAAACATACCTGCGCAGGTTTTTCGACGCGAAGAACGACGGCTCGACGATGGCTGACGGTGGGGACTCGACGACTCGATGATGGCGACGGAAGGCGACCTTCCAGTTAGCGTGACGATGGCGGCGAGGCGTGATGGCGCCGCACATGAGCTGCAGTATGGCGAGCAGCGATGAAGGTGACCCGTGCGCAGTATGGCCGAACTAGAGTTGCGGAGAGAGTGGCGGCTGGACGGAAGGCTTCCGATTTATAACGTCGAGAGCTGAGCACCGACCGTAGTCGTGCTTTCCCGGGAGATTCGCCCCTCAGAGAAAAGAGGGCCAACTTACCGCCGCACGGGTCCGCGTACTAAACTTACGTTATAACCCACCCTTCTCCTTGGATTGAATCCGGACCGTGGTACGCTCTTGACTACGCACTCAAACGGTCCGCGCTCTCGGAAAGAATGGTCCACAAGGGGTTGTAGCGGAAAAAGGACCTCGTCGACGGTTGATCGGAAAAGTTTTGCTCCGAGGAATAGCGAACTTCACTTTTCTCCGTTTAGCTACCTTTGAACAGGCGGGCCTTCGCTTGGCGCACGAGTCTGATGGTTCGTTTCACACGGACGACAGAATAGATGCCACTTAACAGAAACCCCTTGTCCGGCCTTGCGATAGCCGAACCGAAGACAAAAATCCAGCCCGTACAAAAAAAGCGCAAAGCGCTGGAAATCCAACGCGAACTCACATTAATTAAATAATTACAATATAAAACTTAAATCAATTATTACCTTTTTTGTACAAAATTCACTGAAACAAAACGAACAGACTACGCGGAATTCAAAACTACCTTAGCTACACTGTACAAAGAAAGGAAATGTCTTAGTAAAACTTCTGAGAATAAAACTCACTCACTAAATTTTAACTACCTTTTAAGGCAAGGCTAAATGCACAAACGACTTTTACCGAGAACTTAATTCGCGCAGTTCTGTTCACCAGCCGATTCGAAAGCGAAATAGACGAGTCAGAGTACCTTTCGCGGGGAAGAAAGTTTCTAACGACATTCTTCTTTAGAAATTAAATTTGTCTTTTAAAAAACGATTCTTTTATTCAAAAATTGCGCCAAAATAATCGAATGGCGAAGTATATCATGGCGCATTCCGAAAGCATGTGCTACTTTCTATAAAGATGAGTTTTTTTTTGCAGCAGGGTTCGTTTTGGTAAACGATAAGCTGAATTGATGTCCTAACGATCGTATAACGCAAAGGAGCTTGGGATTGAACCCACGGTCTTCTGCTCTGTATGCAAAAACGTTTGCTACTAGGCAAACGAGCTCCTTTTTAATCATCGAGTTGCTGTTATTACCATGTAGTCATATTAACAAATAAAACGATTGACGAATCTTGATGTGGATGGGCTTGAGATTAGACTCAGGATGTTCTGCTCAGTAAGCAAAAACGGTTGCTCTAAGGCCACCGAGCCCCTCATATCACATCATACCGTTACTCAAGTTGTTATAACTATTCAAACCCGGCACCGACGACAACGACAGGTTTAGCAAAAATACACGATAAACAAGCGATCTTACCATACATTTTTAATATGAAAGGACCTGGGACCGCGTTTTCTGTTCAGTAAGCAAGCCACTGCAACCGACGATCTTTCATATCAAGAGCAAATTTTCATTACGTCGAATGTAACAAAGGTAAACAAAGTCGAGCTATCAGTGTCAATCGATTCTCCTGCTATTACACTATATACTGTCCGAATATAGGATCAAATCCTATTTTTAAATTTATTTGCCAGTCAAATTGCTTTTTGACGTAATCACCTTCCGATGAAAATAGTTTTCGATGTTACTTAAGTCACCCAATTTCTATGGAGATGCCGTTTGACTTAAGTAACAGCGCTGAGAAACCCGTGAAAAGTGTACTTTCGTCGTTTCGCTTTCTCATTATTAAAGTGAATAAATCGAACTGTTTGTTGCTAAGATGATTTCGGTAGTCCTAAAATGATGAATGGGCTGCACGTAAGGAGACGTAATTGATAATTCTCCCGAATATCCTGGTAAATACACTTTGACTTAAGTAAAAATAGGGGCCACCAAACGACGTATAATAACTTTTGACTCAAAAACCAGTATTTTTTAGCATGAAAGCTAGCGGTTTGCATTTGTATGATTAAAACTCTGCTAAATATGTGAAACATTGCTATCACTATGAGATTATATGTGTTTACTTGGAAATAGGAATAACTTTTCGGTCATCAAAACAAAACTTTATTTTTCTCGGATTGTTGCGAATGTTACTTACGACATAATGAAAATTTGCTCTTGATATCCGAAAACAAAAGGTCACGAAAAAGTATTTAGGCCTTGATTAAATTCCACTATCACGCGACGTTCAATGTTTCGATTTGCTCTTTACGAATTGTTCAGGCAATCATAACAAGCTATGACCGACGTGACGATTGTTTAAAGTAATATGAATAATATGAGTATTATTGTACAAATTACAGTACATTGTAGAGGTTACCTCATTATTCTGCAGAGCAATCGGTTTTTATTTCTGGATCTTGAGTTGTTTTGGTGATATACTTACTTGCGGCATACTATTTTGGGCGCCCATATAGGCGTGTACTATGTAGGGTAGCTCATCTGCCACAAACGCTGAAAATATTATCGCGACCCCTCACAAGATGATGATGACGACGGTGGCGACACGATGGCATGAAGGAAAATGGTAGCCATGCAGCAGGGTGTGCCTGTTTACGATTGTGTACTCACGGTTTTCGCGGATATTTTGGAAAGGTACCACGAAAAAAAAACTCCATTACCCTATCTGTCAAGACGTTCAGTAGCACTCTGCGACAGTGTTTCATTCACAAATACACCGTTCTGTTTACAAAATGGAATCCCACACCAACACTACCGCGCGCGGCCAATCAGATTCGAAAACCGTTTTTCTTTTGCTTCCCGAAAGATTTCACACGCATACAATCGAACGGCCTTCCATCTGTGGAAAGCAGAAAATGAAAACACTTCGTTTGTGTACGTACACTGTACACAAACATCATCCTCTGATCGAATGAAATCTCAGACCATTCAAAATAAAACACCGAAATCGCTTTTTCGAATGATAGTTGCAACCGGATGACGGTTGTTTTGAAATCAGATGATTTTCCTCTCGAATACTGGATGAAACTTGTTATGAAAAGGGATAAGGCCTTCAGTTGAAATGCGTAATGCTCTCTGCAGAATGACTGTCATACTAAATGGAAATGCATATGGTATTGGTTCAGCCCCATAACGCAAATCATTCAAAACGATGATGTAAATAATTCTATCGAACGTCATTTGCTTATCTGAGCTGACAAACGAGGTGGAAGCATATGCATCGCTATCAGAGCTGTTACGAACAAAGTTAAAGCATGAAAACCAATGTTGGGCTAATTCGTGGTGGAGGAGGTTTTCTCCACCACGAAAATTTTTAGTATACATGATGGAATGGCTTATTATGGCTATTCAGTATGGAATTGTACATAATCAAATCATAAATCTAATTAAAAGTACTTGCATGTCACACTATTCTTAAATGTTTGTCCTCTGAGTACCGTATTTTTTATAGCTAATTTCCAAACGAAAATCATCCTGTATTTGGATGACAGTCGTATGGATGTTCATCATCTGACGACGAATTCAACCATAAGAAAATCATCCGAAATCCGAATGCATATTGTTAAAGGGCTCGAGCAATGCAATAATCATTCGAAGTATTGCGGATGTTTTGGTTCAGTGTACCGGACTGACCGCACCGAACTCACTCACACACTCACTGCTCACGCAAATCGATTAAAATCCCTCTACCATGTACCCTGACTAGGTACGAGAGATTCGATTTTCCTTCAGGAGCACCATCTCCGATAACCCTATCGAAACGGAAAATCATTCGGTTCAATCGAAAGAGCAGAATTTTCCCAGCCCATTCCACCTTGTGCCATCGATCCGTGCCTTGATTTCCGCTCAGATTATGCTCCGTCAATTTTCTTCTTCGAACGTAGCGATCGCCAGCTCAGGTTCGATGTATGCAGCAGCAGCCATTCATGCCGTTCGTTTTGAACGACCGACGACCAGACAGCAGACCCAAGAATGGACACTTTTTCAAAGCACTTTTTCCACTGCGACCGGACCGAAAAATATCACCAATCGATTCAGCACGACCGTAACTTTACACTTTCACCACCTTTAACAAACTTCATTTCACTGCCTTCGAGAACCGTCTATCTTCGTCACTCATATAAAACAACTCACTTTGATAGTATAATAGGGGAAATGACGGCTTCGGCATGCCAGACTATTTTCAGCAACCCAAATTGAAACACTATTTTCACTGGATTTTCTTACGAAAACACTTCGCTGATTGCATGCAAACGATTCTTTATGCTTTCAGCTTCAATTTGACTATATTTTTACCACTGAGAAAAAGCAATCTAGCAAGGTTTTCTTGAAATGCAACACACGCACTACAAATTGTAGCTGATTTCGAGTTGCCGATAATAGAACAGCAGATTTACATGCAGTTCAAATGGAACGGTTGCCGAAGAAAAATTGGTTGCCGACAATACTCGCTCTCACTAGAGAAGATTGGAGCTTTGTAAAAGCGTTTCAAAACAGTTTTTGACAATTCTTTCGACTTAAATTGTTAGAGCAGCTGGCAGCAAAAGATTGTAAGCCAATACTGCATATGTGTGCGTTCCTTAGAGAAAAAGGCTATAGAAAGAAGGTCGCTGCTTAGGTTGCCGAGAATACGTAAATTCCCCTATAAAGAATAAATTTACTCGCTGTGATTTTTCCAAATAAGAAACATTGGTTCCATATTGAAGCTTAGAGTATTTCCGTTGATATTGTATATAGTTTTTATATAGTAGGGGAGTTTACGTATTCTCGTCAATCTAAGCAGCGTCTGCACTTCTACTAGCATTTTCTCAGCGTCACGCACATATATGATGTGTCTGTTTGTTTACATTCATCTGCTGCTTGCTTCTCTATCCATTCCAATCGACAGAATTTTTCAAAACGTTTTGAAAGCGTTTTTACAACGCTCCAAACTTCTCAGGTGAGTGTGACTATTGTCGGCAGCCTCTTTTTCTTCAGCAACCTTCCCATTAGAACTGCGTGTTAACCAGCTGTTCTATTATCGGCAACTCGAAATCAACCCCATTTTGTAGTGCGTACGCTTTATTTGAAGAAAAATGTAGCATTACTGGATTGCTCGATCGTTCAAATATAATCAGATTGAAGCTGAAAGGCTAAACAATCGTTTGGACACATTCAGGGAAGTGCGTTGATGGGAAAACATAGTGAAATTAACGTTTAAATTTAGGTTGCCGAAAACAGTCAATGGGTGCCGAAGCCAACATTTACCCTATGTGTTACATATTTTAAAAAAATATAAAAAAAACCATTTTCGTGTATTACGCCTTTTTGAAAAAGCACTCAAACCATTACAAATTCAATGTTATATTCTTATTGCTTATGAAGTTTTCTGATTATATACTCATTCAAAGTTTCATATTTAAAGAACTAAATTGTTTGAGTTTCACTCATTTTCTTCTACATGGATCGAGCATTATCAAAGTAACCCCAAATGAAAATACTGAAGTGGTCACAAAACTAAAACAATAGTGCAAATGTTTAAATTTCCGTTAAACATATTACGATCAAATTAACTCTTGGATCCTCAGTACTTGTTTTAAAAATATAAAATTTGAAAAACATTAATTGCTATAAAAAATATTTAGAATATACTTTTAAAAACTATCAATGTTACCCCGTTTTACGGTACTCGGAAAAGTTTTCTTCTGCGTAGAATCAATTCCAGTAAAATGGACAGTAACATTCCAGGTCAGTAGAGTGCATTACAATTACCCATTGGATTAATTTTGGTCTCCGTTCGGATAAACAGGTACGAATAGCTTGTGTAGAATATGATCTTCTTAAAAACACTATTCAAACTTTGATTAACGATTCAAAAAAAAATTCCATCGAGTTCCACCTCAAACTTTTCAAAGAATCGTTGGTAAAAGTGTCCTATACAAGACCATGTATGATTTAGCTGCAACTTTTCACAACTCTACCAGATTCTTAACCTTTTGTAGGACAACGCCAATTGCTTCAGCAGATTTTTGAATATTTGTGAGGAAAGCAAAAGAACGCCATGTGTTTTCCGCTATTTGGCGTCATGCTTATTGAATGACACACCTGAGCACGTTTTGATGAATTTGCACAAATTTTCGTGGTGTATTGCTCAAAATTGAACTCCAAGTGGATTAAATGTCATCGAGTAAAGAAGTATTTTATTAAAAAAATATAATGTTTGGTTGAAGTCATAAATTGAATTGCCTGCCTAGGATACAAATGCTGACGATGATTCAAATGAAAATTCTACTCGCGGTCGGCCCCAGAAAGATTATGCAAGCTACTCAACCAAAAAAGACGAGTTGCACTACTAGTTTCCAAAACCACTCCAGAAGAACTAGTATTCGCCGCAAACGTGTCATTGAATTCATCTGTTCCTGCAGAAAACACCAATAGATACTTAAGCCCTGCTCAAGCTCTAGCTCTGTTTGTTGATCTGGATCTGTCAGAGCGGAAGTATATTTTGCTTCGAGATGCGGTGAACGCCATTTATAAAGATTGTTTTCCAGCAAAGAACAGAATCATCCCACAAAACCTTTCGGTTACAAAGACATCTGTTATGGTAGATCTTCAAGAATTGCTCAACCTAACAGTTAATGGCATCACTTAAGTAATACAGATAACTTACTCCACAAAAGCAAGATTGGTTTTTTAAGTGAGGAATGGATGGTAGTTCTGGTCACAGCATTTATAAACAAAAATTTTAGGATTCAAATGCAACCGACGAATTCTTATTCCTAATTGCTGTGGTTCCTCTCAAACTCATTGATGCAGAAACAGAAGAACCTTTGTGGCACAACACCCGATTAACCTCTACGAATTTTTGCAGACCTATTAAATTTATGTTTGCTAAGGAGGATTCAACTTTAATTTTAAATGAGCAAGCCACAGTGGAGTCTTGTATCAGTAAAATAGTTCCAAATGAGACATGTGTAGGTGATACCAATCTTCACGTTTGCTATGAATTTCTTTTTACTATGCTGGATGGGAAAGCGACGAAAAAGCAGCAGCTAAGTGTTACATTTGTGGTTCAACTCCAAAAAATATGAACCATACGAAAGTCAATGAAAAAAACTGAGAATACAAACAACATTAGATTTGGATTTTCCGTTCTACATTGTTGGATTAAGTCGTTGGAGTGCCTTCTGCATGTCGCATATAGGTACGTGACATTTGTTTCCTCACTAAGATTTGTGTAGTAATGATATTTTTAGGATGACCTTTAAAACCTGGCAGGTTCGAGGAGAAGCAAATAAGAAGAGCCACGAAGAAAGCAAAAAAAAAGGATTCAACAATAGTTTAAACACAGACAAACAGACGTAATACTTTATTGTGTATCTTCGTTCACGCATTTAACAGTTGATTTGAACATTATTAGTTCCGCGAACTACTCGCCGCAGTGCTGGCAACGGATCACTTTGACGTTTCTATACATTCTGTAGAACTTCTATGCAATATTGTTTGCGAGTTAGCGAGCAAGCTTGTTTTCCGACAGAAGCCCGAGAGATGTCGTTACTGAGGTCCTATGTTTTGAGATACTATGTTGTCAAGAATAACTTTTTCAAAGAGCTACGTCTGTTTGTCTGTGGTTTAAAGTTCAAATGGTATTAACTGTTCATAAGCTTAAACCAGAATACGGTACTTCTAATTATGGCAAAACCAGCGGAAAACCAATTGATATTCCCAAATATCAAACATTATTACAAGAAACAAGGGATCATTGGCGAACTTTCGGAAGAAGCTTTAGAAGCTACCCATAAAATTAGCAGGAAAAATAGATTAAACCACACAAGGAAAACATCCAGAATCAATACCACCGAAGACTTGATGAGATCATTGCTGTTGAATTCGGGCCCTTTTGTTTCTCTTAATCGAAAAACATTTTCATCTAAACATCGCGAAGATGACGCAGCTGTTTCATTTTACATAAAACATGCCGAAACAGGAGAAGAGTAAATGGAGTTTTTGGAGAACGTAAGTTTAAACATTGAAGAGAAATCGTAAGTAGACAAGGCTGGAATCGGAAGAGAACAATCGAAGTAGAAAATAAAAGAAAGCTGTAATGAAGATTTCCCTAAGATTGATACTAATTGATGTACTAACCAAACCAAATAAAAACCAAAACAAACTTTTACAATTACACCTTTACAATTACATAGAAAATGGAAGAGGCAATCAATTTCATGTCAAACCTTTTTTATTGGATAACACAATAATTATTTTGAATTAATAAAATTAAATTGGGCATATCAGACATTTATGCTATCACTTACTGCACATGTGTTATTAACGCAGTACTTGCAAACGTTTTGCAAGTACTGCTGCTGTTGCTGCGCTGATGACGACCGACCGGACACCACCACACACGGTGATTGAATAAACACCGTTCGGCGAGACCGAATGGAATTCGATTTTGAAATCTGTGTTAGGGAAAGCGCTTTTTGCAGGCAATCGGTGATAATTTGGATCACCATTGCAACAGTTGGACATTTGTGTAATTTTCAATAGTGACCTATTGAAAATTGATAAAGTGTTAAGGGGCAATCAACTCTGCACTCTGTGCCAAAACACAGCATGCTACACTAGACTGATGCAAATTTTGACATTTTCGCTCCACAGTGCTCAAACGGTTCCAAATCGGGTCCTGATTAGTCTCCCAAAATTTGAACTCATTTGAAAAGAAACTGACTTGGCACAAACCATTTGAAGTTTGAAGAAACCAAATGTTTTGTTCATATCCATCTAACAATTAACCATAAAGCTCTGCTTTGAACAAAGATAACTGAGATTGTAGAAAATTTTCTCAGCTACAACTTTGTTCTGAACCACTTTTCAATATAATGTAAGCATCAAAAGTTATAAATAATTCAAGCCACTAATGTCTTACGATTATGCTCAATCAACTGTTCAGCAGGCAACATTGGTGTTTCTGGCGCTTGAAATAGAGCACAAAAATCATGGCTGCTATGTCACACTGCAAGATACAGTGTTGCTCACAAAACAGCTGCTTGATCATGCCATAAGATTATCAATCTCTTACACAATTAATAACTATTTTATTTGACGTTTGGCTCAACAACTATATTCTGCTAAGTTGAAGCTGAGAAAATTTTCCATAAGTATAGCTTTTGAATTTTTGAACAGTGCCATATGGAAAAAGGTAAGAAGACAATGAACAAAAAGTTTGGATTTCCCATAATAATTTCCATATAAACTTCAAATGGTTTGTGCCACGTCAGTTTCTTTTCAAATGAGTTAAAATTTTGGGAGACTAATCAGGACCCGATTTGGAACCGTTTGAGCACTGTGGAGCGAAAATGTCAAAATTTGCATCAGTCTAATGCTACACTGTTCGGCACATTAAGGCACACTTTGACCAGTGGGAGTTGAGTGTTGATGTTTTGCCAATCGTTGCTAAGGTTCAATACCTTGTTTACTCCCAAATGAAGCTAGTGAGAGATTGTCATACATAAAACTGGTGATACAAGGATTCAATCAAGAATTTAAAAACGACAAACGGGTACCCACCGGGTGTTGAAGATCGTTCGAAAAATTATGTAAGTGTTGTCTGAATCATGAATCTCCTCAAACCTAGCAAAACTAAGTCTGTCTCTTCCAAATCCCAGCGGATCGTGTTTTCATCTTGAACAGCTTCTATTCGGACCTCACTTCAGTCGAGTTCATCTACACCATGACCGGTTCAGAGCGTCTTGTCGATACGGCAGTCAAGACGCCTAAAACAGGTTACCTCTAGAGACGATTTAAGATGAAATCAATGTGACGGTTGCCTTTGATGATAAATTCGGAAGGCCACACCACCAATTTCATCAATATCAAGCAAATTGATCCCAACTGTATGGCACACAGATAAAAATTCTGAATTTTAATTGTGATGTAAACATTCATCCACGTAGACTTGTATTTCATTTCACGCAACCGAGCAACTTGCAAACAATGTTGTTTACAAAGATGGGCTTTTGTATAAAATATTTGCTACATTGCATGATATATAATGTAAACGTATATGATATGTGACGCTCCATTTATGTGCATCATATTGAACAGAAATTTACACTACTTTTTCGAACTGTGCAGGGATGGCAGAACACCTACAATATGATTCGTTATGTTATTCGTATTTTGGAACGATGAACATCGAACAGCTATAGCTTGATGAATACTCACATACAGTATTAGAAACTTCACCAAAATTAACAACGAATTGTGAATTTTTTCAATGATGAACATCGTGGAATATCGTGAACTTTTCCAACGCTGCTAAAATGCTCGCCGACATGCTTTACCCAAAGGTTACTCACTGGAGGTCTTATCTCGAAGCGTACAACGAATGATCACGGCAAGATCTTCTGGGAGAGTTGAAGTACTTCAACAATTTTGCTATCCAGAATGATCAATAAAGAAGAAAACATGCATATCATACTGAGCGGCCAGATTTGAATCCCGGTCTTGCCGAGTATCTTCGGGACGGAAATTTACACATTTTCTCCTGCGTTTTTCCTCGGATATTCTTCCCAGTAATTTGGTATTGACTTCGATGGAATAACCACAGGACTTAAAAGTGATGTTCATAAAATTTTGAAAGATGTATAAGTATTGCTATAAGCTCTTGAATCGTGAATCGCCCACGTTTATCATCTGTGTGGATTGGGTGGAAACTTCTCGAGTAATATACAGACCTACAGGCGCCAGATAAAGCGCTTCCGCTGAAGTCTGCGGTGGACGAGAATCCTATTTTCGAAGCATGACAGATCTTCAGGGGGAGATGTTTATTAGTTTTCATCGGTGGTGGGAAAGTACCACAACTAAATCAGATCGTAGTTTGGTAGGCTTGAACGATAAGGCGATACGATAGGCTTGGATTATAACTTTGAGGACACGCACTTCTGAGTCGATCAGTTGATTTAAAACTGGTTCGACGGTGTTGCTCCTAGCGTGGGATTGAACTATCGCCCGTTCGAGTTCTGGGTTTACTTTAGTCGGGGAGGGATTTCATTCATCATTGATCGGATTTCTCCTTTGTTTCCGTACACCTGCAAGGCATCAAGAATTCAAAAAGACATCGAGCCAGAACATTGTGGACGGGTTGAATTTGCATGATAGCCGTATTGGTTTGATGGTTTCCACCTCCCGACCCGCTAATGCTCTAATGAGAATGAAGGTGAGTGCAGAGAAATTGAGATTGTAAACACAACCATAAAAGTCAAAACTTTCGGGGTTGCCAAACTCATGGAATATTGGCACCTTGATAGGCATACTTTGATTGTTAGGCACGTTCGGCACAACGCTTGACACCGAGGGGGCGACTCTATCTAAGATGCAGAAAATTTTCTGTTTTGCTGTTGTGAGATGCACTCGCGCTTAATGATAGAAACACGATTAATTATGATTTTGAAGATATCCTGCAAAAAAGTTGAGGGCGCTGTGAGTAGATGGGTTAAGATGCAAGAGATGAAAAAAAGGTTTTTCGTAGATTGATTCGCTAGTGTGAGATTTTTCTACCATTTAAAATCGAGATTTAGATGTGTCGCACCCCTCGCTTGACACAGCCTTTGGCACAACTCAATCACTCGGCACGAATTAAGGTGTGCAGAGTTGAACACCCCTTGTAAAGTGTTCATTTTAGCAGATTCGTAGAAAAATTTCCAATCGATTGGCTTGTTATGAATTAAAATCGTTCCGCTATTGACAGAGATATAGGTGGTCAAAACCTAACCACTTTTTGTAACGATTTTGGTTTTTTTTTTTTAATTGCACCCCCAATATGTTGTCGAAAGACGTAATCCTACGTAAAAAAAATACTGCATTGCTGTACGCATTTTTACCGAAAAGCAGTAAATTGTTTTCCGGAAAGGCAAATTAACATTGGACATTTTTGAAAAAAAAAAAGAAAGTATATTATTTTTTCGGAGAGGTCAGCAGCTGGGGCAAACTTTGTTCTGTCGATATCACGGTATTCAAATGGTTTATCGAGATGATAGCCGAGAGCACGACTGTTGGATTCTCGCCACATTTATTTGCTGAGCTCGGCGAAAAACTTCAAGAATTTATGGTATAACTTGTTTATTTTAACATAATAATGCATTTGATTCGGCAAAATTCTATATTCAAAGTAACAATATTCGAGTTTGATTCTACGAATGGCAACGTTCGAATCAATTTTGTGTTGATGCAAGTAACCATATGTACTTAAGTAAATGAACGCGTGGGTGATGGGCGCCCATAAGTGATTCCAGTGCGTGTGGCGGAAAATGTTGAAAATCGACCGGTTTTAGTTCCGATTTAAGGCAGAAAAGTGCAACTAAAGGTTTTGATTTTTTTTTCTTTTCTCCGAATGTTGGCGACTACTGCACTATGAGAAAGTACTCAAAGAACACTATAACAGGCATAATGGACCGTACAAACCAAATTATAACAGCTTTATTGCCATTCCAAGTCTCCAATATTTAGATATAACTTTTTAATTTTATATTTCGGCAGTTGGCAACTCAACAAGTGTATAACATTTTCGGAAACGACCGACTAACCGTTGGAAACCACTTACCCAGTTATGGCACAAACGGATCTCCCTCCCGAAACAACCAACTGCCCATTCATTTAATGGCCCTTGGACAGTTTTGTTTATTGAATTCAACTAATAAAAATCGAAAAATAACGGTTCCACAAGCGACGAGCAACGGGATCAGCAAAGGACCACCTGCGAAACCCTGCACACGGTCGAACCTGTCACCGCCCGGTGGAGTCCGGACCTTTCAATCGCCAATCGTAAAAATGGCAGTTGTTTCAAAAATTGCAATTCAATTAACAAAATATGTCCGAGCGGCTTTTCGTACACTCCTACCTACTTACTTTCTTATCGATAACGGATTCGGTTGCGGGAGCGAGGTCATAGCCACAGCCATTCCAATTCCGAGCCTTCTATATAATAAAGATATCACATCCGAAATGAGTGTCATCATAATTTAATGGCAGAGCGCTCAAATGTCAGCAAGCTGCGACCTCTGGCGGGTCACCGAATGGGAAATGGTCAGTGATTATCGTTTTCATGTCACTCGCACTGCTCGCCGTAGCATCAGCGACTACTTGGACGATCGATCGAACCGTGTTCAATTCCCACAGGGCGATTCCCCAAATTACGACTTCGCTCGCCGAGTCCAAATGAGTTCATTATGTCTAGAATTAAGCATCTCATTGGGATAATTTATCTCCGCAATCACCCAATAATTACAGCCGAAATGAATATAAACTTTCCCTTGCTAAAATTAAAAACTACCCATGCGAATTTATTCAAATTAGGTTTCCCCCTGGTCCGGACCGATCGATCGATTTCGCTTGAAACACACAAAGTTGGCGAAATGATCGGCAATTTATATCGGGACCCAGGAGTGCGCCCTCGTGAATCGAAACAAGTTTATTTTGTGCTTGCAGATTGCGCCCCAAAAAGCCCAAATCTGACGGTTCTTATCTCCTCCGGAGTCTTCCGGAGCAGTTCGGAGCTGCGCGCGCACACAGCTTCGGCTATTAACCCGCGATGATCAGGGTCCGTTGGTACACATCTTGTTCGGCAGACGGACGCAGCAAATGAGATCCATTCGCGTTCATGCTAATTAACACTCATTAAATCGAGAATAAAAGTGGGAGCGAGCGAAAGCAACCAGCGAGAGAGGTAGAGAAGGAACAAGCTCGAAATAAAGGCAGAATTTGCGGTTGTTAAATTAATTAGCCAATTTACCGGGTGCCGAAAAAGGAAAAAGGGGTACGCATAATTACGAGAAGATCGATCAGGTTTTGAATGTGCTCCGCTCCGCTCCGCTCTGACGCAGCAGGCCGCGCCGGGCAGAGTTCGGAGTGAGCGTAGGTGCGAGTGAACGCATTCTTGGCTGACAAAATTTCGGTACGACCCTGAAGAGGACCACCGTCTGCATTCCTAAAGTGACGTTTTGTTGTGCTAACCGAGGTAAAAATGTGTCATATTAACGGACAGTCTCTCATCAAGTTGATGTGAAAATAGAGTCATAAAAATCCCATGTCCAAGGCCATAAAGTCGGGGTTCTTCTTGTCCCGCAGCCACAGCCGAAGAAGATTGGATCCCTCTCTCATCTCCATCTCCTCTCGTATAGTTTCATTTGTTCGGATAGTGCAGCGCATAAGGCCCGTGGCGGATTGTTCCGTCCCGTCGTAGTCGTCGTCGTCATCGTGTAATCGTGCAAAAATCTCATAAAGCATTCAGGTTTTCCGTACCCGAGCACGCTCTTTTCCATAGGTACCTTTTGCCAGCCATATCGCGCTTGGCGGCGGCAGACACACGCGGTTTTGTTAATAAATTTATGACATATTATAATTCGTTACACGCAATTCCCGTGGCGTGAGATTGAGTTGTCTGTCTGGTTTTAGGCCCGACGACGATGCGAAGAAGATGCTGTTTTGTTCTTCTTCGGCCAAGCGAAATGCACCTTGGCAGCACTGCTGTCAGACGGGATTTCTCACCACGCAGACAAAATTTAAATGCCCCACAACCAAAAATGCTAAACCCCCAAACAAAAAGAAGAAAAATGCAAATGGTACGAAATCAAACCGTGAGATAAAATACAGACATAAATTTATAACTACACCAGAAGCAGTAAAACAGAAATACTCGCGCTCCGCGCTGACGAATGGACAACCGGACGGACAGCGGGTTGATGAATTTTAACGATCGCTTTTATCAAGTGTCAATCATCAATAAAATGGAATTAGTTTGGTCTTCTATCATCGCACCGACCGACTGACGACTGGCTTTGTGCCCCGAGGGGATTTGGCAGCGCAGAATGTGCGACCAAAACCGTGATTCGGGTGGTTACATCCTGAACCTACGATCGCTTACACGGAGAACCAAAACTACCCAATCGGTTGAGTTCTTTAAAGTTACTTTTGAGTTGATACCTCTCACTTGCTCTCTTGTTGTTGCCAAAAACGAAATGAGCTAAACAACCCAAAATTGAGTTCTATTCACCCAACTCGACAGTTCCGTGCGCCAAGTTAATATTGAGTAAGTTGTGTAAAACTCAATTTTGAGTAGTTTGAACTTAACGTTGAGTGAAAACAACTTAAAAGTAAGTAATCCTGTCTACATGCGAGTAAATGACAACAACTCAAAATTGAATAGGCGCTAGAACTCTAAATTGAGTTGGCGCCCGGAACTACCAACCTGGGTGAAAAGAACTCAAAACTATATTCTTTTTTCCTTCCGTGTACGATCACCCTTTCTCAGTGGAGGCTTGTCATTTTTTGTTTTGAAGTAGATTTTCTTAGCTTAGCTTAGCTTAGAGTTACTGCACATATCAATGGTTGCTACTTCGTGATTGCTCCGAACCAGTGAAATTGCACAATTAATCAACTGAATGACTAACTAGGAGTGGCCGTTCATTTTCACTTCACAATTTTCAGTGGCTCCAAATATTTAAGGTGATACGGCACGTCATGCAACAATGCCTGTCCCTACAATCATTAAATAATCGTGTTTTGGTATGCGTACGAAAGACATCTTCTTACAAAACAGTAAATTACTTATTACATAGCTTAAAAAATGGGCCTGAATTGTATGAATAAGATCTGGACACATATTTCAATACTTTTCCACCAAAATATTGCCAATTCATTCACGCATTGGTAATATTTGAATTAAAACTAAAAACAATTACGCCACGTGCTTCTACAAGCTTGAAAGTCAATTCATTTTTAAAGACGACATTTACTTAAATAATATCATTTGCATCGTTAAAAAATCACGTTGAGTATAATCATATTCACCTACTTTTAGGTACAACTAACTATTTTTGGGTAGAAGCGAATTGTCAATTCCACACTAATTGAACACAATCAAATGAAAACTCTTCGACCCACTACTACCTACTTTTGGCTTCCTTCAATATAGTGCCGAGATTTTTTTTTTTTTTTTTATTATTATTATAGTCACTTTAACGCTCTTGGGTCATTCGTGACTTGTCCGGGGGTGAGATTTAAACTCGTGACTTTGGCGTGAGAGGTATGGATGCTAACCACTACGCCGGGGTCGCCCCCTGCCGAGATTTTTGAAAATGAGTCCCTTTGGGATCTTTTGACGTAGGACTACATCTTTGATTTCTATATGGGGGTACGCTTTGTGAAAACCGAAAATGGAACATGTAACAAATTAAGAAAGATTTTGAACGTTAATAACTCAGCTGCCCCTGGTCCAATTTCAATAATTTTATCACCAATCGATCAGAAATATGGCTACGCATCGATAACAATGCGTATGTAATCGTAATCGGAATGTTGATTTTCAAGAAACTATTGAAAAACTGGTAAATGTTCAGCATTGTCCAAAAGCGTCGAATTAACTTACAAATCCACCAATTACCTACATGCATATGCTGCTTCCCCAGCACAGTCGTCAGAGAGTAGTAAGTAGTCGAAACAAGTCGAAGTGGCATTCGCCTCCGATCCTCGGGCGCGTGCGAATAGGGAGGATGGAATTGCGTAATATTTTGCACACTCATCGCCATACTCAGAACCACACGCTCCCAACGACCACACCACTGTGTGGTGGTGTTCGGTCGTCGAAATTAGTAGCAGCAGTAGCAGCAGTAGCAGTGCTTTCGGCGTTGAAAATTGTTCTCCAGTAACAACGAAAGTCTGCCTGCAAGCAACGAGCTGCAGAGCCCATTAAGCAACCATCAAAGGAGAAAGAAGCTGCACCGCTATGCTATGGATCGGAATCAGTAGCTCTTCGTGAGTCGCTGCGGTTCGGTCATCTATGCCAAGCGTGTCACCCTCGCTCCAAACGACATACAGCTCGACAGCCTCATCCGTGTTGAACAACCAGCTCAGAATTACTCAACCATCACTACAAAACGGTCCTTTTCAGGGCCACCAAAAATTTGTTAAAAAGTATTATTTGGACATTGGTCAACATCATCAGTTCCCGCAAGCAGCTAGCTATCAAGGCTCAACCTGTCTATAGAAGGTGTGGAATTGTAGGCCCGAATGTATTGGTGAGATTAATCATCGTCCGACCATTTCCCAGAATATGCTGGTAGGAAGTGTTAAAAATCCATATATAGTTTGAGAGAAGTGGGAATAATTCGCTTTGGGTGTATATTCAGTCCCCAGAAAGCCAATAAAATCAAATTTGTGGAAATCCTGTGAGAGGTGAATTGAATACTCTTTAATACCCAAATGCACAAAACTTAAAAATTCATAAATAACAAAAAATTCAAAATACACCTTTTAAAGTCGGGTAGATGAATCGAAAATACTCAAGTTGACAGTCCCTTGGATTCTCTTCATCAACTTTCTCTTTGAAATAAATACTACAAATTTGATACGCTTACAAATAAAAAACGGAAATAGTTAAGATAATTGTTGATTGATCAATTAAAAGAACTAAATATTCACATTTGTTCCGTCCACTAGCGGTCCTACGTCAAGCTTCCGTTCGTGCCCTTAGGAACAGACCCTTCTACTTTTTTCTTACCGTGTACAGGGTGCGTGACGAATTTTTGCAGTAAATTTCAAATAGTAATTTCTCATGCTTGTGCATCATGATTTAGATATATTTGGCAGCACTGGATAGCTTATACTGTTAGGTGTAAGATTTAAACAAACAATGTTGAGTAAACGTAAAGATGTCGAAACAAGAGAGCAATCTGTCAGCCGTTGTCGCTTTGTTGCGCGCCGGAGTATGCATGAAAGACATAATTCGGTCGGTAAATGTGTCTGAAAGAACAGTGTATAATATTAAAAAAAGGCTTGGGAAAGTGATAAGACGGAGCACCTGCTCATACTGCTAATAAAGCACAGAAATGGCTTACGGAAAATATTTCGTAAATTTGGGAGGAAGAAATTTGGCCCCCAAGCAGTCCTGATATCAATCCGTTGGATTATTTTGTATAGGGCGTCGTCCAACGGGATACCAATAGAACCCCTCACACCACACTTAAGTCGCTAAAAGCTAAAATCAAGGCAGTGATGACATCTATGGATCGAAACATTTTAAAACGTGCATACTGCAGTTTCCGGAAGCGTCTAACTACAGTCGTCGAAAGGGAAGGCAATTTTTTTGAATAAAAAATTCATTGCTAGAATAACTAACTGGTGTATTTTTTCTCAAATATGCCATTTACTGCAAAAATTCGTCACGCACCCTGTACCTGGAGGTTTGAGCTCTGTAATCACTTTTGGACAGGTTGTATGTAATCAAAGTGTACAAAGTGTGATGTTGAATCAATTAACTACTATGATGACTTGACACGAGGGGGAAGACGGCTTTTATTTGAGTACCTCTTTTACTTAGAGTTGCTCCGAGCTACTCTGGTTTGCTTTGGGATCTGATCTAATTTGTGACGAAAACAGAATTAGTAGGGCATATAGTTTTGGAATCTGACCATGCAAACGAAACGAAAACAGCCGATGGCTGAAAGTCTATTTAATAAAGAAAGATAAGATAAAGATAAGAAACGAAAACAATGAATGAAGAAAATTATTGGATGCAATATTTAAATAAGGAAATGATCTAGTTTCTACCAGTTCATTAAAGTTTTGGCTATTTTCTTAAATCACACTAATGATGGCCTTCTGCAGGGCACTTTTCACTCTGCAATGGTAATGAAATTGACCAGGATCTTGCTACCGTAGTACTGGGCATCCAGATACTTAGAGCAAGCGAATGGATATTCCCTTCCGGCTACCAGCTCCGGTGGGGACATGTACTTGAGGATGAATCCTGTGAGGATCTCGATTGCTAGAACAGGAAAAAACAAACGTACAAACTATTCCACCAAACTTCTACAGACGCCTCCCTAGCCCCATTTATTTTGTATCAAAACAGCAACGTTATTGCGTGATGTTTGTTTTGCTAGCAGGTTCTCCGATGAATTGAGTGTATTTTACGGCAAAGATCACCGGCTGAAAAAAGTAACGTTCCTTTACATCAAAAACATTGATTGCTTGGGCTGCGCTGTCAAAACAATCGAGATAATAAAATCGTTCATCAGAGAGCAAAAGAGTTCCTTCTTTTTAAAAATGACGAAGGTTGAAATTTACATGACTTATTCTTTACCTTTCTTATTTTTAATCAACTGTCACACGTTCGACCTAATAATAAAGAGCTCTAGCAGCTATGTTAACGGTAGTTGCGGTAGTGAAAAAAAGCGTGACGTATCGTATCACCTTAAAGCTGGGTTTAGACAGGGCAAGTCAATTGATCAAGTCAGTTGAATTCAACTGACTTGAACACGAATTGAACGTGTAAACGATGCCATTCAATGATTTGATCAACTCACTTGAAGGCTCAACTTTTCAAGCCAATTGAATTCAACTGAGTTGATCATTCGACCTGCCTAGTCTAAACCCAGCTTAAGGATCAATAGTCCATTCTATGTGCTCGAATATTGAGGGTCCGAAAGTGAGGATAACAATAACAAACCATAATTTTTGGCTGGAGGGAAAGTGAGGATAATAAGTGTGCGAGCCAGTTTCGACAATACACTTCATCGATGATTTTAGTCGTTTCGCAGTTACATATCTGCTCAGGCATAAATCAGAGGCTGCCGATAACATCAAGGATTACGTGAGGTGGACCCGAGGGTGAACCCTAGGTGGGTAAGAGAGGTGACACAGTCGGAAGAAGTGTTAGTTTGTTTACTAAAATGAACTATGGCCATTTTGTTATGGCAAGTTTTGCTATAAGAAATGCTCCTCGTGTTTATTAGCGAAATTCACATCAAAGGTTGATTAATTGCGTAGGAAATTAGTTTGGCACGGCATATGTGACCAGCGTACATCTTCCGGTCATATGAAACAGCTTAAAAACCGGCCAAATTAGCCCAAAAAAATTTTTGTTTTGAATTTCTGTGTGGCAAAATAGCGAACTTTTCGTGAACATTAACGGCAAAGAACTCACCAACACTGGGAGACCCTGAGTTCCTGCCCACCTGTTATTTTCCATCTCAAGGTGGACCCAAAATCATTTCAACAGCAAACCGTGCGTGATACGTTCTGATGGAGGGGAAGAATTCGACAATAGAGAGCTGTGTCATATCTACAAAGCCGAGGAAATAACGCCACAATTTACCACACCCTTTTCTCCTCAACAAAACGGCATAGCAGACCGTAGAATCGGTCAATAAATTGAGCTTTGGAAAATTAGCAAGGCCTTTGAATCCTGACAACCACCAGGACTTTGAAGTATGTTCGTGATTTTGAGGATAATTTATTGGATTTCTAAATAGTGTTTTAAAGTACCTGTGAATATTGAGTTACCTTAGCAGTCTGAAATACTTTAGAATTCTGAATTGCCCTAGATTTCAGAATTTTAAGAAAACTCTGAAAATAGATTACAGTAAAGTGTAAGTATGCAGTCTGTGCAACCTTTGATTGAAGTGAAGACGGTTTAAATTGTCTTTTGCAAACTCTAATGACAATTGCATGGAAATTTTAGAATTCGGAAGAGAAATCATAGAAAATTCTTAAGATGAAACTTAATGAGAATTCTGATACGAATCGTGAGAATAACTTCAATGAAATTCTGTTCAATGTTTCTATGGAGATTAATTTTTATCAAATTTTAAGAAATCTGGCAATTTATGGGAGACTTTCAATGCCTTTTTGGCAAAGTACTTGAGTACTTAGGAAATACTGAAGAGGATTCCTGATCTTACCTACAAATCAGTTCAAAGGATAAGTCTGAGAAGAATGTGACGGTCATTCTGAAGAGCGTACCAAGGAAATTATTAAGAATATTCTAAGGGAATTTCATAGAGAAAAATTTGAGACAAAATAATGCTAGTTCTTGGAAAATATTACCAGTATAAGGGAATTGTGGAATCAGAGAGCGATTGATAATAGATTACAAGAGATAATGCTAAGCACTCTTAGAATGTTATAAGTTTGGATATTATCAAGATTAGTTTAGGGGAATCCAGAATAGAAGTATGATGAAATTCTAGGATGATTAAAATTAAACTCTGTAAATGCTAATTCATACTAACAAAAAATGTTATGATCTGGGACCCAGAAAAAATATAAATTCCAGAATTTAGAATCATTTCAAGATCCTGAGACTTCAAAAATGACGCTTTCAGACTTTCATTTTAGTTATATAATAATATTATTCTTTGGTATAAAATTATATGTAATGGCCATGTGGAGTTACCCTTAGTTAAGGTAAACTGTGTGTGAGTACCACGATGTTAGGCTTTGATTCTAACTACAGCCAGGAGAATTTTAGTTCAAAATAAAATAGCCTACTGGTCTACCGAGTATTGTGAGTTGTATGATGTCAAGAATGAAATTGGAAGTCTGATCAATCGCAGAGTAATATTACAATTACTGCATCAAATATTAAGGACTAAATCGAAATCGAATCGAAAACATCATCCCATCAAAGTTGCTTGACTCTTTGCTGCTTCAGAATCCTAAAAATATTTTCTGCAGTATTTCACCAAAAATTTAAATCCATTTTGAAATGGTGCGGCATGGATATTTAAACTTTTTGGGAACAATGTGTCAATACTTTTCTTAACTTCTGGATGATTTTAGCAATGCTAACAATTGGCTTTATATATTTTTCAAACCTGGATTTCATAAACATTCTGGTAGACTTTGAATCAATTCCAGATGATCATACTGATCGATTTTTACGGAAGATTGACACATCACTTTGATTTCAGTAGCATTATGTTATAAACAGGATTTTTTGTAGGATCCCAGATTTATCCAGATTTTATATTTAGACTAGTCCAATTTTTTTCAGAAAATGACCTGGCAACGCTGATCTTGACCAAGCTGTCAAGACAGGATCATTATTATCCATTCGAGATTGAAACGTGTTGTATACGTTAATTATGTTACCGTTCAGAAATACAAGTAAAAGTAAAGTGTTCGCGAGTGTTTATTTATTCCTTTATTAATCCGATTCCTTACGCGAACAGTTCCCTGAGCAACCTACCATTACCGTCACTTTCAAGTTCCATCAAGTTTATCATCATGGCAGATTGAAAGTTAAAGCCACATGAAGCAATCCGCACAAGTCTTTATTAGTAACAAAATTTAATGTACGTAAATATGAAATGATCAGTGGCCCGAATAAATCATAAATCTTATATTATATTTATGCAGTGCATTTATGCTGGCACTGAAAACTCCAACAGTAGGCGGGACAACAGCTCACTTTAATATATCTCAGATGACGTAGCGATTCGTGCTGGGGCTCTCACGCAGAAGGACGGAGTTTAATTCTTCAAACAGCTTCAATTCTCTAATACTAATGCTGATAAATCAAAACACATTAATACCTGCCTTTAGAAATAACTTTCATAAAAGTGCGAACTAAATATAGAATTTGGTGTTAGAGAACAAATACCTTTTTTAATTTATTTTCTAAAAGTTCCGTTCAAGTTTCACCAGATACCGATATGATACCGGAACTTTCATGTTTTTATAACGACTTAAAAATGAGGCTGCTTAGAATTCTATACACAGCAAAAAAAGTTGTTGAATATTACATCGAAACTGCTGCAACCAGGTCAATCCATCGGTTGTGTAATATCACATTGTACGATGTACATCGATTTTGCGAAAAAATTACATCCATTGATGTAATATTGTATCTGCTTTTTGCTATTACATCATTATTTCATACATCAGCTAGAATTACGTTGATCGATATTACATTTTATTTTTTGCTGTGTAGACCACCTTCAAAAAAGCTGCTTAAGCCACAAATAGCCTTTTATCAGAACTTTTGGTTACTTGGGTAGTACGATTGGCAAAACTCAGCAATGCTGCCGTTTTATATAATATTGTTTGTGTCATACTTGCTAACGTGTTCATTACTTGCCGAAAAGTGTGCCGTACTGCGTTCCGGCACTGTGTGCAGAGTTGATTGCCCCTTGACTTTAGTCTGTTATTTGAAATTAGCATCTTCAACTAGATATTAACCGTTTTTAGAGATTTAAGCTCAATTATATCGGATGAAACAGATAAAATGGATTTCACCGACTATAAATTAATAAATGAAATTTATACTAATTTTTGGCAATTTTTTTTATAAATATGGTTCTTTCGTCCCCCTCGATAAAAGGTACGCAAATATAAATGCAATTGATGCCTTCGTTTACTTGAGAAAAATTTCGTTGTTACGAGCAGGGTTCTGCATTTTTGAAACAAAGAAAAGAAAATGAACTCTCCGCAGAATCGCTTCATTCCGAGCAATATCATTTTCGTGTAAGTCATCGTGTTTCTTGTTATCGAGTCACGATGAACATTCCTCTTTTCAAACATGACTGGACTATCACTTGATTTGTTCGTCAAGTGCTTCAGTTCATTTCATTTGAAGCAAAGACTTGTTTCAATTGACGCAATGAATGACTCGAAAACTGCCTCCTTCGTTTTTTCCACTTTCACTTCAATTCGGGGCTCATTCGACTGGTCACGACCTGACGACGCAGGCATTAAAATATAGTATCCGGATAGCACAACCCAAGTAACAATTTCCAGTTGAAGAAACGCTTTCGTTTTGATTTTGTTCAGCTGCATGTTGAATAATAATTGCACAATGTGTTCACCACAACTTTTATAAAACCCTTGTTTACACTCGTTTGGAGAACCTATACAACTGCAACACAAAGGTGTTGTCTAACGTATTCAGTAAAACGTTTGCCCAAAATCAATTTCTTGTTGAAGAAACGCTTCCATTGTGATTTTATTCAACTGCATGCTGAATAATAACTGTACAATTTGTTTATTACAACTTCTGTAAAACTCTTGTTTACACTGGTTTGGAGAACCTGTTCAACTACAGCATTATATGTCTACGCGGTATAGGAATAGAAGCAACTTTTATACAACGTTTATAGATACATATTTAAACTCAAGCTTTATTATTTTGGTGAAAGCTCTTATACAACGTTTGTAGACACTTCTTGACAGCTGCTTTGAAATTTAGTAGAGAGTGAACCTGAGAGGCATTTGTTGCACTCTTTTATGACTCCTAAATAATCATTGTACAGCAAGCGGTGAAAAGCGTTTATAGCACTTTTTAATGACTCCTTAATAACCGTTGTGTAAGTACTCACAATATTCACAGATTAAAATTAATTTAACAATTGTTGTGGTACGCCAAAATAATTGCTTGTACAGTTTTTATTAATTTAATTTATTTGTGCACATTGAAAAAATATGTAATTATGCCATAATACACATTCTGTGATCATGGAGGAAGTAGTAACTAGCATCGGTTTAATCTTTGATTGATATTCTTTCGATTAATCTCCCTAATAATTAATTGAGAGAATTTATCTAGAAATGTTATCGTTGATTATATGATATATGTCTTAAATTAATGTTTGCATTTATTAATAAACACCTATATATATAATTTACCTCTACTCCACCGAGGGTTTCTCGAAGCAAGATTCGAACTCATGATCCCGGATTGCCAGCCGCTTCTGTTTCCATCTGCTCTATTCTTGAATACATATTTTGATCATATGAGAGAAGTATATGAAGCTCATCTTGAGTGACTTCTCTTGCAGTCGAATAATCATTGCCTTATGGTCATATAAACGTGCCTATCACTTGTGCTATTTTTAGCAACAAAATTGTGGTTGGTGGTTGGTCGAACGTAAACAATCATTCAAGAGTGCTCCAAGCAGCTTTTGAAGCTTTTAAGCAAATGGCAATACAACTACATTCTTGTTCAACTCTGGAAGCTATTATTCAACGTTTGATCAACTCAGGTGTTGTATAAGAGCTCCCAATGGTTTGTTTTGATGCGTTTATTCCACATCCTTTATGGCTCCTGTCAAACAGTTTAACCGAACGTAAACAATCATTTAAGAGTGCTCCAAGCAGTTTTTGAAGCTTTTAACCAAATGGCAATACAACTACATTCTTGTACAACTCTGGAAGCTATTATTCAACGTTTGATCAACTCAGGTGTTGTATAAGAGCTCCCAATGGTTTGTTTTGATGCGTTTATTCCACATCCTTTATGGCTCCTGTCAAACAGTTTAACCGAACGTAAACAATCATTTAAGAGTGCTCCAAGCAGTTTTTGAAGCTTTTAACCAAATGGCAATACAACTACATTCTTGTACAACTCTGGAAGCTATTATTCAACGTTTGATCAACTCAGGTGTTGTATAAGAGCTCCCAATGGTTTGTTTTGATGCGTTTATTCCACATCCTATAGAAGCTCCTGTCAAACAGTTTAACCGAACGTAAACAATCATTTAAGAGTGCTCCAAGCAGTTTTTGAAGCTTTTAACCAAATGGCAATACAACTACATTCTTGTACAACTCTGGAAGCTATTATTCAACGTTTGATCAACTCAGGTGTTGTATAAGAGCTCCCAATGGTTTGTTTTGATGCGTTTATTCCACATCCTATAGAAGCTCCTGTCAAACAGTTTAACCGAACGTAAACAATCATTTAAGAGTGCTCCAAGCAGTTTTTGAAGCTTTTAACCAAATGGCAATACAACTACATTCTTGTACAACTCTGGAAGCTATTATTCAACGTTTGATCAACTCAGGTGTTGTATAAGAGCTCCCAATGGTTTGTTTTGATGCGTTTATTCCACATCCTTTATGGCTCCTGTCAAACAGTTTAACCGAACGTAAACAATCATTTAAGAGTGCTCCAAGCAGTTTTTGAAGCTTTTAACCAAATGGCAATACAACTACATTCTTGTACAACTCTGGAAGCTATTATTCAACGTTTGATCAACTCAGGTGTTGTATAAGAGCTCCCAATGGTTTGTTTTGATGCGTTTATTCCACATCCTTTATGGCTCCTGTCAAACAGTTTAACCGAACGTAAACAATCATTTAAGAGTGCTCCAAGCAGTTTTTGAAGCTTTTAATCAAATGGCAATACAACTACATTCTTGTACAACTCTGGAAGCTATTATTCAACGTTTGATCAACTCAGGTGTTGTATAAGAGCTCCCAATGGTTTGTTTTGATGCGTTTATTCCACATCCTATAGAAGCTCCTGTCAAACAGTTTAACCGAACGTAAACAATCATTTAAGAGTGCTCCAAGCAGTTTTTGAAGCGTTTAATCAAATGGCAATACAACTACATTCTTGTACAACTCTGGAAGCTATTATTCAACGTTTGATCAACTCAGGTGTTGTATAAGAGCTCCCAATGGTTTGTTGTGATGCGTTTATTCCACGTTCTGTATAGCTTTTGTGAATCAGTTTAACTAAGGTGCTATAAAAGTTATCGTAGGTCTTATAAAGCATATAGTTAAACCGAACGTAAATAATCATTTAGGAGTGCTCCAATAGCTTTTAAAACTTTTAATCAAATGGCAATACAACTACATTCTTGTTCAACTCTGGAAGCTATTATTCAACGTTTGATCAACTCAGGTGTTTTATAAGAGCTCTCAATTGTTTGTTGGGAATATCGGTTGCCGATAGGGATGGCATCCGGATTATATGTGGTAATAATATATTATTTTATATTAAACGAAAATTAAATTAACGAGGCCATTCTGGAGTTCAAGATGGCAGCCATCGGGGTCTGGGAAAGTCTCAAATACCCTACACTACGGGTATTTTCGGAACGGGGACGACGCGAAGGTGCCGAAAATCGATATTCGAAGTCATTTTTGAATCCAAAATGGCAGCCATCGGGTTTCAGACAAAAGTGTCAAATACCCTACAATAGGGTATCTACGGAACGGGGATGCCGCGTAGATACTGAAAAATGATATCCGACACCATTTTGGAATTCAAGATAGAGGCTATTGGTTTTATGAAGTGTCAAATACCCTAAAATATGATTATTTTCGGAACGGGACCAACGCGTAGATGCCAAAAATCGATATCCGACACTATGTTGGAATCCAATATGGCAGCCATTAGGATTCAGAAAGTGTCAACTATCCTAAAATATGGGTATTTTCGGAACAGGGATACCGACAATCGATATTCGACGCCATTTTGGAATCCAAGATGGTGGTCATCAAGTTTCATAAAACGTGTCAAATACCCTAAAATAAGGGTATTTTCGAAACGGAGAAATTCGATATCCGATGCTATGTTGGACTCCAATATGGCGGCTATAAGGTTTCAGAAAAAGTGTCAAATACCCTACAATATGGTTATTTTCGGAACAGGAACAACGCGTAGATGCCAAAAATCGATATCAGATACCACTTTGGAGTCCAATGTGGTGGCCATCAGGGTTCAGAAAGTGTCAAATACCCTACAATATCAGTATTTTCGGAATAGAGACAACGTGTGAATGAAGAAAATCGATATACGATGCCATTTTGGAATCCAATATGGCGGCCATCGGGTTTCACAAAAAATGTCAAATACTTGAATTTAAAGATGGCGTCGGACATCACATTTCTTCTAGATGTCAACCCGATTCCAAAAAACCCACATTGATCGGTATTTGACAGTATTTCACAGTTTTTCTGAACCAAAGCGGCTTGGATCTTGGATTAAGAGACGGCGTGACATCAGTTTTCCGCATCTACGTCTCATCCCCATTCTGAAAATAACCATATTTTAGGATATTTGACACTTTTCCACAAATCGGAAGCCGCCGTCTTGTATTACAAAATGGCGTCGGATATCGATTTCCGGCTTCAAGACGTGACCCTGATTCTAAAAAAAAACCGTTTGTATGGGTATTTGATAGAATTTACAACTTTTAATCAAACCGAAAGTCGCCATCGGATGGTGTCGGATATTGATTTCACCTCGTCCAAAAATACCCATATTGATGGGACGGCATCAGCATTTCCCATTTTTTCTGAAATAGGAAGCCGCCATATTGGATTTAAAAATGGGGTCGGATATCGATTTCCTGCCCCTAGACGCCATCCCGATTCCAAAAATACCTATATTGATGGGTATTTGACAGTATTTCCCACTTAATCTGAAATCGGAAGCCGCCATCATGGATTTCGAAATGGCGTCGCATATCAATTTTCGATCTGTAGACTTCATACCGATTACAAAAATACCAATATTGATGTGTATTTGACTGTATTTCAACTTTTTCGTAAATCGGTCGGCGTTGGATATCGATTTTCATCTTCTAGACATCATCCCGATTCCCAAAATACCTTTATTGATAAGTATTTGACAATATTTTCCACTTTTTCTTAAACAGGAAGCTGCCATCATGGATTTCAATTTTCGATCTCTAGACATCACCCCGATTAACAAAAATACCCATATTGATGGGTAAACAAACCACCCGATAATGATAAATTCGACATCCACGTGCACAGATCTATGCGCATACGCTTAAATGAACCGAGTGATCAAGCAGCAAAAGTCATAAGAACACTGCACGAATTTGGATCGAACAGCATCGCTTCAATGCAAAAGTAAGCTCATTTGAAAATGAAAGAAGAAATAAACACGAGTCAAGCCAAAACAAACAGCATGAAAACTGATCGAAAGTGGTTCTGTTGATGTTGACGGGGATCTGCTCGAAGAGAAGACAGAATGACTTTCAATTGAAAGTGATGGTTGACAGCTTCATCGTCGCTTGACGATTTTCGATTGAAAGTGACTTTGTGGGACCCTGGTTACGAGTTACACGCGGGCAAGGGGAGTTTGCTCTTCGTAAATGTGTTATGTTTCATTACATGGAGGAGGGGGAAAGTATAAAACTGCTATTTTTGCGTTACAAAATTTGTGAACTAACCCATGGCATACCCGATTGTTAAACACTGCGAAATTGCTCATAGCTGAACTTCAACGTTTTCTTCAACCCTTGGACTCTTTCCTACTGTACTGTATTCCAATGGACATCATGGACCACGATGGATGTCGGCTACAACAACCAGTTTGCGGCCGGTGGGGATCGTCATCATCATCACCCTCAATATCGATCCGGCCCGGGACCAAGATTTGGAGGATGTAATGGAACCCTGAATCATAGAAGCCAATAACCGACCACAAAACCCGCTAGTTATTGATAGGTTAATTTTCCCTTTTATAAACCCCACCGCGCTGTCGGTCTTTTGCTGCGGTCTTGGTTCCTTCTGTCCACTCTTCTACGGAGCACCTCCGCCACCACCGGAGAGAATCGCTCGCTGGCCATAGTTTGATTGGTTAATTAGTAGCCCCTGTTTTTCCGTACACACGTTCTGCGGGTGCGCTCTCCTACACTTCTATCGTGATGCCCTCGAAGATCACGTCGACCACTGGCAATGATGATTATGATGCTGCGGCGGCGGCGGCGGCGACGGCGGCGATGGTGGAGGCACTGTGTGAACGATCACGATGATGATGAAGACGATTGCGATGATGAGCTGCTTCGGCTAATGAGCGTTGAAACCATCTCCCGGAGGCCTTTCTCGCAGTTATCCGCGTCAGTGACGGGACGGGAAATGTGGTCTATGGTGGCTGGCCAGCGGCGGCGTGATCAGTGGGTTCGCCCAAATCAGGTCGATTACAGGCGCTAAATCAGCGATTTGAACTGCACTTTGGCGTGCGGGATTTCTTCGGAAACTGCGCAGCACGGAAAGGCCAGGGTAATCCTCCTCCGGAGAAGGCGGGCTCAACCAAAAAAAATTCAAACTCAAATTAAACCTTTGTTTCTTCTGTTTGGGTGCAGAGAGCAAGTTAGTTCTCATCTCGAAGGTTGACGACACCGCACGCAAGTGGGATCCCTGGAGGCCAGCCAGCAGCAGCGGGGGGTGATCGCGGGACACATTTGTAATTTATTTCCCTCCGATCAGCGATAATTAAGAGCCCCCTAACATCCCAAAACAGAAAAAAAGATCAGAAGCGCTTTCGCAAGCCAGGCCACCATATATCCACCTAGTTTACCTGGCGGAGAGCGAGAATCTGATTTGTTTTTACGATGTGACCACTTCCTATCGCTATCATTCATCGGCTGTCAGTCTGCGCTGCTCGATGATTCGATCGCTTGGCATGGATTGGAGGAATTCCAGTCACAGTTGGGGGAATTATTGTGATGACTGTAGCTATTTTTTGAATGAGCTGTACCGTTGTGAATCGCGTGGATGCCCAATAAAACCAATCAACGGCGAGCCAGGCGAGGCAGAGTGGGCGTCTTTGGAGAAATCTAGTTTCTAGAGCAGCATGAAGCAGCAACAAAACATGGTGTCGTAAACAAAAGGCCGTTTTAATGTTTCCATAATAATATTATTGCATTCGGGCGTGATTTTTTGAGCATTAAAAAGCCAGCTGGTAGTGGGTATGGTTGGTTATAGAGGTATGTCCGCATGTCTGGGAAGTGACATAAAACTCTTCTCCTCTCCCAATGCGGGAGTGCATATTGGTTGTTTGGATTGAGTTTTACGTTTTACACATTCGCGTGCCGGATCAATTAACATGTTTATTGAGGGGTCCATAAATAGAGTTTTTTTTTCCACCATAACCATCCTGCACGTGTGCGTTTGGCTTTATATGGTATGGAATGCGGAAGAAAGGGCCTTCATCCCATTCCGAGTGCATGTTGCACGTGAGTAATCTCATTTCTACATTTAATTTCCATACTAAATTTGCAGTTATTCCGTCCATTTTAAGCTCAAATATTTGCTGAGATTTGCACGCGGTATTAACTCTACTCCAGTGTTGTAAGTGGTCACCGTAGCCAACACATTTTCTGTGGTAGTTGGCAGACAGTAGCAAAACGAGCCATCAAAGTATGTTACCAAACTAAAATATCATATGACAGTCTCTGACATATGACACTGTCGCCGAAGACGGTAAAACCAACAATCAATACGAAACTAACGATTTTAAATTGGCTCACCACTTTAGTAGCCTATTGGTCCCAAGCAAACGATTAACGTACCCTATTCTAGTTGAAATTCTATTACTACACTACACATGTGAACAATTCACTCCAAACTAGTTATACCCAGATTTTCATCAATTTTTACCCACGGATAAAAAAGTTATACACGGATAAAAATGCTGCATTTTTTTCTTTTCGAGTACAAGCCTTATATTCAGAAATTTAAGAATTGTGTTATTTTTTTCTGAGTTATGAAACTCGACATATCCCTAAGTCAATGGTCCCTTGAATATCGAGTAAGGAAGAATTGACTGTAACAGATTGTAACTATAAGAGTAGGAAATTTTGGTAAGTCCTAGATCACGTCCGACTTTCACGGTGATACTATAAATCTAGTTTACGAAACCATAAGCAAATCCAAGCATTTCATCAACCTTTTGAACCGAAACAACATCTTTCCATAAACCATAATCATCATTATCATCAAACCAATCCACATGTTCTTGAAAAGAGAGTGCGAATTGAATGAAAGGAAACGCGGCGCGTGCTTTCCTCTCCAAACTACGCTGGAGATCGGCAAGTAACGGCGGAGATGTGCTCTCAGTAATCACACGGACCTTCAGAAATCAGAGATCTCAACCTATCTCAACCTCCCACCTCCATTGGGTCGGAACACGCGAGATGATCGGGTCGGTTTCTGTTATTAATTGATACTGTAATTAAAATGTTCCTTTCGGCTCGTTTCATAATCGGCACCGCATTCGAATGGTTAGTAATCTCGTTCGCGCTCCGTCGGTATCTCTCGTCTTTCCGGATCACCATCAGCACCATCGTCATCATTCAACCGGAGAAGAGCCAATGATGATAAGAGTTCAGACATCATAGCACAGACCAAAAAAAAAAAAACAGCGACCGACCGACGAGCCGACGATCGGTAATAACTGTTATTATTCTGAACTTTGTTACTATTATAACGCTCATCATCTCTCAATCAATGAAGGTGAGGTCGGATAGGGGACTATAGGAATATAGGAATTGGTGAGTGTGTTGAAAAAATTATCGAGACCTGCGAGTCGGTTTCCTCCCCGATTTGAACTTGAAAGCCCGATCTTGAATTGTGGATGTGGATATCGTCCGAGTCAGATCTAATGTGTGTTTTAATAAATCGTCTTTTTGTCGGATCTGATGCTCTTTTTTCTTTTTTATTTTACTCGGCCTGATCATGTGAGGATGATGATGGTCATCACCGTTGCCGATTGATACATTAGGCAGTTGTGAGCATGAGTTGAGTTGGCAGACTGATTGACAGGAACGGATGTGCGGTGCCACTACTACTGCACCGGGGCTGTTGATGGCCGGTTCAGTGGTTCGGGATTAGATTTGATGTGAATGCGAATTTATTGTGGAAGAACAATTACCGTTATGCAGTTAAATCCGGACAATTAAGCGAACCCCACACGTTTCAATATATTATCAATATCGATGTATTGACGTCAATAAATAATGTTTTGATAATACGATTATTGTCAATAAAAGCAATCGTGTAGGGTCCACTTTAGTCCATAATTCCGGACAATTGATTATGAAGGCCAAATATGATCAAAATACCACGTAGAGTTTATGATGATCAAAGTATCATCATATCTTTACTTTACTTTATTTATTTCGTCAACCAACGTAGACTAGTACAACTAATACAGTTTTGTTTTCTTAAATATATATTTATATAAAAAAAAGTAGTGTCAGCTTTCTTGTCTTTTCTTTTATGAGTTGTTATTTCTTATGGAATAAAAATATTGCTTTAGTTTATGCCGGGACATTGTAAAGTCAATGGTTTCGCAGTGTTTATTGTAAGAGGCCATCATGCGGTTTAATGGCCTATATTTTGCATAATTTGTGCGATGATGTTTTATGGCAAATAAATTTCGATTTCGGAGTTGCCGAGTGGGTGCATGGAAGTTTAATTTTGATAAAAGTTCTGTTGAGTCAATTCGCTGCGAAACGATATCATTTACAAATGAAACCATTGCATATTCACGACGCTCTTTTAATGTTTGTATGTTTATAAGCATGCAGCGTGCTTCATATGATGGAAGAGGAAATGAAGTCCAACCTAATTTACGAAGAGCGTATAATAGAAATTGTTTTTGTACTGATTAATATTCCAGTATTGACCTCACATAGGCAATATATAGTGTTTTAATTGTGTAAGGGTCCTGAAAGTTATAGCAAAAGCGCTTGATAAAGCCTAGCATGTTATTTGCCCTGTGAATAATTGTATTTTAATGGTCTATGAAAGTTAGCTTAGAGTCTAAGATAATTCCTAAATCCCTAACTCTTTCACATTTGTCTACAGTTTGATTTCCTAATGCAATTGAAATGTTTGAAGTTGTTCTTTTTCTACTAAATGATATTAAGTTACATTTTTTTACATTCAATTCTAGTGGGCTTTTTTTGCACCATATGTAGAATATGTGTATTTCATTCCGGAATATATTGATGTCTTCTTCATTTCTTATTTCCAAAAAGAGCTTCATGTCGTCGGCATAAAAAAGCAATTTAAGTTTTTTGAGAATGTAAGATATGTCGTTTACGTATAGAATAAAAAGGAGAGGTCCCAAATGAGAGCCTTGGGGGAAGCCTGAAGTGACTTGAATTGGGCTCGATTTCTTTCCGTTGAATTTAATTATTTGTTGGCGGTTAGTTAAATATGATTCAAGCCATTTCAGGAGCCCTGACTTAATTCCAATTTTTTGCAGTTTAAAGAGTAACATTGGTATGTCAATGCGGTCAAATGCCTTGCTAAAGTCTGTATAGAGAGCTTCTACGTGGTTTCCATTATCCATTGCATTCAATGAATAGTCTGTAAATTCAAGTAAGTTGGTCGAGGTCGAACGACCCTTGAAAAAGCCGTGTTGCATGTCAGTAATTCTATTTTTGATTTGGAGAAATAATTTTTCGTTGATAATTGACTCGAAAAGCTTAGGAATGCAAGAGATAATGGCTATACCACGATAATTACGTACGTCAGATTTTCGACCAGATTTAAAGATAGGTACTAGAAATGAGCTTTTCCAAATTTTAGGGAAGGTTCCGGATTCCAGGTACATATTAAAAAGCCAAAACAATGGAGCAGTGAGTTCCATTGCTAGACATTTAATAAATACTGGAGGAATTCCGTCAGGTCCAGGACCTTTTGAGGCGTCTAAATTTTTTAAAGCCTGCAAAATGTCCTGCACTTGAAGTTGATTGAGGCCAATGTCCCTTGAAAATTCTGGATAAAATGCAAAATAATCGCGGTCACGATCTTCTTCAGAAAATGTCGTATAAATTTCTTGAAAAAATTTTGCGAATAGATTACAGTTTTTTTCCGAACTATCACCGACATTTTCGTCTAGATGGATTATTGAAGGAAAATTGTCAGATTTTAATTTCGTTTTTACGTAATTAAAGAAGTTCTTCGGACAGGACTTTATTTCACGTTCAGTTTTTGCATTATATTCTTCAAATGCAGTACTGATAGCTAAATTCAGTTGATCGCATAGATCCAAATAAATTAATAAATTATTACTACTATTGTGTTTTTTATAAATTTTATGTGCTTTTTGCTTCCGATTTTTCAAGTTTTTTATTTGTCTGTTAAACCAGACTGGATTTTGTGTGTTTCTGTTACGTCTTTTTTTCTTCAAAGGTATTTCTTCTGAAATTATTTCTGTTAAAATTTTGTAGAACACGTCTATACCAATTTCGACATTTCCTACATTCCTTAAAATTAATTGCCAATTGACACTGTTTAATTTAAATTTTATTTTTTCGTAGTCTGCTAATTTGTATTCAAAGACTTCTTCGTATTCGCAGTCGTTGGGTCTTTGGTTTTCATGCATAAATAAAAAATATTCGATTGCTGTGTGAAACGCTTCATTTTTCCACAGTGGATTTAATGATTCGGTCACACAGAAATCTTCATAAATATTCGTTAGTAACAAGTCCAAATAGCAATTTTGTTGGTTTTTGATGTGGTTAATTTGGTTCAGTCCTAAATTAGCAGTTTTGTCAAAAATGAACTGCAATGTTTCATTATCCCCAACGACTGGGAGTAAGATACATTTATTTTCAGAGTCCAGAATGAAGTCAGCATGGCGTTGATTAAAGTCTCCATATAGATGTGAACTTTAACCTCAGGAGGAAGGTCAGATAGAATTTGTTCAGCACTTTGGAAGAAGGCTTCATAAGTGCTTTTATGAGCATGGTCTGGTGGAAAATACACTGAGGCGAACACGTGCGTTTCACCGGCTATGTGAGATTTCACCCAAATATGCTCAAATTCTGTAAATTTTGGTGTAAAAATAATTTCTGAGTTAAAATTGGCCGAAAGAGCTATAAGAACTCCACCACCTGACTTCTTCTGTGTTGCATGAAAATTTCTGTCGTCTCTGAATACATTAAAGGCATTTCCAAAGATTACTTCACTTTTTACGCTTTCGTCCCAGCTTGTTTCAGTTGCCAGAATGACCGAAAAGGATGAGCATAATAAATGTTGATAAATTTCCTTCATTTTAGCTGGGCTTTTCATGCGATTGAAATTTTGACAATAAATCAAAATTTCAGTCGCATTCTGTCTGTGTGAAGAAATTGTTGGAAATACGTCGGTTGATAAAGTATGGTCATTGTTATTATTAGTTACCTCAGTCTCATGCCGAGCATCGTTATATAGACATAATGAGTCAGCGGCGTTGAAAATTTACAGGATTGTAAAATTTGAGGGCGGCCTCCCTAGTAGATTGTAGCCGTTGCGTGCGTTCACTGGACAGGAATGTACGGTAGGATTGCAGGTCTGCCAAGGCGTCGTTTCGAGTAATTCCAAGTTCTTCATGGACGTCCAGGAAAATTTTGTGCAGGAGATTTCTGTCTTTTGGTAGTCCTTCAGCTGCTAGCATTAGAATAGCACTGGTTTTGGTGATTCCGCGAATACATGTTGATGATGGCTGGTCATGCAGGAAGGAGAGGTAGGTCCGAACAATGTCCATAATTTTCGGGTCCCTTAGACGCGCCTTCAGGAAGCGTTGGTCGCCAGTTACGGACTGTTCAGTAAGTCTCACTATTGGCGGACGCATGGGGTCCAGAAGAGGAGGGTGTTCTCGCTCAGTTGGTTTTTCAGTTCGATAAGGGTTAATAGCTTTCTTTGGGTGGCCGAGAAAATTGTATTCGTGCAGCAGCCAAAAGTTCTTTATCCAAAGGTAATGCAGTGCTGTTGTAGAGATGGCTGCTTCGGGTCCTGTTGTTGTTGTTGTTGTTGTTGTTGTTGTTGTTGTTGTTGTTGTTGTTGTTGTTGTTGTTGTTGTTGTTGTTGTTGTTGTTGTTGTTGTTGTTGTTGTTGTTGTTGTTGTTGTTGTTGTTGTTGTTGTTGTTGTTGTTGTTGTTGTTGTTGTTGTTGTTGTTGTTGTTGTTGTTGTTGTTGTTGTTGTTGTTGTTGTTGTTGTTGTTGTTGTTGTTGTTGTTGTTGTTGTTGTTGTTGTTGTTGTTGTTGTTGTTGTTGTTGTTGTTGTTGTTGTTGTTGTTGTTGTTGTTGTTGTTGTTGTTGTTGTTGTTGTTGTTGTTGTTGTTGTTGTTGTTGTTGTTGTTGTTGTTGTTGTTGTTGTTGTTGTTGTTGTTGTTGTTGTTGTTGTTGTTGTTGTTGTTGTTGTTGTTGTTGTTGTTGTTGTTGTTGTTGTTGTTGTTGTTGTTGTTGTTGTTGTTGTTGTTGTTGTTGTTGTTGTTGTTGTTGTTGTTGTTGTTGTTGTTGTTGTTGTTGTTGTTGTTGTTGTTGTTGTTGTTGTTGTTGTTGTTGTTGTTGTTGTTGTTGTTGTTGTTGTTGTTGTTGTTGTTGTTGTTGTTGTTGTTGTTGTTGTTGTTGTTGTTGTTGTTGTTGTTGTTGTTGTTGTTCTTGTTGTTGTTGTTGTTGTTGTTGTTGTTGTTGTTGTTGTTGTTGTTGTTGTTGTTGTTGTTGTTGTTGTTGTTGTTGTTGTTGTTGTTGTTGTTGTTGTTGTTGTTGTTGTTGTTGTTGTTGTTGTTGTTGTTGTTGTTGTTGTTGTTGTTGTTGTTGTTGTTGTTGTTGTTGTTGTTGTTGTTGTTGTTGTTGTTGTTGTTGTTGTTGTTGTTGTTGTTGTTGTTGTTGTTGTTGTTGTTGTTGTTGTTGTTGTTGTTGTTGTTGTTGTTGTTGTTGTTGTTGTTGTTGTTGTTGTTGTTGTTGTTGTTGTTGTTGTTGTTGTTGTTGTTGTTGTTGTTGTTGTTGTTGTTGTTGTTGTTGTTGTTGTTGTTGTTGTTGTTGTTGTTGTTGTTGTTGTTGTTGTTGTTGTTGTTGTTGTTGTTGTTGTTGTTGTTGTTGTTGTTGTTGTTGTTGTTGTTGTTGTTGTTGTTGTTGTTGTTGTTGTTGTTGTTGTTGTTGTTGTTGTTGTTGTTGTTGTTGTTGTTGTTGTTGTTGTTGTTGTTGTTGTTGTTGTTGTTGTTGTTGTTGTTGTTGTTGTTGTTGTTGTTGTTGTTGTTGTTGTTGTTGTTGTTGTTGTTGTTGTTGTTGTTGTTGTTGTTGTTGTTGTTGTTGTTGTTGTTGTTGTTGTTGTTGTTGTTGTTGTTGTTGTTGTTGTTGTTGTTGTTGTTGTTGTTGTTGTTGTTGTTGTTGTTGTTGTTGTTGTTGTTGTTGTTGTTGTTGTTGTTGTTGTTGTTGTTGTTGTTGTTGTTGTTGTTGTTGTTGTTGTTGTTGTTGTTGTTGTTGTTGTTGTTGTTGTTGTTGTTGTTGTTGTTGTTGTTGTTGTTGTTGTTGTTGTTGTTGTTGTTGTTGTTGTTGTTGTTGTTGTTGTTGTTGTTGTTGTTGTTGTTGTTGTTGTTGTTGTTGTTGTTGTTGTTGTTGTTGTTGTTGTTGTTGTTGTTGTTGTTGTTGTTGTTGTTGTTGTTGTTGTTGTTGTTGTTGTTGTTGTTGTTGTTGTTGTTGTTGTTGTTGTTGTTGTTGTTGTTGTTGTTGTTGTTGTTGTTGTTGTTGTTGTTGTTGTTGTTGTTGTTGTTGTTGTTGTTGTTGTTGTTGTTGTTGTTGTTGTTGTTGTTGTTGTTGTTGTTGTTGTTGTTGTTGTTGTTGTTGTTGTTGTTGTTGTTGTTGTTGTTGTTGTTGTTGTTGTTGTTGTTGTTGTTGTTGTTGTTGTTGTTGTTGTTGTTGTTGTTGTTGTTGTTGTTGTTGTTGTTGTTGTTGTTGTTGTTGTTGTTGTTGTTGTTGTTGTTGTTGTTGTTGTTGTTGTTGTTGTTGTTGTTGTTGTTGTTGTTGTTGTTGTTGTTGTTGTTGTTGTTGTTGTTGTTGTTGTTGTTGTTGTTGTTGTTGTTATTGTTGCAATTTCCAATAGTGTAGTTGTTACTGCCGCTGTTTTTGTTGGTATTGTTGTGGGGGTTGTTACCTGCTTTCTTTTCTCGTTTTTTGCGCCTAAGTCTGGCTTTTTCCTCGTTTTTTTCCTGGAGACGGCGGGAATGTTGCTTGGCGTCATATTCTGTCCAGTCACGCTTCCATACTTTTTTATTTCCCAAGATTCGCCAGCTGGGGGCTGGTTCGTCTATTGTGTAATTCTTGGAAATGATGACGGCTGGTGTTGAAAGAGATTTTGCCATTTCTTCTATGTGAGATTTTATTTCACATGCTAGAGTACTTTGGGAGTCCGCTAACTCATTCTTGAGTGTGGAAATTATTACAGGTAGTTGGTTAATTGAGTGCGTTGTTGTTGTTGTTATTGCCGCTACTGCTGCTGTTGCCACTGATTTGGCTGCCGCTTTTACAGCTGTGCAGGTGTCCGCCGAAGGTGTGTCCAGAATTGATGAAATTGCATTTTTCATTTCAACAGCAATAAGTTTGTTGCTGCTGGTGACGGTCGACATGCTACGCTTAATATTGTCAAGCATTTCTTCAATGTGTTCAAGCACTGCGTCATGCGTCGCACTGAGGTTTTTGAAGTTAGTAAGCAATTTGTGATTTGCTTCCAAAGTATTGCCAATGTTTTCTTTGATGCCATTCAATGTTGTAGACAGTTCCTTCAGATTAAGTTCATTTATGAACTTATCCTGGCAGTCTTGGCACAAAGGCAGCATGAAGGTCCGAAGAATGTCTTCATGATTTCGCTGTGCACCAACACAACCTGCGTGAAAGGTCCGGTTGCAGGTGCCATGGCAGCGCCATAGAAAGCGATTGTCTTTTTGCACGCAATTCACTATTCCGCACTTCATTGCACTCGCGTCGGATGATAAAAAAAACGTTTAAAATAAACACGGAGTTCACGCGGGTCAGTTTTTAAAATATGATAAAAAATTGTTTGGATATTTAAAAGTATATACATGAGCGCTGCTAAAGCGCGTCCGAACGCAAAGGTGGTTCGTTATGGAATTGGTTAAAACCAATTTTCCAATAGTCTATTCGTGCAAGGGTAATTTGAAGGTAAGTACATGCATATCTTGCAAAACTTATCATATTTGATGGACAATCACGTATAACTTACGGAAAGGGCTTATTTTCTACAAAAAATTGATTTTGATGTTAGTAGATTTGAAATATCTCGAAAACGGTTATATTTAGGAAGTTTATCGATATAAGCACTATCGTTTGAAATGATTTTTATTATCATATACTGACATCAAACTAAACATTTTGCCGTAAATAATGAAATTTTCAAAAATGCCTCAAAAGTTGCTCTTAAAAAAACTTTTTTATTGAAAGTTTGTCCATCCTAGAGTTGTTTTCAAAACTTTTGCTTTCTATTCAAGTTTTTATAAAAAAAATATAAAAAAAAAACGATGTACGGGTTCCCACAATGTCGTAAAAATTGGTAGCTTTGTTGCTTTTCGCAAAATATTGGTCCCGTATTTTTTATGTTGTCATTTGGGTGACCATTTCCATGTTATGAATTTTTGAAAAAAAAAATCGATTTTTTTGACCATCCTAACATGAAAATGGTCACCTTAATGACAAAATAGATAATCCTAAATATGAAAGTATTTGGAATATATGGATGTCTAACTTTTTCTCGAATCACATAACCAATTCGAAGGTTTTTTTACATCTAGTGAAATGTAGAATATCTGTGCTGGAGTGCAGATCAAATAATCTAATAGAAATGAAATAAATGCAAGACAGGAAGGTGTATAGATTACATGTTATAATTTACATCCTATTCAAATGCAAATCTGATGATCTTGATTCTCCAAATGATCTACTAGATCACCAACGACTGGTAAAATGTCGATAGCAATTAAACATGTTCAAGTAGGTTTAAAATCCATGCATATTGTGTACGAAGTGGTGGAATAATCACATTTTAAATATGTAAATCGGGATTATCATCATCTAGAGTTACATTGATTTAAAAATATTCTATCGGATGTTTGATTATTAAAATTTATCAACAGCCTAAATGTCTCCATATAAGAATAAATTACACATTAAACGTGTGGGTTCTATGATCCTGTTTGGACAAGTCTTGTTGCTTTTAACATAGTACCAATTGATCTGAACTGCAGCACAATTTGGAGAACCTAGAGCTTCCGATTTATTTTTATTTATTTTTTTATTATAGTCACTTTAACCAACAATCAATACGAAACTAACGATTTTAAATTGGCTCACCACTTTAGTAGCCTATTGGTCCCAAGCAAACGATTAACGTACCCTATTCTAGTTGAAATTCTATTACTACACTATGTTTGTTTTGATTCGCTATGAAAGTTTGACAGATAACATCAGGGGTGTGTGGATTCATGCAGAACATGCAGGGGTGAGTGAAATAGCTTGGGACTGCTTGGGACCGTTGTTCTGGTACTGAGTGAGGCAAAAATAATAATGATTTTCTTCGGGACCCAGTGGTCTTAGAGTTACCTCTATGCTTTAACGTTCTTGGGTCATTCGTGACTTGTCTGGGGTAAAATTTGAACTCGTGACTTTGGCGTGCTAACCACTACGCCGGGGTCGCCCCCAGCTTCCGATTGTCATATAAATGAATTGCACGCTATTTCAAAACTACCCAAATTTGGGTAGAATCTACCCAGATCGATCAAAACTGAACCTACCCAAAAATGGGTAAACTACGGTAGTTTTGAAATAGCGTGTGTATATTACAAACATAGAATTAGATGAAAAAACTTGGAATGGGTAATCTGTCTTCAAAGAAAATTATTTGGATAAAGATATCTTTACCAACTATTGTAAAGGGCCTGTTAGTTTGTGTAAACATAACTTCGTTAACCCTTTCCTCAAAAAGCGTGGATCTCCTATGCAAATCAATCAATTAGTTTGCGTTATTTACAAATACTGATCGGCCGTTTTCAATTGTTGGTCTAAAAATTGACTTGAAATTTGACCTTGAGGTCTAGTCCCGGTACGTTATCTATCGGGTTGGAAATTTTCTCGACTTCCCTAGGCATAGAATATCATCAACAATCAATACGAAACTAACGATTTTAAATTGGCTCACCACTTTAGTAGCCTATTGGTCCCAAGCAAACGATTAACGTACCCTATTCTAGTTGAAATTCTATTACTACACTATGTTTGTTTTGATTCGCTATGAAAGTTTGACAGATAACATCAGGGGTGTGTGGATTCATGCAGAACATGCAGGGGTGAGTGAAATAGCTTGGGACTGCTTGGGACCGTTGTTCTGGTACTGAGTGAGCCAAAAATAATAATGATTTTCTTCGGGACCTACTAGTCTTAGAGTTACCTCTATGATATCATTGCGTTTACCACACAATATACAAATTCATGCATTGGTGATGGCTTCGAAAACTCTCAATTAATAACTGTGGAAGAGCATCTAGAACACTACGTTGAGAGTTGGTAAAACGCCCGCTACAGCCTAAAAAAAGATGAAATCATCGACAAATGATGCAAGGGATTTTTATTGAATTTTAGCCCCCCTATTGTAAAACACTAAGATTTTACTTAACCCACTCCCCAACTCCTCCTTAAATATTAGTAGGAAATCGTAGGATATTGAATGTATGTTCTTGTTTTTGACATAAACATGGGAAAGATTAAACTATTTTCTGCTTACTAGTACATATTTTGTTAGAAACTCTATGAAAAATGATAACCCGCTCCATCCTATTCCCTCACACAATTTTTACATGACCCCTTTGAATTACCCGGGTTTTAGAGTATTGAACAAATATGAAAACAAGTCATGCTAACCACCTAAATTGCAACAAAATATTGGAAGAGTTTAGCTCAGTCTGATTAAAAGGCATGCATTAGGTAGGTTCGTTTACTCAACATAGACTTACCAAGGTGGATTATGTGTACAACGCCGTTGTTGTCCACAAACGACGCGTTTATTCCGAAAACCGACTGTCCGTGTCGGGTGGCCGAGTCCACTTTCAGGCATACAAGACTTTGCCTGAATTTATTGCTTATACTTTGTCGCATAATGTCTGCAGCACGGTGGATGAATGTTGGAATGGTGTTCCGGGATATTGTAAGGCCGCAAGCTTTCCACAAAGGGCCAAGAAGTAGTGTTGTACCCTGCCATTCCGAAAACCTTAGCGGCAGGTTATGTTCCGTCACCATTTTCAAAGTTCCAAGGAGCACATTTTGTCTGGTCGTTTCCACAAGTACTTTTGACCCAGATCTTGGGCGCCTTGTGGTGGTTTCTTCCCAGATACTGCTCTCATTTACAAGCTCCATCCGGTGGACTACATCCGGGTGGCAGCCGATGAAATGCCGCTTGAAGTTAGCGGCATTGAACTTTGTTTGCTCGTAGCAACACCTTCGTTCCGCATCTATGTTCGCCAAGCAACGATATTTTGTGCTAGACGAATCGCGGATCACTTCCACTGCGTCAGAAATCTTTCTTTTTGAAGTTCCAGATCGACGCTTAACACTTTCACTCATCGTTAACACTATGCAATAATATTCACGGCGAATATTAAAACTATTCGCGGTGAAGAATCTTCACTGTCGTTACTTATCGCGTCCGAATACAACGGATTGAAGAAAGACAATAATAAAACAAGACGGAATAAAAGACAGCACGAACAGCACGAAAAGTCATCACCCCAGGCGAGTAAGAGAGGTGCCACAGTCGGAAGAAGTGTTAGTTTGTTTACTTAAATGAACCATGCCCATTTTGTTATGGCAAGTTTGCTATAAGAAATGCTCTTCGTGTTTATTAGCGAAATTCACATCAAAGATTGATTAATTGCGTAGGAAATCAGATTGGCACGGCATTTGTGACCAGCATACACCTTCCGGTCGTACGAATCAGGTCAAAAACAGTCCAAATCCGCAGATAAAAATTTTTGTTTTGAATTTCTGTATGGCAAAATAGTGAACTTTTCGTGAACATTAACGGCAAAGAACTCACCAACACTGGGAGACCGTGGGTTCCTGCCCACCTGTCTTAAAAACATCTCGGTCATCACCCACCGGTCACTCACACAGGCTCTCATCAATGACAGTATTCGGTTCGTTCGTGAACGCAAGCTTTAAGCCCGTTACGTTGAAAGCGTTCGGAGATGACAAACGCTTTCGAATAGTACGAGGCGAATATCAGTAACCCTGTCCGCTAATCATACTTCAGTTATCAGCTTATGGCTTTAATATCAAATCGATAACATAATATGAATATGATTGAAAAAATATGCATAGATCACAGGATTTGTTATCAAGATGTTTCAATGATTTCCCTTATAAACAAATACCATAAACGAACTGTATCCCGGATGGGTAAACTATCCCACAAATGGTTTGGATGATACCCCGAACACGTCGTTAAGCTCTCTTTTATGGTTATTTTTATTAGGGTTGTTATCATTAGCTATTTTTGTGATATCCAACGGACATTTAATGTTATATTTTTGTTATTTTGCTCGTCAATGATATCTTATTCAGTAATCAAACCGGGTATCAGAACTTGTTATCAATTTGGTATCAAACTTTGCTCGGGTAGTGTCGTCCATTCCAAGTAACCAACAAGCCCGCTAATCGCCCTTTTTTCAATTAGGTTCTGCACCGTGACGTTACGAATGAACTCATTGTCCATCGGATGAACTTTTTGACAGTTCAGTGGTACCAACAATCAATACGAAACTAACGATTTTAAATTGGCTCATTACTTGACTAGCCTATTGGTCCCAAGCAAACGATTAACGTACCCCATTCTAGTCGAAATTCTAGTACTACGCAGTGTTTGTTTTGATTCGCTTGGGACCGAAGAGAGTACCAGAGCTGAGCCAAAAAGTTGAGCACGTTATTTCGGGACCTTCTTGTCTTAGAGTTACCTCTATGGTAAATCTACAATGTTGAAGATTGCTAAGAAATTTCTAGAAACGAGTTCTCTTGAAGATCTACCGAAATCTGGGCGCAAAAAGGGGGCATCGGACCAGGAAGAGTAGTTGACAGCAGTACGCCTAACCGGTGAACACTCGTGTTTATTTCAGTTACCGTGGGAACGTAATTTGTGATTAGCCCCGGTCCCTTTCAAACTGTATCATTATTTCTGTACGGTCCTTATATTTGAAATGACGTTTCACATTCATATAGTGATGGCCGGTTTTCATTCGAATAATCGATTAATCGATTAACGAACCGTAAAGTAAAATATTTGTAATCGGTTATATCATATCATCAAATTACTAAATTCTTGTTTAAGGGGGTATTCCCAATCTTTTGCCTTTTTTCGGCCTGTTTTTCAATTAATTTTTTTTTCAAGAAAAATGAATAGTAATGCGCCTAACTCTTTGGGATTCTTGTTTATTGAACATTAAAGTTTACAAATAATTTTTTTTCGACATAAAAAAAGACATTATTGACGTCACAAAATGGCGACAAACAGACCCCTGTTCGCCGCAAACGCCTGGACGGGCGAAGACTTTTCTCTGGAACGGCTTCATCTGAAACAGATTTCGTGATGAAATAATAATCTGCATAAGATTCTCTGGAGCTTCTCCCGTTGACAGCAAAAAATCTTGCAAACTAACAAAATGGCGGCCATATGAAAAAAACAGGCGATTTTTAGCCCGCTTTTTTGCAACTTTAAGGTGCTTCAAACAATGTTAAATGTTAATATTTTTGGCTGAAAGTGGGAGAAGCTCCAAAGAATTTAATAAGGAACAAAATGCGCAAAGATTCAAGTCAATATCTCTTATAGTTTCTGAGAAAAATCTTCGCCCGATAAAAAAAATGTGGTTTCGAGAAAAACGCGTTTAAAGTTTTGACTTTAGTTAAAACCATTTGGGGGTTCTTACCATTAGTCAGCTATGCCTGGACACCGAATTCGCTGATCGGAAAACGGCTTGGGGGGATGAAAGTATAAAGTCTAAAGTACAAAAAAACGTGAAAAAAAAAAATTTGATTTTTTGAAAAAAAAGATCGGGAATACCCCCTTAAATTTGTAAAGCCTAGTATATAGATCGAAGCGAAACGAAAATTGAAGCACGCGTAAAATCATGAAATTTCGCTAGCGAAAAAGGTTGTGAAAAAATGTTTGTGGTACATTTTCCAGTTTCCTTTTTTCGCAGTTTACAGTTCATGTGAAACGAAATCGATCAGTTTACACCTCCGGTGAAATGAAAATCTGACAGATACGCTCTCCCAAAACGTTAACTTTTCACTTAGCTGCTGCTCTTTTCGCGAGCGCTGCATGCGCGAAAAAAAAATAAACGTAAGCGAAAAAGATGCGATCCACAACATTAGATTTCGCTGGATCGTATCTGTTTACAGTTCAAAGCGAAGTGAAATATTTGCCAATTGCGTTTTTCGCGCAGGTGAAAAATGTAGTATTTTGTATGAGATTTTCGCTTCGCTTCAATCTCTATACAGGCCTTAAAATTGAAAAGTTGTTGACCTTTGTTCTCCTGTTTCCGAAATACTGCGGAGCAAAATGCGCATACTGATTTCATGCCACGGAAGCCTACATTTAGGCTTTATGTATGTTCTTTCTCTATTTAATTCAAAAGGTTCATGCCTGATAGTTATGCTGTCCACATTGCAATTCGTGGAGCGTGTGTACAGCTCATTTACTGTAGCTTTGCGGAGCCGATATTCATTGTTTGGATCACAAAATTACTTAAAATTAACGTTAGTAAAACCAAAGATGAATACTAAGATGAAACTGTCTGAAGAAAAACTTTCAATTTTAGTGTCCTCTTTCTCCTTTCATCAAATGAATACCCCCAGTATGCAAGGTAATTTTGTGGTTTTGCTGCCCCCTCGGTACAGATGAAATTTTGCGCGCTTTTTTATCAAAACAATCACACCAAAATCAGAGATGTCCCATTTTTTGGATTATTCGATTAACAACTAATCGATTATTTTTTGTACACTGTGCTGTCATTTTTCCACCAATGAGAGTGCAAAACTTGTTTGAAACAATCGGTGATGATCCTCTGCAGAAGTTAATGTTTTTATAGGCATGATATAACCGATTACAAATATTTTACTGTTTGGTTCGTTAATCGATTAATCGATTATTCGAATGAAAATCGGCTATCACTAGATGAAAGTGAAACGTCATATCAAATATAAGGACCGTACATAAATAATGATACAATTTGAAAGGGACCGGGGCTAATCACAAATTACGTTCCCACGGTAACTGAAATAAACACGAGTGTTCACCGGTTGGTAAAACGGGGGTCAATTACTCGCAGCTATCTCGAGGTTAGGGGTAATAAATTGTAACAAATGGATGGCAGGGTAGGGATTGAGAACATAAGGTTTGGTGAGCAATGTGCTCTTGATCTCGAACTAAGCGACATACTGCGAAGGGGAAGACTCTATCTACGATGCAGGAAATACTGCTGCGCGAACGCTGAGTAGATAGAAAGAAGATTTATCACGATTTTGAAGATTTCCTGCAAAAAGATGATGCGCGATGCAAGTAGATGCGAGAAATGAAAGAAGATTTTTCGAAGATTTATTCGCTAGTGTGAGATTTTTTGAGCATCTAGAATTGAGATTTCGATGTGTCGCCCCCCTCGACATACTGATGAAAAAAGACAAACATGGGGGTTCACTTATGGGCAGCTAACAACTTGGGAGAACACAAGATGCCACTAACTACAAAATCCTCAGAACTATCCGTTTTAAAAACACATAAATTAAATTCAAATAGTCGAGATCTCGACTAGCCAAGACATCTCTAACGGGTATCGCGGGTTGTTTTCCTCGGGCCCTGAGGGATGTAGATAACTCACATCTGTTAAAACGGTGTAAGGTACATGACCAAACAACATGCTCGTGATAACCACTGCCACTCGCACATAAATTGCTGCCTGAGAGCCCAATTCAATAGAAGTGCGAGTCTAACGGACAGTGATTGGACATTAGCCTTGACATAACGCGTATAAAGTCGTGGCTCATGTCCAACCTCATGTTCATGTCCTTTGGTACTAAAGTGACCCCGTTGGCTTCGTACCACTCCAGGACAACATTTGAATAGTGACGCGAAGCTAGATCCGGCCAGAAGATCGTAGGGCCCTCGTGTTCACGAAAGGCGCACTCCGTTTGCCACATCAGCAGTTTGCTTGCCAACTCATGTATTTCTAGGCAAACTTTGAAAGTTGCTGCTTCTTCCGGAACATCAAACTTGTGCTGGGCGATAAAGAACAGTAGCCCCGAAAGCTGCCGGAAGTCCCCCTTGACGTAAGTCTCATCATCCATGATGAGACAATGAGGCTTCGTCGGCATCTGGGTGTACAGTTTCCGGGCCTATGACTTTCCCACCGTATTTCGCCGTTCGTCACGATTAGCCTTCAGCACTTTGTACGTATGCAGTCTCTCCCGGTCCTTGGCTCTCCGAACAAAAGACTTGGACAGATTCAACTTTTTGGCCGCATCCCTGACCGAAGCATTGGGATTCCGCTTAAACGCTTGTGATCCTGATCGCTAATAGAACATCCATTCTGACCGCATTTCTCCTTCCGTTCGATGCTCCGAGTTTCGTAGTAACGTTTAATCACACGACTCACCGTTGACTGCACGATTCCGAGTTGTTTTCCGATGTCCCGATGAGAGAGTTGAGGATTTTCCAGGTGTTTGCGTAAAATCAATTCGCAACGTTGCTTTTCGGGTGTCGCCATTTTTTCCATCTTTCGAAAAACTGACAGCGATAAAAATACAGTGTAAACAATACACTCTAAACTACTTCTACCCAAATTCAAGAGAAAATACCCAATGGGTAATTTTCTACAGCATTTTTTTTTTTCGTGATGCAATTTGATGTGGGACACCCTTTAGCTGAAGTTGTAACTGTGCAGGATGATGCTTCCTAGAAAAAAAAAAAACAACCCGCTCAGTTTTCTCCCAGCTTCATAGCCCAAGTAGATAAATTGTCTAAGGTATCTTGCAATGGTCCTTACAGGTCCGGTGCACTTGGCCCTATAACGGACACAACGCCATCATCTGCAAGCTGCCTTAGCGAGCAATATTCATCAAGACAATCGTCAACGTCTTTTACATAAAAATTATAAAGAAGTGGGCTTGAACATGAGCCCTGGGGGAGACCCATGTAACTAATTCGTGAAGACAGACAACAAGTTACTCAAATAGTTGTTCATAATTGGTGAAAGCCCACTATCGTGGAGTTTATCAGAAAGGACATCGATACAAACAGAGTCAACAGCCCCCTTAATGTCCAAGAAAACTGAACCCATTTGCTATTTTTGCGCATAGGCCAGTTGAATTTCAGTTGAAAGCAACGCAAGACAGCCGCTCGTTCCTTTGCCTCTCCGAAATCCAAATTACGTATCTGAAAGTAAACCATTAGACTCGATTCGTTTGTCTAGACGAAAAAGGATCATTTCTCCAACAATTTCCGTATACAGGACAGCATTGCAATGGGACGGTAAGAGTTATAATCCGACGCGGGTTTACCGGGTTTTCGAATGGCGATAACTCTTACTTGCCTCCAGTCATCCGGAACAATGCTGTGCTCCGGAAATTGATTGAATATGTTCAACAAGCGTCTCTTCGTGACGTCTGGGAGATTGCTAAAAAATAACGAATTTTGAAGGATATGCCTAACGTCTTGCATCAACAAAATCTTTAATTTTGTTAGTGTTCAGAGATACCAGCTGTTATATATTTCTATTCTTGCGTGATTTTCTGCTAAAATGGTTTTCCAATTTTAAAAATTTCAAATTTCAACGTATGGTAACAATTTTCGATATTTGTGTTTTTCATGTTAGTTACTTAACTAGAACTATGGAATGTTTCCAGGGATAACTGAACCACTAAACAAAGATGTATCTTCAGAACCAGATAGCGAAGTATTTTCATTGGCGAAAACTAGTTTCGAGCCAGCTGAAAACCCGATCCACCATTTGATTCGCCGTATCCTTCGGAAGGATAATAAGGAACCTTTTGAGCTCTGTGTAATGAAAATATCGAAATCTCCATCAGTCTATTGAGCCACCCTGGTTGAATAGGATGATGGGAATTCTTCTGAAGAAGAAGCCGCCAAATATCCTCCCGGAGTATGATATCAACGTTGACACTAATGCGCTCATCATCTTATATTGTCGGTGCTCTGAAATTTTGCCGCTCCAATAAGCCGCCACCGCCGCCGTTGCACAGTACGCAGAAACCGGTCCGCGCGCTTTGACAAGTAGTTTGGAATCAATGGCGGCAACCGTGACAGTGATGACCCTAATCGGATTTATTTCCACCACCGGAATTCACTACATTAATACGGGACTTTGAAGATCGGTGGTAGGTAATTTATATGGCACCACTTCTAAAGGTTTAACAGCAAAAAGGATGATGTTCATCAACCACCTTAAACCGTACCGACAGACTTACCGCTTTTAGCCATTTTCACCATTTCGATTTAACCCGCTAATTACCGGCCGCACGTGCGTATTAACCACCAGCTGCACTATTTTCTTTGATTCTTTCTTCTGATCAAAACATTTCAACTGAAAGCACGTGCCCCCCCACTGCAATCGCACATCAAGCCAGAAAATCACCACTTTCCGGCGATATATTCTTTATGCTTCCGTTTCCCCCCTCACCTAATCGGTGGGTGCCGTTTTGCACCGCGAGATTGCGATTCGATACAAAACTGTTCGATCCGAATAATCGATGGCTCGATTACAAATTTCGAACACGTTAGTAATAGATCGTAAAGTATCTTTGAAGTGGAACCAACGAAAAATGACTCTCGAATTAATGCGGTAACCGTTGTTGGCCGATGGCGTCGGACGGAAAATCAATCAAACCCAGAAGGCCCATATAACACAATTTCGTCCGAATTCGATCGGCATCCGACGGTTCGTCCATATTTAATTAGCGGCCCAGTTCGCGGGAATTAGAAAAAAAACTACTTGCTTGTTTTAGTTTTGTTCAACTACCGTGAATCGAACGAAATAACATTTTAAAAAAAATCGAGTCCCATAAGACGAGAAGTGATTTACTTCTTTAAAGAACAACAGCCGCCAATGTCGTTTAAAATATTTCCTTTCAGTTCAAACTCGCTACCATTTACGGGAGGGTGCATAAGGAATGCCGCAAAAATGGCAAACTCCGTTTGCGAAAAAAAATATATATAGGTATGGATCAACGCAAATCAGAGAAAAATATCGAATTACACTTTTTTTAGGAGGCTGAGGGCTGAGCTGACTGTAATACCAAGGTTTTACGGTTATGGCGATCGTTTGCTACTTGATGGGTCTTGAGTTTCAGTTAAGCTGAGGTGGTGTTTTGGTTAGCCAAATTTCCAAATTTTACGAAGGCCATTTGATGTTGGCTTTTTTGAGCTTTTGACGTAGGACTACGTCTGTGATTTCTATATGGGGGTACACTTTGCGAAAACCGAAAATGGAACATGTAACGAAATTCTGATAGATTCTGAACGTTAATAACTCAGCTGCCCCTCAACCAATTTCAACAATTTTATCACCAATCGATCAGAAATATTTCTGCGCATCTTAAAATTAATAATTTTATCATTTTTCAAAATGTTACTAATCAAAATTTAACGAGTGTGCAACTGTTGCTATGGTAATTAAAATCATCACCGATTGCATGCGAAAAGCGATTTCCCTAACACAGATTTCAAAGTTGAATTTCATCCGGTCTCACCAAACGGTGTTTATTCAATCACCGCGTGGCGAGTGGTGGTGTTTTCCAGTACACAACGAAAGGCTCCCCGCAAGCAGCTAGCTTATCAATGCTGTCTTCAACCGCTGATCGGATTCAGTTCCAATCACCGTGTGTGGTGGTGTCTGGTCGTCGGCATCAGCAGCAGCAGTGCTTTCGACGCGTGGCGTTGAACATTGTTCTTCAGTACACTACGAAAGGCTGCCTGCAAGCAGCTAGCTGCAGCTCACATGAGCATCCATATAAAGAGGAATCAGTAGTTCTTCGTAAGTCGCTGTGGGCCATTTATGCCAAGTGCATAACCCTCATTCCAAACAACATACAGCGCACCAGCCTCATCTGTGTTTAACACCCTAATAGCTCAGCATTACTCAACCATCACGACAAAACGCTTCTTTTCAGGACCATCATAAATTTGTTAAAGAGTATATTTTGGACATTTGTCAAGGTCATCGGATGTCAGTTCCCGTATGTTTAAATCTAACATGCCATGTATTTTATGGCAACATGGCTCCCATTCGTACCAAAGTAGATTTTGGTACCGGTCCACATGCACTCCAGGGATGAATGTTTTCTGATTTGTACGCTTCTTTATCCTGGTAGCGAGTTTTTTTTTTAGGAACAGCTGAATTATTGAAAAGGAATTTAGTTATTTTAGAATCCAACATCTACAACCACACTCACATTGATTCATAGGTCTTGGTACGACGAGATCGTTATGGATGTATCGAAAGACATCCCATTTGTCCGATGTCGAACAAGCTCGTTGTGGATCAGTGGGAAGACTACGACCACTGAAGGTGCTTCCTTTCATATTGATGTACGTACATCTTGGTACCGGTCCTGAGGGCTTCATCCGGTGTCAGAAGAGATCGTTTTTCGAAGACTTCGGTCACTGAAGGAGGTTCGATCTATTTCATCGTTGATCTAGGTACCAGTTTTGAAATAGCTGAAAGATTGAACAGGGATTTAGTTATTTTAGGAATCAAACATCTGCAACCATACTCACATTGATTCGATATGTACCGATCTAGGACCGGTTCCGATGGCTCATCGGATGTCAAATCAGATCTTCGTTGATTATATTTAATCTTGATACTGGTCCGAGTGGATTTATTCGATATCAGAGCATGTCACTGACTTAACGTGTTCATGAAATTATTGGTCATGATTTGGTCTAAAAACTTCGGTCGCTGCTTGTTGGTGCGCATAACTATTTTCGCAGCAACGTGTGTATCGTTGCATTTTTAAATATCTATTTACACAGTGAACAAGTGGTTTTCGAAGTATGGTTCTTAGGGAAACATTTTACATGAAAGCTTAAAGTACATACCATACACTTAATTAAACCGTTTTCTTGTTTACCACAAAGCATGCATAGATTTTCTTTACGACATTCGTTGGCGATTCGCTCAAACAGCGAGCTTCTTTGAAAGACATCAAATCTTTCAAATCGAGTAGAACGTTCCGCCCATGATATGTGGTCCCGCCTACGTAAATATTTCGACCTTTGAACAGCACCTCAGATTTCTTACTCAAGTTTATATAGAAGGTTTCCGCTTTATCCTCGTTTTCTGCATCGAGAAGATCTTGAATTTTGCCTTCAAATAATCTCTTTTGTGAGATTTTGTGTCCTAAATGTCGTGAACGAGGACTGCTTTCTGCATTGGGAGTTCTACGCCATTTAGCGACTACCCGAGACAATTGAGTCTGTGTCATTTCCTTGGTTGATCTCAATATAGACTCGGACCTTGTACAGTCTGGAGTTTTAACTTCGGTCACAATTCTCGTTTTATCACTATAATACAAAAAAAAAAACCACAGTTAATACAAAAATAAACATTAGACTGATGCAAAATTTGACTTTTTCGCTCCACAGTGCTTAAATGGTTTCAAATCGGGTCCTGATTAGCCTCTCAAAGTTACAACTCATTTGGTTAGTAACAGACTTCGCACAAGCCATTTGAAGTTTACATATAAATTACTATAGGAAATCTCAATTTTTTGTTCATTGCCTTCTAGTCTTTTCCCATATAGAGCTGCGAAACAGTTCGATAGCCATTCTCAGCTACAACTTTGCTGAAGATTGTTTCTACGTAAAACGAGACAGGAAAAAGTTATTAATTATTTAAGAGATTGGTAAACTTATGACATGATCAAGCAGCTGCTCTGTAGGCAACACTGTATTTTGCAGTGTGACATAGTAGCCATGATTTTTGTGTCCTATTCAATGCCCCAGAAACACCAATGTTGCCTGCTGAGCAGTTGATTGAGCATCATCATAAGACATCAGCGCACTGAACCAATGATAACTTTCGATCCTTGCATTTAATTAAAAAGTGGCTCTTCAGGAAAGTTGTAGCTGGAAAAATTTCCTACAAGAAAAGTTGAAAATTTTTGAAGCAGACTGATATGATGAATAATTAGATAGACATGATCAAAAATCTTGGTTTTACCATAGTAATTCCCATACAAACTTCAAATGGTTTGTGCCATCTCAGTTTCTCACCAAATGGGTTCAAATTTTGAGAGGTTAGTCAGGATCCGATTTGGAACCGTTTAAGTATTGTGGAGCGAAAATTTCAAATTTTGCATCACTTTAATAAACATGCAAACAATGAAAATTTTCATAAAAAAATAAATCTTTACCATTCTTTCGATAACTGAAACTGGTGTGATTTAAATACCTCCGTCATTTCCGTGTAAGCAATTCTCTTTTATCGGGTGTTCAGCCTTTCCTTTCGATAACGTATTATCACTGCTCGTAAATTGACTTTAAAGTAATCAATCAAACGATCAGTGGGTATTGGGACTTTACCAACAGTCAGGATTTTTGACCTCAGCTCCTCTTCTATTCCTATCTTTGTATGCGGAAGCATTGACATGTACCGCTTTAACATCACTTCCCTAATAAAAAATAACCATAAACGAACGATAACCCAAATCATTGAGCTATTCCACAAATGGTTTGGATGATACCCAGAACACGTCGTTAAGCAAATTAACCATACAATTTTTATTAGGGTTATATAAATTGAGTTTGTGGATTTGACACGTTTAGTCCACTTTTCTTTAGTGTTTCCAAATACATTCCATCACAATCTTTATAGAAAAGCGAAGTTTTGTACAGCGCCTCATCTTTATCACTCATGAGTTTATCTGCCTCAACTTCAGTTTATAGCGCTTTGTGACAATGTATCATCTCAACGTAGATCACATTAAGGAAATCGATTTCCTGCAAAAAGATCAGTAATTAAACAGGAATCCGGCATTTACCATAGACTCTGGTACAAGGTTACTTGCACTCACTTCGCTATAAAAATGTGTTTCATAACTATAAAATCATTAGATGCCAAAATGATATTTTGCACTTGCAAGCCACAAGAGCCTGAATACTCGGAAAAATATGTTCGGATCTCTGGAATGGCCATAGGAACTATCCTGCAAGGTTTTGTAATGGAAGGGGCCAGTTTTCCATGAAAAAGTTTTTACTTGAAATCTGCGATATTAAAATCATCTCGGACTGAATTCATAGCTATTTCAACTCTATTTTCCTTCCAGTTGGTTCGTTTATATGTCTGCACGAAACGAAAATCAATTATTTTATTCGTGTGTTTCACTTATACATTTTTGCCAAAACATCAGTCTTATACATTTCATAAGACAAACCACATAGGTCCTATAACAATGCATGAAAGGTATGTGTGACTGCTTATACATTTCATTTGACACATGAGCTTCATTAACTTTTAACAAGGCGTCTGCTTATTAGTTGACTTATACATTTTATGAATAATCAGCAATAGAAATTTGCCCAAAGGTATAAGGAGATTTCTATCGGTGTGAATACCCGGAAAAATATTGCCGGATCTCTGGACAAGCCATAGGAACCATCCTGCAAGGTTCTGTAATGGGTGATGACGGTTCTAAATGGGGTGCGTTTAGTCATTTTAATTGCGAAATAAACCTGCAGGATGGTATGGGCAGGATGACTAATCGTACTAAATTTTAGTACGAAGAGTCTTGCAGGATGGTGTGGGCTGGATAACAAAACTGATCTGACTGCTTTCGGTGAGTGACGTTGACGGGGTGGTATCGTACGGAGGGCCTCCAATTTTTATGTACGTTAGTCGGACTGGTCACGCTGGCCTTCCCGCATAAACGCAAACCATCACTTGACCTTACCGATAATGGTTATAAATTGTTTATAATCCCTCCTAAACTTTAACTGAAATGGTTTTGGAACCTTACATGAACGTTTGTGTGATAAAGTTTTAACCTTATGTATTATGGTTTTTAGGAAGCGGACTTTACAAATAATGGGTCGTTAAGAACCATTACCATTCCAAATTCTTGTTTTCTCCATACATTTTCGGAAAGAGAACTATATTAGAACGTTTTTACTTATGGTTTGAGAACATTAATGATTATGGTTATGGTAGTCAGTAAGGTCCATTAATCGTTTTGTATTATCGCTCAACTTTACGTGGCGCGTGTGACGCTCTCCGAATGCCCTATAGTGGTACGCAACCACGAGGCGATAGGGACATCCAGGGTAACAACGCCTGAAACCACCAACCAACGGGATCGGATTCGCTACCGATCAAAAAGTCACTTTTTACCGAGATTCCTAACCTCGGATGCCTCGGTAATGGGTCGTCAAAGCAACAAAAGCCCAAGTTGCACTAGCCACCTCCTCGTGGCTTCTGTTCTTCAATTCTTTCTTCTTCAACGTTGATTTTTTTTTATTACTCCGACTCACTCCTAAGCAATCTTCTCTTTTGATCATCAATTTTTTTCAACACGCGATTCACGTTTTTTTTTTTATATATTGCAATAATCAAATACAAAATAAACTTAGGTTTATATAAATTAATCTTGCACTGCACTACTTTTGATAAAATTACGCTCTGAACTTTCAATCTTCTTCACTCGGGGGTCCAAAAGGGAAAGACCAAATATATCTCCCTGGCCAACCACGCAAATTCCCGTTTCTTTACTTCAGTTCATTCTTTGTTCCTCCATCTTTCCGGTTCTGACTTGATCCAAATTTCTCATCGTTAATTTTTTTTTATTATCAGTCCTCAATTTTGTTTTGATATCCCTTCAGTATGGATTTCACCCATTTTCCTCCCATCAATCATCAGTCATCAAAAGAAAATAAAGTAAATTGATTCGAGCACTTATTTGAATGTTGCGTGTCGGTCAGGCATAACCAACTCTAACGATTCTTATATGAAACGATCGATTGACCGTTTCAAGTTATTGTTTATTTATCTAATGTTCTATGGTATAAAACTTAATTTATTAAAAACAAATGAAAATGTGTAAATGATAGCAGAACAGATTAAAAATACCACTCCAAAGAAACGGTCAAATTGAAATTATCAGGACACAATTTGCTAAACATAAGGTACACTTCGCATACAGACACCACAAACAGGATCGGATCATAGAAGAGGGAAATAAATGGAAAGTATGACTGGTGGAAACAGGTAGTATGGTCAAATAGGAGAAAATCGAGGTTACTACAGCTCTTCTCAAAGGAGGTTTGGAGCATAGTTAGCAGATAAAAGTGTTTAAACAAGTGATAATTCTAGTCGAAGTGACTTTCCAGTTAAATTAAGTGGAAAAAAAAAACCTCTGGAACGCGTTAATCAAAAGAATCAGGTAACATACCTAACCCAACTGCTCAGTAGTTTCCCTATAATAAGACCTCCCATTGTTTAAACCCAAGGACCCATTGTCCTTAGTTTAAGTCTCCGCTGTCCAGCGTCGAGCCACCGAATACCGTCGGAGCGGTCAACCCCCCAATTTCCACAGGTCTTGCCTTGACCCTTGGACTCCTTAAATTTGGCCTCATACAACAAACAACTAGCATTATAAAGCGGCCCATTTTCTACACACGACTGTGCATAATGTGCAATATGGTGCATTTAGATGATCAGAAGCACTCTTTGAAAATAAAATGAAAGTCTCGAATAGCATTATTCAGATCATTTACCCAATCTATGTGAAAGACAAACGTAACTAATTAGCAGCAGCGATGAAACCAGTTGTCCTAATTTGGAGTCTTGCTGAAGGACTATCGAAAATGAACGGAAATGCACGCATGAGTAACCAATTCTGAGATGCAGTTTGCCTCAAAGCATTTGTTTTCGAATTCGAAACTCGATTAGAGAAGATCAAAGAGGGTTTGGCAGAGTCTTCACACTCTCTGTAATTCAATGTATTGATAAGATGGTTGATTCCTTGTTCTGTAATTATTCAGGACTGTACTGCATGCTTCAAAATCAGTTTGATAGTCATTGGAAAAATACCTTCCAATACATCATGCATTGGATCGAAACAAACAGTATTAGCCCATCTTAAGAATCGCATTTCATGTAACGCACAACCTGATCGTATCCCGCATTCCTTTGGGGTTTTCTGCTGGTTTAATACGGAATCATCGTCCTTTTGCACGATTTCAGATCTCGTCTCGAAATGCAACACGATCTACAGAAAAGGTTGGCTGAAGGTCCAAGCGGCCCATAAATCTCGTGGATAGCTAAAGTATGACCCAAAATATTTACAAGAACGTGTTTGTCCAGTTTTCAAACGTTATTCCTGTAACTATTCCCTGCGGTGACTCAAGTGCAAGAAGATCTTTAAGCATGTCTTTTAGTACTGTTGCATAGCCGTACTATCTATTGATAAATTTACTCGCGAGTCAAAATTTTGAACCTTAAAATAAAAAAAAAAAAACTGTCAACTTGTTTTTCCCTTTACGCGATCCAAGTGGGTTCACATATTCGACGTCGTCGACGTGTAAAGAAAGTCTCAATGGATAAGGATGGCTTTGCAGGAAGGGATGTTGTAAAAATTGCTTGCTGTCTTTGAAGGATACTATTGAGCCATCCATTTTTGGTTCCTCAGCATCCACCATGGATCGAGCTTCTGGATTTGCCATGATCAGATACAACGTGTCAACTATCGGAGTGTAATGTACAACATCTTTCTGAATTTTGACAGTAGTAACAGAATTTATTAATTTAACTCTTTTTTGAAATTTTTTCCTCTTGCTCGTCCTAACAGTGTACAATTATTTAATCTGGTTTCTCCTAATATTGTTTCGATCGGTTCTGGAACCATACAATACCCTCTGGCAATTAAAAAATGTGAGCGCGTTTTTGGTTATATCGGGGATTAACAAAGTATTCATCAAATTTATCGATGGTTCTTGATCAAAAGAGTAGTTTTCGTTATTCAAGAACCGCTTTACATAGAACAATCGAGGAAAACCCAGAAAGAAACTTCTTCATCTTTTTTTCTGGAACAGACACATCACATCGAAGTTCCGTGATCATCTCCATAAACTTTGCCGTAATATCTTCCAGCGACACGTCGTTCTGGTAAAACACTGCGTTTTCAATTGAAGTAAACGGCATCGGATCATCCTCAAGGGTCGGCACTGGTGAGGGCGAAGGAACTACTAGCTCAAAAGAGTTTTCTTCAACATCTTCCGTGTTGACCGGAAGAGGGTTATTTGTAAGAAAATGCTTTTTGAAGCTTAAAAAAAGCCACATAGGGGACATCTCAGCGGGACTGAAGACTTCCGATTTGTTGCGATTTCATGGACCGTGGAAAGGTGTTGCTTAAAAAGCTCCAGATCACCTTTGATCAAGCTGCATCCATCAACGCAACATTTCATCTCTCAAGAATTAAAAGTTGAAAATGTACGTAATATCCACTGATAATTGAAATAATAAAGTTTACCTGTCAACTTTTGGTAGCTTCCTTCGTCGATCTTTTTCTTTAGATGCTCCATTTGTATTGTTTCCACGCAATTGTAACACGGTAACACCTTCAAAACTTTTAAAAGCGATTGCTTCCAGGAGGATGACAGAGCTTAAATGAAAGAAGTATGATTTTCTCATCCAAAATAAAGTGAAATCACAATAACACTTCATTTTGGATACTTTCAAAAAGTGGAAAAGGAAACAACTCAAAATCGAGATTGAAAGCCCTCAAAACTAATAACTCTCAAAAGACTACTGTTCTGAGCACAATAAACGTAAAAGTAACTATTTTTGTTATACTTCAAGATTAAGTTAAAAGTACTTATCAATCAGAATAACAATGTATCCAAAATAGTAGTCTTTCGAGAGTACCTATTTTTAAGTACTTTCCATCTCGATTTTAAGTTGTTTCGTTTCTCCGTGTTGGCTCGATTATCTGCCAATCTAAGACAGCTGATGCAAACATTGAAAAATTATGCTCCGTCCACATAGATGTTTGATTTGTGGCGCGGCAAAATAATCGCGATAAATGTTCAATAAGCGCGTACTGGTAGGAATTAAATATTTACTATATTAATTTTAAAATTAGGCAAACTAATCATGAAAAATTCAAGTTTCATTCATGATTATTCACATAAGATTTGTTAACGCATGCGTGTCATCAATGCACATATAAACAAAGCATAAAAACTGTAGGCTACAGTTCTGACACCACCAATGGTGGTGGCATCAGCAATCCTCCTTCTTGGCAGAAGATTGGAAACCTGGGGTCATTTTAACTCAAAATTCAAATGTCAGCTTTGTTCCGTTGAATTTTTGAAATTTCAAATGTTTTGCAAAGTAAATTAAGTGATCTTTTAAGTTAAAGCTCTATATGACTAACATTGAATTCAATTTTTAGTACTCATGTGATTTGAGGTGTCGCATGATGGGTTCTGATCCAAGTCAGAAACTGGTCGGCTCGCCATAGGTCAACTATATTAGATGTTTTAAAATGCATATTATGACCGTATACTTACTTACTAGATGTATTTTGTATTCTTCCATCATCCTAATCCCAAAATTCGTCGTAACGCTAACTGCTATGTGACCGGGTCCTGTCAATTTTCACGTGCAAATGGTCCGCCGCTTCCTCCACTCGTCCGTCTGTCAAACCTGAACACTCATCGCAAGTTTATGAGTTATGAACACTCTAAACATAAAAGGATAAAATAAGTACTAGTCTGAACCCTACACTAACCAAGATTGTCCTCAATTTTGACGAATTTCACGGGTATAACTTTATAACAACACTGACCTCCGCAAAAACATTTCCGTAGTAGCAAAACCCCCATCAACAGCTGGCTACTGCGCGATCGACATCACTTTTGTCATCTCCTTCACTGCCAAAAAGAGAACCCCGACAACAGCCAAAAAAAATGTGTTAATCCGCTAAACAGACATTATCGCAAGATTGATGATCATTACCTTAAGGCGTTTAGCATCATCATCAGAAGATGGAGAGACACACGCGAAAGCAATAAGCAATCAAGAGATTCCAAAATCTAGGACACGAACCCCGAAATATATGCAATAAAGAACTATAGACGACCCTCGCGCCTCGCAGAGAGTGCTAATTTGGCAGCTTTTGTCGCACCATTACAGCCCATTTCGTGACGATCGTAATTTTCTCTAGCTCTTGCACTTTAATGGAGCCGATTACAAGGGAGGACTGGTTCCAGAACCACCTGAAACAAGTTGCCGCCGCCTGACCGAGCTCCGTCTTATCTTATTTTTCTCTTTCTTTTTTACGACATCCTTAATTAAGATGGCAAACAGAACGCGGGGAGAAAGACCATCTCGGAGGGAACTTGATTTAAGAACTTGTGTTAGGAAAAGGAAAAAAAAAAACTTGTCCCATTACTATAAATTTCGATAAAAGTTGCTTTGACACGTTTTCGCCGTCGGCGTCATCGCGGTTGCTTTGAGAGGCTCGTTACAGCATGCCAAACTGTCACTTGCGGGTGCGTTACCCGAGCGTTACTAGAAAAAACTCGAACCACTTCTTTGCTCATAATAAACTTAGTGGAAGAATGCTTTCTAAATTGAGCATTATGAGTCACGTCTATCGTTTTATTACGCTTTCTTACCGTATCCGTCTCTTGCTTCCACGGCAAGCGACGGACAACTCAATTTGGATCAGATCTCGGTGCGCACGTGAACCGGTTTGTTGGACGTTTTCCTCTGTCACCGTCCTGATAACGGACTGTCACCGTGGAAAACAATTCCCATCATTTGAAAAAAAAAGTTAAATCTCTTTATTTATATCCACACAAACGCTTATTGGTTTTTCTTCACCGATTCATGAATCCATTTGACGTACTTCGGAATATCGACATAGACGAACGGTGTTCCGGGGTCCGAGTCCAGGATCCCGATCGACAGCATCGCTACCTGGTAGATGCGGTTGTGATACTCAACCTCCAGAGCCGATCCCGCACCGCCGATCATTTCGATCGTCCGGTTGTTGAAACTGCTGGCGCAAATCTGACCCTCGTTGAGCATGATTTTGTTGTGGACCAGCTTGCGGCACCTATCCAGCTCGACGTAACGCATCCAGTACTGCTGCGGCCGTGCTTTACTGGTCCAGAGGGCGTTGTACACGTTCGGCTGGTTGACGGTGCCGATTTCGAACTTGATCAACGGCAGGCAGATGGGTTTGACGGCTGGAATGAGTGGAAATGGAAATTGGGATGAATATTGTTGGTTGCATCCAATCAGCAAAATGGTGGAATGTGTTTAAAAATACAGTAGACTTTCTCGACGAAATGTGAAAGATGCTAAAATATTCTGTGGCTTTTAGGCTGTGGTCCATTGAGTGAATTTTCACTTAAATTTTACATATGATTTTTTTTTAATAATCCTGCTATTCTACCATACTTATTGCACATACAAATAAAGAATCAATTTTGACCTGCAGCTTCTCGAAAATCGACCGAACAACAACAGAGGGATTTTCGAACATTTTAATTTATTTTCGAAGTGTCAAATTTAAGAGGAAATTCACCGCATGGAACACAGCCTTATACCAATAATCAATACGAAACTAACGATTTTAAATTGGCTCACTACTTGACTAGCCTATTGGTCCCAAGCAAATCGATTAACGTATCTCATTCTAGTCGAAATTCTAGTACTTCACTATGTTTGTTTTGATTCGCTATGAAAGTTTGACAGATAAAATGAGGGGTTTGTCGATTTTTCTATGTTTCGAGGGGGCATCAATTAGCATGGGACCGAAAAGAGTACCAGAGCTGAGCCAAAAAGTTGAGCTCGTTTCTTCGGGACCTTCTGGTCTAAGAGTTACCTCTATGCTTATACCGAAGAGAGTACCAGAGCTGAGCCAAAAAGTTGAGCACGTTATTTCGGGACCTTCTAGTCTTAGAGTTACCTCTATGCTTATACCATAGAGGCAACTCTAAGACCAGAAGGTCCCGAAAAAACGAGCTCAACTTTTTGGCTCAGCTTTGGTACTATCTTCGGTCCCAAGCTAATCGATGCACCCCTCGAAACATATGAAAATCCACGAACCCCTCATTTTATCTGCCAAACTTTCATAGCGAATCAAAACAAACATAGTATAGTACTATAGAATTTCGACTAGAATGGGATACGTTAATGGATTTGCTTGGGACCAATAGGCTAGTCAAGTAGTGAGCCAATTTAAAATCGTTAGTTTCCATCGGTAACTTTTACCGTTTAAGCTATTACTTGACGAATTCGCGTGAAAACGAATTCACCAGCTGGTTTTGTTATTGGGGTAAGATCTATGCGGATTTACTAGCGCTAGTGTAATATCCAATTAGCACAAAATTCAGTTGCTCGTGCAAATCATGCTGGTAAACGCTGATGCCCTGTTTACATTTTGCTGGTGAGCTTTTTTGCTAGCAGCTGGCTCATTAGCGCTAGTGAAATAGCATAAGTGTAAATACCCCATAAGTAAACATGATCAGCTGGAAGCTTGACACCAAAGGGGTCTAAAGTAAACATCCGAAGAAGAGTCATTGAAACAAAGCGTTTTATCAGTGCCAACATTCCAAAGAGGCGTAATTGCTTTGGTAAACAATGGATTTAGTCGTCGATTTCTCGCAACTAAAAGCTCACCCCTCCAGATTAACAATGCTAGCCCTAGCTGGTAGAGGAAACATTTCTAGATAGAGCTGGAATTAGGACCTAACAGCTTTTGTAAACAAAGACTTTTCTTGATGATTTCTTGAAATTCAAGGCTCGCCCATGCAAACCAACATCCTCATCGAGTAGAGAAATACTCTCCCTGTTCGATGGTTATGTTGGACTGCGTGGGCGTGCCATGAATTCCTAGAAATCATCGATAGAAGTCAATGTTTATAAAAGCTGTTACGCCCTAATTCCAGCTCTATCTAGATTTCATTATTTTTCATGAGTGAGCATTTATTCGCGAGAAATCGATGGCTAAAGCCATTATTTACAAATGCAATTACGCCCCTTTGGAACTGTTGGTACTGATATATCAGGTGTAACATTTGATAACAGCACAAAAGGTTTTGTAAACAAACTTTTTAAGGCCCTTCACACGCGAACCAAGGGAAAATTTCGCAGTACAATATTTATAAACACAGCTGATGACGATGATTTTTTACAGTATGAACCGATGGGATTGAAATGGTTAAGATTAACGGTGCGGCTAGAATTTGCATCCTCACCACATCCATTTCTAGACGCGTGGCGAAGGACGACATTAGTGGCCGAAACGTCAATTTTAGCTTATTCGATCCCACGAGGTCCTCTGGGGCTCCTACACGATAGCGACTGTTCAAAATCACTATTTAGGCTCTGAACCGTTAGTTGGATTTTTTTTTACTTTTGGTTAAAATTTTACAGATTGAAAGTTATAGATTAACCTTGGTATCCGGACATGGTTATTACTGACCGACGAGAAATAAGATTTTGAAAATTGTGGTTGAGTTCTGCTCGAAAATTGGTCGATCAATAACACAGGAATTTTCGAACATAGAAAATGAATTTCGAAATGTCACTTTTAACCATGAGTTAAATTTAACTCGGCAATTGGTTCGCCGCCTTAGGTTATGTTCCATTTGGTGAATTTTCACTTAAATTTGACGCTTTAACAATTTGACACACACAAAAATTATAACGTTCCAAAATCCTTCTGTTGTCAATCGTCCGATTTTCAATAAGGTGTTTGTCAAAATTGATTCCTGGTCTGTCAGAAATAAGTCTGGAACAATTAGACACTGCAGCATAGCGTCACAAATAAACTCAGTGTTCATAGAATTAACTTTTAGACAGTTCAATTGTACGTACTCAGAAACTTGCTAAGCAATTCGAGAGTTCCCATAATTTCAGTTTGGGTCTTACTAGTCCTATTGAGAATCAGGTTGCTCGGAATTATTTAAATATTTTCTCTCGGGAAAATATTTTTGATGATTCCTGGGGTGATGATTTGGACGAAATAAGATCTATAACTAAAAAAATTCAAAATATGATTTTCTGAAAAAATAAACTCCCAGTGTCTTTCTTGGAAAAATTATTTAACAGAAGTTTTCATTTGGCATACTTTCCTGATAAAAGGGAAAAATACAAAAGTTGTTCCAATTTTGAAGTCGGATAAAAATTCCAGCTGAAGCTTCTAGCTACCGTCCAATAAGTTTGCTTTCTTCAATAAGTAAACTTTTTGAAAAGATAATTTTAAATAAAATGATGCTTCACATCAAAACGAACTCAATTTGTGCAGATATGCAGTTTGGACGTCGCCATGGGAATTCAACTACTCGTCAACTCTTAAGAGTTCCCAATTTAAGTCGTTCCACCAAATCTTAAGGCTGCTCAACCGGAGTTGCTCTTCTAGACATAGAAAAAGCATTCGACAGTGTTTGGCATGATGGTTTGATTGCCAAATTAAAAAAAATTTAAATTCTCCACTCTATATTATGAAATTAGTTCAAAATTATTTAACTGACAGAACTCTGCAGGTAAATTATCAAAATTCCAAATCTAATCGACTACCTGTTAGAGCAGGAGTTCCTCAGGGTAGCATCCTTGGGCCTATATTGTATAACATTTTCACTTCGGACCTCCCTGATTTGCCTCAGGGTTGCCACAAATCTTTGTTCGCTGATGACACAGGCATTTCCGCTAAAGGAAGAAGTCTTCGTGTTATTTGCAGCAGACTGCAGAAAAGTTGAGATATTTTCTCTTCTTATTTACAAAAATGGAAGATTTCTTCCAACGCTTCCAAAACTCAAGTTATAATATTTCCACATAAGCCTAGAGCCTCCTTTTTAAAACCTAGTAGTAGTCACATAGTCACTATGAACGGAGTTCCAATTTCCTGATCAAACCATCTATCTTGGATTAGTATTTGACCAAAAATTAACTTTTAAAGATCACATTGAGGGCATTCAAGCCAAATGTCACAAATATATAAAATGCGTGTATCCTCTTATAAACTGGAAATCCAAACTTTGCATGACGAATAAACTTCTAATATTTAAACAAATGTTTAGATCGGCCATGCTTTATGCTTTGCCAATATGGTCTAGTTGATGTACTACCAGGAAAAAATCATTTCAAAGGATTCAGGACAAAGTTCTTAAGATGATTTTGAAGTTGCATCCCTGTTACAGTAATACCATAGAGGTAACTCTAAGACCACTGGGTCCCGAAGAAAATCATTATTATTTTTGGCTCACTCAGTACCAGAACAACGGTCCCAGGCAGTCCCAAGCTATTTCACTCACCCCTGCATGTTCTGCATGAATCCACACACCCCTGATGTTATCTGTCAAACTTTCATAGCGAATCAAAACAAACATAGTGTAGTAATAGAATTTCAACTAGAATAGGGTACGTTAATCGTTTGCTTGGGACCAATAGGCTACTAAAGTGGTGAGCCAATTTAAAATCGTTAGTTTCGTATTGATTGTTGGTAATACCAACCGGTGGAAACTAACGATTTAAACTTGGCTCACTACTTGACTAGCCTATTGGTCCCAAGCGAATCGATTAACGTACCCCATTCTAGTCGAAATTCTAGTACTACACTATGTTTGTTTTGATTCGCTATGAAAGTTTGACAGATTAAATGAGGGGTTCGTGGATTTTCCTATGTTTCGAGGGGTGTATCGATTAGCTTGAGACCGAAGAGAGTACCGGAGCTGAGCCAAAAAGTTGAGCATGTTTCTTCGGGACCTACTACAGTACTTTCCCGTTTTTGTCAGCCCTATCTGAAATTTTAGGCTGACAAAAACATGAAACTGACAACACCGGGAAATTTTATTTTTTTTCAATATTTTAACCATCAAAATGATTTTGAAATCAAGTTTAACCATTATTTATCCACTATTAATGGAATTACTAATAAATGTTTACTATTCTTACAAAAAAGGGTACACCTAACGTCTCGAAGAGTTTGCGTACGGTTTGTTGAGCCGGTACGTACTGTTCGGTTTCCTTAAATTCCGCTTGGTTTTCAGCGCTGCAACCAAGGCTGAACCTCCATATCTCAATATCAACGTAAATATACTAGCCAGGAGCCGTCTTTTACTACTGCTTGGTCCCGAGATGTTCGGTATGAATCTGGCTACCATTTTGATGGCCTTCGCTGCCTTCTCGTAGGCATATCCTACGTGGCTATTGAAGCCAAACGGTCGTTGACCATCACTCCCAGGCATTTCAACACGCACTTCTAGTTTATTGCGTGCTCCCCAACGGTTTTTTTCTGACCGCTGCAGCGCTTGTTGTGGATCATCTGCAGCTTCGCTCCATGCATTAGATTTCCAATCATGTCGACCTACATTTCCATCTATTCCAGCGTCTTGCCTGTTACCGTAAGACGCAAAGCCAACGATCTCAACTCGTTTGGGTAGCTTCAGCGTTAGACCGCCGTTTAAAATCACGTTCCAGAGCGTTGGACCAAGATGGGAGCCTAGTGGAATTCCCACCGTGATCCTAATCGATCTCTGTCCCATATTTGCCTCTTTGATCAGAACCCGTTTCTGGAAGTAGCGTCGGCCTCCCAGCTGCGTTCAACATTCTTGACGTCGATCGTTATCACGGCGTAATATCGATCTCCTCTCCACTTCTGTTTCGACGCCTTCTCGTCTCGCTCGACAACTGTCTTAACTTTGCTCTTCCTTTTCGAAATCCGAACTGCCTCTCGGACAATCCTTGCTCACTCTCCCTGCATTTCGTCAGCCTGTTTAGGATGATCCTTTCCAACAGTTTTCCGAGTGTATCCAGCAGGCACTGCTGCGAGTTGCGCGTTGGTGACTTCGTTGTTATCTCCCTCTCCGTCTCCGTACGATGTAGGTGGCCAGGTCGTTGGATCGTGCTTCGAGAAAAGTCCTTCCACGTTCTCTAAAGCTGGGTTTAGACAGGGCAAGTCAATTGATCAAGTCAGTTGAATTCAACGCAAATTGAACATGTAAACCATGCCATTCAACTGACTTGATCAACTCACTTTAATTGAAAAAAAAAAATGAACCAGACTCCATTTTTCAAGCCAATTGAATTCAACTGAGTTGATCATTTGACTTGCCTTGTCTAATCCCAGCTTAAGCACATTTCAGCGGGCATGATTTGACATCTGATCTTCGTCATCACGATACGGTGTGCGTCGTTGGCAGCAGCATCTCGACCCAGCTCCAGTTGCCGGTTTGACTTGCTCTGCTTTATCTCTTGTTTATGTGCTCGGAACATTCCTCTACGTTCCTCTCTGCCTGCTTCTGTTCTTGCTCTCTGAACACGTCTTCTGGCTCTGAGACAACTCGCGCGGAGGGTGCTAATTTCCTCGTTGCAGCAGTAAGCTGGAGGTCATCTGTTATTTAGCTCCAGTTTCTTCGGCATGGTCGTGTCACATGCTCTCCCTAACGATTCTGTCAACTCGTCTTCCACTTCAGGTCGCAAGTTCTCGTCCTCTGTACTGCCACAGGATTCCGTTGGCCGATGCCCCTATCGGATTGCCTGATGGTCACTATCCGATTCATGTTTTCCACTCATCATAAAGTGACGTCGATAATGGATACCCGGCCATCTCTGCGAAAACTGCTGGTGGTGCCTTTATTGAACAGCCTAATTTCCAGCTTCGCCAGAGCTTCCCGCAGAATGTGCCCTTTTGCTTTGGTACATCTGTTTCCCCACTCCACTGCCTAAGCATTGAAGTCTCCTCCGGTAGTCTTCGTCCGATCAGATCTTCAGCGTCTCGTGAAACTGCTCCATCGTCCATCGGGTCCGTAACAACTGCATCTGAATATTCCATTAATTTTGGCGATCACGAAACCTTCTTCTTGAAAGGGGTATCTGCCCATAACTTGTATGGCAGCCATCCCAGCTCTATCCTCCACCTAGTTACCTTATCGGGACGGACTTGATACAGCCATAGAGGTAACTCTAAGACCAGAAGGTCCCCAAGAAACGAGTTCAACTTTTTGGCTCAGCTCTGGTTCTATCTTCGGTCCCAAGCTAATCGATGCAACCCTAGAAACATTGGAAAATCCATGAACCCCTCATTTTAACTGTCAAACTTTCATAGTGAATCAAAACAAACATAGTGTAGTACTAGAATTTATACTAGAATGGGGTGCGTTAATCGTTTTTCTTGGGACCAATAGCCTAGTCAAGTAGTGAGCCAATTTAAAATCGTTAGTTTCGTATTGATTGTTGGTTGTACTACCGTTGTACCATAGAGGTAACTCTAAGACCACTGGGTCCCGAAGAAAATCATTATTATTTTTGGCTCACTCAGTACCAGAACAACGGTCCCAAGCAGTCCCAAGCTATTTCACTCACCCCTGCATGTTCTGCATGAATCCACACACCCCTGATGTTATCTGTCAAACTTTCATAGCGAATCAAAACAAACATAGTGTAGTAATAGAATTTCAACTAGAATAGGGTACGTTAATCGTTTGCTTGGGACCAATAGGCTACTAAAGTGGTGAGCCAATTTAAAATCGTTAGTTTCGTATTGATTGTTGGTACAACCAACAATCAATACGAAACTAACGATTTGAAATTGGCTCTCTACTTGACTAGCCTATTGGTTCCAAGCGAATCGATTACGTACCCCATTCTAGTCGAAATTCTAGTACTACACAATGCTTGTTTTGATTCGCTATGAAAGTTTGACAGATAAAATGAGGGGTTAGTGGATTTTCCTATGTTTCGAGGGGTGAATCGATTAGCTTGGGACCGAAGATAGTACCAGAGCTGAGCCAAAAAGCTGAGCACGTTTCTTCGAGACCTTTTGGTCTTAGAGTTACCTTTATGGTACAACCATAGAGGTAACTCCATAGAGGTAACTCTAAGACTAGACGGTCCCGAAATAACGTGCTCAACTTTTTGGCTCAGCTCTGGGACTCTCTTCGGTCCCAAGCTAATCGATTCACCCCTCGAAACATAGGAAAAACCGATAACCCCTCATTTTATCTATCAAACTTTCATAGCGAATCAAAACAAACATTGCGTAGTACTTGAATTTCGACTGAAATGGGATACGTTAATCGTTTGCTTGGGACCAATAGGCTAGTCAAGTAGTGAGCCAATTTAAAATCGTTAGTTTCGTATTGATTGTTGGTAACTCTAAGACCAGAAGGTCTTAAAGAAATGTGCTCAACTTTTTGGCTCAGCTCTGGTACTCTTTTCGGTCCCAAGCTAATCGATTCACCCCTTGAAACATAGGAAAATCCACGAACCTCTCATTTTATCCGTCAAACTTTCATAGCAAATCAAAACAAACATTGTGTAGTACTAGAATTTCGACTAGAATGGGGTACGTTAATCGATTTGCTTGGGACCAATAGGCTAGTCAAGTAGTGAGCCAATTTAAAATCAATAGTTTCGTATTGATTGTTGGTACAACAGTGTACTTTGTGGTAAAATTAGCGCGAAATCTGTTTACATAGCAGTGGTTATCAAAAGAGAAAAACAATGAAGAGAATCGATCAAAGCAGATAGAACCATTTGAAATGTTCATCGAGAAATGCATAAATCAAGCTGAAAAATGCCTTAGGTCCTAAGTAACAATGACGGATTCATCGACTGTATCTTTGTATCCTCACGGCCATGTCAATACCTTCCCAGGTATTTTCAGCATCCAGATCGATTCAAGAAGCTTTTATATAGCATCTAATACGACAAACGACGATGGAAATGTCTTAACATGCAAGTCGACGAAGAGAATCTGTCAATGTTACTTAGGATCTAATGCATTGCTCAGTTTGAAATGATATAATCTCACACTATTAAAGATCATTGCCCACAAAACCAACTTTGATCAAATAAAAATAAAAATACAAGCTCATCTGGCGGCTAATGGCACAAGCTGTTAGGAAAATTCTATTACCTACAAGCGAACCACATTATTTTAATTTATTTCTTATGAGAAAGTTTGAACATACTGAGAGGTAAGCACATATCATCCGTAAGAGACGTGTGTGTGAGAAAATTTGCGGAAAAATCTAAGGGCACCGGTGGGATTCGAACCCACAATTCCCATTCAGTAAACGGGTGCATTGCCAATTATACATCCGTAGACCTATATGATCTAGGGATGTATTTGACTAATGACATTTGAGTTTCGAATCCGTTTCCCACCGCAACCACTCAGTATCAGCTCATTTTTGTTGTACATCTTACATGCTGAAGTATTTCCAGTACCATGTGAATACCAAATTCGAGCTGCCGGCCTCACCTACGACTACCGGGCCGTAGTGATGAATATCATCAATTACCCCGTGTACTGAATAGGAATTGTGGGTTCGAATCCCACCGGTGCCCTTAGATTTTTTCGCAAATTTTCTCACACGCACACTCGTCTCTTACCGGTGATATTTGCTTACCTCTCAGTATGTTTAAACTTTCTCATAAACAATTCAATTGACTGCAAAGTCGCTAAACCGTAAATCAAAGTAAAAGTAATTTAATTCTTCGCCAGTTAGTCGCCTAACCACTTCCTTTGTGCTATTGCTGTCTATCGATCAATTAGAGTAGATCTATCAATATCAATATTTGATGAACGAATGAGTGTTAAATCAAGCGTCAGATTTCAAATCAACGTATCTGTTTTTTTTTTAAGTCAATCGACGATTTATCTTAACTGCCAGCTCACCTTCGCAAACTAATATAACCGACAAACCGACATGAATGATCATACAAATTACAAATAAATTTCTGATCAAAGCACAAAACTGACATCTGCCGCTGTGTTCGCGGAAAATATTTATCCTAGTCATGAACACGCGTACACAATTTATGAGTTGGTTCGTGTCTAATCTATTTCGCACAAATTATTTTTATCTAGATAAAACATTTCTATGGTTTTGACAGATGGGATCGCTGCACATTTGAATCGGCCGTTATGGATTCTCGATCTAGAGTTAAGTTTAAGTTTCATGTCGGTTTGTCGGTGCTAATATCACCAACGAACCGACATAACAGCTCATACAAGCTACTTTCAAATTCGTGCCCAAGACGCCATATTTAAAATACGTTAAACACTACCGACATCTACTCATCCGATCGCGACATACCATGAACAAGGACACGAATCCACGTATAATTTATATTGCCTTATAGCGAATTCGTTTATTATTCAGTTCCAACCTGGATCGGGTATCAAGATTGAGTCTGCTTGTTTTCTGACAAACGTCAGTTTGCTCGTTTGTTTTTAAAACCTAGCTCAGGTTGAGGTTCACACTGACAAAAAGTTCGGTTTCGCACTGGGTTGGAACTGGTGTTAACCCCGATAATAAACGAATTCGCTATTAGTTTGCGTCTCACCTCGTTTGACAATTCGAATTGTGGACAAACGAAATGCTCCTGTGGCATGTCGGTTCGTCGGTGCTAATATCACCTTTAGGTAGGAGAATCTTTCCCCTACAAGCTAGTGTTGATAGTTTGTGTGACTGAGCTAGCAGTTGCCACAAATTGTGGATGAAGTGATTGCTTTCAAAATCAGATACCTACGTCGATTTGAATAGTTAAGCTTGAATTAATTGTACAGTCAACTTTCGTTCGTTGGGCTAAACCTGTAGCCCACTTAGTGAAAGAATTTTGTTAGTTGGGCTGAGCAGTCAAGCTGAAAATTGGTTAAGGGATAAACCGATTGTTTATTATCATCAGAATCCTCTAACAACTATCCAAATTGTTCATACATGAGCCCCTCGAAAAAGAAATAGCACTGTCAAAAATGACGTTCGACTTCGATTTAGGTGCCCAACTAACGGGAGCCCAACTAAAACGTTACCCCGCCTAAACATAGCCCAACGAGCAAAATTTGACTGTATCATGAGTTAACGATGATTAACATACTAACGACATTCCTATTTCAAACATGGCCTACCAACACCCAATCTAGTACATTAGCGCTCAACAAAAAGATTCCAAATTTCATCATCTAAATATTTTTCCAAAAAAAAAACAAATATTTCCTGCACGACAAGCACGTTATTATTACAGAATACAGCACAGCACACCGACAACATCAACAACAACATTGATTGCCTATATAGGGTAGGTGTACCAGTTATCGCTCAACGTTCCTATTATGGTGTATTCCAATTGTGACCTATGGAATTCCAATATGCCAAAATTGGAATACACCATAATATGAAAATATAGCCACCAACAAACCGTATGAATGGCCATTAGACTGATGCAAAATTTGACTTTTTCGCTCCACAGTCCTAAAATGGTTTCAAATTGGGTCCTGATTAGCCTACCAAAGTTACAACTCATTTGGTTAGAAACAGACTTCGCACAAGCCATTTGAAGTTTGCATGTAAATTACTATGGGAAATCTCAACTTTTTGTTCATTGCCTTCTAGTCTTTTTCCATATTGAGCTGCGGAACAGTTCTATAGCCATTCTTATAGAAAATTTTCTCAGCTTCAACTTATTAAAAGTTATTAATTATTTAAGAGATTGGTAAACTTATGACATGATCAAGCAGCTGCTCTGTAGGCAACACTGTATTTTGCAGTGTGACATAGTAGCCATGATTTTTGTGTCCTATTCAACGCCCCAGAAACACCAATGTTGCCTGCTGAGCAGTTGATTGAGCATGATCATAAGACATCAGCGCATTGAACCATTGATAACTTTCGATCCTTGCATTTAATCAAAAAGTAGTCTCCAGCAAAGTTGTAGCTGGAAACAGTTGAAGGCTTTTGAAGCAAACCGATATGGTGAATTATTAGATAGACATGAACAAAAATCTTGGTTTTACCATAGTAATTCTCATACAAACTTCAAATGGTTTGTGCCATCTCAGTTTCTCACCAAATGGGTTCAAATTTTGAGAGGTTAGTCAGGATCCGATTTGGAATCGTTTAAGTATTGTGGAGCGAAAATTTCAAATTCTGCATCACTCTAATGGCCATAGAAATTACCTTGAAATTTCTGCTCAAAGCACACTACTGACATCTGTCTCCATTGGTTCGTGTCTGATCTATTATGGACAAGTCATTTGTATCCACACGGTAAGAAGAAAGTACCCAACGGCCAGTTCACTTTTACCTACTTTTAACTAGTTTGCCTCCTTTTCTCCTTCTAATGTTGTCAAAAACGGAGTAGCAAAACCAGCCAATAGGGGTAGTATAGGAAATATGAAAATTCCATACTAATTACACACAAGTAAATGAAAACTACTTTGACACGCTTTACCTACTTTTGGGTTCCTGTACTATAGTGCCGAGATGAGTGAAAAGAACTTACTTTTGGGTACTTTTTTCTTACCGTGTAGATACAAAATTTCTATGGTTTTGACAGATGCGATCGCTGCACATTTGAAACGACTGTTATAGATTTTGGAGCAAAAGTTAAGTTTAAGTTTCATGTCGGTTTGTCGATGGTATAGCCATAACTGGTACACCTACCCTATGTTTAACTTTTGTGAAAAATACGAGTCTCAAAACAAAATTTCCCAGAGTGATTCACATAAAAGTTGCCTTGTATAACATACTAATATTTTCAAAACACCACCCGAATGTAAATACTCACAATCGGTCAGCAGCACGTCCTGATCCAGAACCACCATCGCCAAATCGTTCTCAAAGCTCTCCGCATCGTACTGTTCGTGCAGAATCACCTTATGCGCCCTTCTCCGCTGAACTGGATCCAAGCACTTGACCCCCTCGCAGTCCTGGTCCACATACAGCTCGTAATCACCCAAAACAATTGTAGTCCTACAAACAAACAAAATCATGGTTATTATCAGCGGCCGGCAACGATTGACCTATTAAGCCCCCTCCTTAACGCAATTGATACTACGAACACTTTACTCACTCGTTTTCAGCTATATTGGTCGCACAAACGGCTGTCGTCAGAATGTGCTTTGTCGTAATCAACGTCCCATGGCAGAAGTGAACCGGTTCGTCCGGGTAGTAGAACAGCGCCAACCAGGGGGATTCCTGAAGGCGACCCTCTGGTGGACGATCGCGATCGTCGTATTCCGTAGAGCCGCAGTTTTTGTTCAGAACATCACTTAACTCGAGCTGAGCCACATCCGGAAAGTGAAATGCTGCAAAAAGAAATGTCATCCTAATTTGATAATCTCCGCCATACTGCGCGTTGCGCACATTACAAGTGCGATTAATGCGCTTACAAAAGTGCGCTTTTACGTTAAATCGTTTCGGTGTCTTCTGCGCACTTATCCCTTGATTTAATTAGCGATTCCGCACTTTTGAGCAGTCCAGTTTCAAATGCAAAGTACAATACTCACCCTCACAGAACAGGATCGTCAGAACGATAAACAATGCACAACCGATCACGTTTCTTCCACCCATCGCTGATGACTCGTTTGGAAAATAATGCAAATACTGTTGCTTTCGCCACGATCGTCTGCTGAAAACTGAAGTCGCAAACGATCGCAGCAACCCGAAAGGTTTGATATTTCCAACATTTTCTTATCAGTTCGGTTTGTCCCATTTGCACGAATGCGACGACGGGATTCCCCTGTCCGGACCGGTACGTAAAGCGAACCCCACACGCATCAAAATATGTCGATACGAAGGGGAATTACAGACAATAATATTTGACAGGGTGTAGGGCAGGGTTGGCATGCTCAATTTTTCCCACTAATTGCTCATTTGTTGCTTTTACTAGAAGCGGCTGCTAGAAAAGAGTTTGAGGTTCCGAATTGGTACGTAAAATACAGTAGGCTTGTATTTATGCGAAAAGCTGTTATCAGTTTTGCGTCACAAAAACGAAAAGAGAAATATCATAAAGGTAACTCTAAGACCAGAATGTCCCGAAGAAACGAGCTCAACTTTTTGGCTCAGCTGTAGTACTATCTTCGGTCCCAAGCTAATCGATGCACCCCTCGAAACATAGGAAAATCCAATAACCCCTCATTTTATCTGTCAAACTTTCATAGCGAATCAAAACAAACATAGTGTAGTACTGGAATTTATACTAGAATGGGGTACGTTAGTCGATTTGATTGGGACCAATAGGCTAGTCAAGTAGTGAGCCAATTTAAAATCGTTAGTTTCGTATTGATTGTTGGTAAAACCAAGTTTTATCAACTGAATGAAAAGTTATTAACAAAAGAGCAATTTTTGTAGATAAATGAGCATGCAATGGTGTATGACAACACGATTATTGCCAATAATACTGATTCGTGTGAGGTCCGCTTAACTAACTACGTCATATGGGTGCTCCGTTCGCTATAGTTTGATGTCAACTGTTAGGCCGGTGACGTACTAACGTGGAACGCGATGCGAACGCTTCGCTTTCCGCGTCAGCATGTCATCAGCCGTACACAAAGACCGCGGTGAGTTGACCCCAGCAACTGATTGGAATACCGGTTGTCCGGTAGTTGTAGCTAAACTAAAGGGGTTTTTTGAGCATCCTTAGCTCTTCGTTCGTAATGTACTGGATGAGTAGAATTTTTGAATACTGTTTCAGCGTCTTTCCAAAATATTTCTGTTAGATTTGACAGTTAAAGGAAGATAGATTTAAACTATCCCGATGAAAATCGTAGATGCCGTACTGCGATTATCGTCATGTTTGAAGTGTCCACCTTGCAAATTTCTAAAAAGTTGCTTAATGAGCTTTAAAATAAAAATTAGAACTTTTGTTAGGGGGATACTACAAGCATTAAAACCGTACAATAATTTAATCCAATACCCGTTCGGAGCAGAAGCTGCTACCTAAATTGGTTGTTTATCAAACCTATCGAGAGTCTCTAATATGAACCTGCGATCGGCGATCTACAATCTCCCATAATATTCGACAGTGTGTTGAATCCAGTGAATCCAAGTATAGAAGATAATGATCTCGACCATACCATAGACGGATGATGAAAGCAAATAAAATACTTCCCCGATCAGGTTTGTAGCTCTGGGAGTTCGGAACAACTTTATTTTCTATAATATTATAAGTCGCAGAAAAGGGGTATACATTCATGTCAATTGAATTATGTATAAGCCATTTTGTTAAATAAGGGCACATAGCAAAACAATCATAGTAGGCGCCTGGCCCTTTTTCGTAAAAAGGCCTTTTAGAGCAATTTGAGAGGTGCAAGTGATAAGCCCTTACAGTTTTGTTATTTATCATTCCTTCCTTGTCTACCGGAGCGTCACCTCGGTTTTTGATCGGTGTTACGTAGATTATTGGCCGCTTTGTTTAAAAGCATTTGAAGTTTCGTGTTTCTCATGCAATATGGATTTTTTCAACAGAATCGATTGGTAAGAAACACATTCTAGCTAGAAGCTACTCATTACAACCATTCCCGTGTTTATTCAATTTTAGCTGCCGCTGCAGTTGTGGAACAAGACAACGGCAATGACAGCGATGAAATTAACACAACAGCCGCATGATTCAATCATCTCATCCCATGTATCGTTCTGGAATGTCCATTGTTCAACACAAATGAAATGGCTTTCGAATCCACAGTGTATTCCTCCGGACCTTTCGACGTCGGCAATCGATGAATCGCCGCTCAATATGACCAGTTTTGACGAAGATAAAGCTACTGAAAAACCACTTAACTTGATCACGGCAAAAACAACCCCTCACACTGAGGCCTCCGTAGTGCAAGTTTCTAATAATTATTGATCCGTATCGATCTCAGCCGTTTTGACAGGGCAGTCGATGCCACTTGATTCAGATCCTGTGCCTTCTAGTTCCGGAAATCGTAACCGTTCGAAGCATTCATCAATTGTTTTTTTTTTATCGAGGCGCTACTCTGGCGGCATCAAGGACTTTCCAATCTATCACTCCGTCGCTTTTGTCGTGTTCAACGTGGATCTCAATGTCACCAAATCATGGACACGCATTCGATTCGAGATACTCAATGTAACTGCCACTTTCATCTGACCGTGTACAGTGGAGTAAATTGAGTTGAAATTCATTCGGCATCATCATGTCTTTCATGGCAATCACCTACATTTTCTTTTATCAATCCTAAGCCTCGTCATCCATTCGATGAACCCCATACATTTCAACAGCTATAGCATGACTTTTCGGGGTCTGAACTACAGTTCCAGAAAACCAAAAATTGAAACATGCGGCGAGTGTATTATAGATTGCAATTATCATTGAAGAATGTCCACGATGCCGAGGAAAGATCCGCTTTGCAGGCAGTCCAGCATTTGCATTAGGAGCGAGCGAAGGCTGTCTACGATATGAAGCGAGAGGACGTCACGCGGTCTAAGAATAACTCTGACGTGTGCACTCCTTTGTTTGATTTGCAAAAGTGCTTGCCTACACCGGACTTAACTTGTGGTCAGGCCTACTACAGTCGACAGCTTTATACTCTTAACTTGAAGTTTTCGAATCATTCCAAGGTAAACATTCGACTACTTGTTTCCTGTGGGACGAAAAGAAGGCCCGACGTGGATCGCAGGAAGTAGGAACGTGCTTCTTCAGATTCATGAAGTGTTTGACGGATGACGGATAGAACGTAAACAAACATTTCATGTAAAATTAAGTGTTCTCAAACCGAAACATCAGCAACTCGACGAAGAGAACGTTTGATTGAATTGATTTTTACGTTTCTTTCAACTGATCCTTATGTCCCACCTACATGTGTTGGTCTCAGGGAACCAAAATTTACATGACTTTTTAGTAGTGTGAAGTTTATGGTGTCTGGTCACTCCCATATGGAAGTTGACCCAGTTCATGCGGCAATTAAACGTGCAAAAATACTAACAACTTCAACATAGAAACGCCGTGGGATTCCGCAGTATTCATTGCCCAAATCGAAACGCGTATTCCTTTCAACGTCAGAGGGCTGGACCTCCAGCATTTCCTCAATTGGAAATCATTGCAAGCACGAAACAAGAAACCAAACAAAGATGGCGCTGAACAACACTTCATGTTCAGAAATGTTATGGTTTTTGAATATACTACGAAGAAGCTGGGCAAGATTTCCTTCCAGTACGATCCTCAAGAGGAAGACTATTCTCTGCGGCTGCAACTAACAGCCATCAAACCAGTAAATACGGAGCCAATACAGTTGACTAAACAGAAGTTGGAATACCTAAAGAGTCTCCTGCCATACGTAGTAACAATCGATACTACGGAACATTTTTAAAGATTTTGCAGCCTCAGAAAAGAGAACGGTTGGCAGAGGATTACCATTTTTGAGGAAGACATGGTTTTTTCAGACGAAGGCTGAGGTTTAAGTCCGCTCCAGGAACAACTAGCATTTGTATCGAGATTTTTATCACTATGTTTAAAGACTGCGAACAAAACATTTTGTCACCATGCTAGATCCTACGTAGTTTTGCTTCGGAAATTGCGTTTTGTGTGAAGTTGAGTTCTTGAATTTTGCATCGTATCGTAGTACTTGCTTGAATTTGCGTTGCGCGTCGATATTTCCATGACCAATTCTCAGTAACTCACGAGTTTGGAAACCCTGCACTTATGGCTTTTGAGATTGTGTGTTTACATTTTCAAGTCAAGAACGGAAAAAGTTGTGAAACTTAATTCCAAGATAATATTATAAGATAATAGCCCCTCCGCGAGAAGGAGAAGGGTGACTAATGGCAGAAGCTGTCCATCCAGGAGAAGACAGTTCTGTACCGCGCGTCATTCTGGCAAACGTTTGCCTAAACCAACCATATCATCATGCTACTCGGGCAATGCTACAACTTGAAAAAAAAAAAGAAGGACTCGACCCACCGGCGGTAGTAGTGGCAGCAATAGACCTGTAGTAGGTTTCCAGTGTCAGGTAGGTACTGAATTCGTCAAGTGGCCCCTCTTTTTATGGGGTGGGGGGGGGGAAGGTGGAATGAATCTACTTCGTCCATGGTTTATCCAAATGTCGGTCCAGGTTCTCTATACTGGTTGCAGTCGTTTGATGACTAGCTGCTCCTTGTATTTGCTTGTTGTTCCTATTTCATATTTTTTTTTATCCTTGGTCATGCCGGAATCGCATATTAATCTCTCTGAAACTGCTGCCGGTTATTAATACCGCTCTGTAATACGGGATCCACTGACTCCACCAGCTTCCACACTAAATCGAATCCGAGTTCAGTCCATAGAATGAGCTTTATAGCTGCGATTGCAGATACATCTAGTAGGTCACCGGGTTTATCCATACAATTGACTCTCGGTCCGAATCCTACGCCCATCGAGTTAATACTTAATTCTAGTTAATTTTGCCCTATTTTGCGGGGCGTGGTGACTCTGACTAATTCGTTTGGACTTCCCTGAAACTATGAACAAATGGAAAAGCCGTATCGACTTTCTGTAGAGGTTCATCCCCCAGAAGACAAAGAGAGTCTCTTCAATTATACAATCTGTTATTATGATTGGGGAGAATTTCGCTGGAAAAAAATCCCTTTCCCTCTTACTTTGAAGTAAACGAAGAAGTAAACCTTAGCAACGATTGGCAGAATGTCAACACAAAACAGTGATGCCGTTTTATATTATATTTTGTGTTATCGTGTGCCATCGACGTACCGATCAGTGCACCGCGATGTGTTTCGCCACAATGTGCAGAGTTGATTACCCCTTGACATCGCTTTGCTTTGCTGAGAATAAGGGCAGTATTTTGTAAACAAGCAGCACATAAGAATGACATATGTGAAAAAGTGTCAGAAAAGGCATACACGGAACGAAAAACGGAGAATAATTTATTTTCATTATTTTCTAAGGAAAAAGGGTTCTATACAAATTTTGCGATCGACAAGCATAAAAAAGGGAAGAGCTTTTAGAATGTTGGTTTATTTCATTTCAATTCCGTTATAATTGCTTATATTTTGACTGATGCGCGTATTTTGTCTACTACTTGCAGACTCCATCAGTGCCAAGTACTCAACACCACTTACTTGGCACTGATGAAGTCTGCAAGTAGTAGTAGACATACGCGTATCCGTCAAAAGATAAGTAATTATAACGGAATTAAAAGGAAATAAACCAACACACTCAAAGCTCTTCATAAAGAGATTTCGTTAAGAGGTTCGACAAATTTAAAAGATTGATAAAGAGTAAAAATACTTAACAATTTTCAAACCGGATTATCTCGATTCAGATATTTTAGGCATAAGCCCTTTTCAAATGTTGCTCTTGATTGGTGAATAATTAGATTTGGCAACCCTGTATTTTAACAGCTCGAACAGTTTATTTTGCTTGCTGAAACCCTAGAGGATAATATTTGGAGTTAAGAGTACGTAAACCGAGACGCGGACACTGCTGAACGCTGAACGACGTAATGAGTATGAGCATGAGCATGATCAACCGCCCACGGTAGCTACTCTGTTTTTGCCAGTACAGCTGCAATTACACAGAGAACCAATAGGTGATGCGTGGGACTAGTATTCATCCTCAATGTGTAAATACGCTCCCGAAAGCTGGTCAAGAAAGGAATGGGTAGGAATGCGTTGACCTTGGAAGCCGAGAAATCCTCTGCAATTCCACGAGAAAGCACTGGGATGTTGGATAAAATGGTTGGGATTGCAGAAGGATTAGTTTTGGTAAACGCAGTGGCGTCTCGTAAACTCACTTTTTACCTGTTCAACGACTTTGAAAACGTAATTTAGAGCCATAACTATATTTAAATTGATCCCAAAATGCATAGGGTTTTCTAGTTTCACTAATTTGTATCGATTGAAAACAATAACTTTTTATTTGTTTGCGTTTTGAGGGTCGTTGAACTGGTAGATTGAGGTTAAGGCGACGCCACTGGGTAAACGATATGCTGAATTGATGTCCTAACGATTCAATAGCACGAAGGAGCTTGGGTTTGAACACACGATCTACTGTTACTGAGCAGCAAAATCGGTCGCCACAAGGCCAACGAGCTCCTTATATCACAAAACAATTACGATCAGATTTCTGTTCAATTTGTAGTTACTGTGTTTTGATCCCGACGACGACCTCACCGACGACAGCAACGATTGCTAGTGAGAAGAATTTGATATGGATGTCTAACCAACAAGTCTTTCCTAAAACTCAAATACTACTTCTTCGCACCCGTCCTTTTAACCGAAGTTTATCACGTTCAATAGTGTAAGGTGCTTGGGTTCTATCCCACGATCTTCTGTTCAGTAAGCAAAAACGGTTGCTCTATAGCCATCGTGCCCGTTACATTACCACAATCCGACTTAACAAACACCGACCGACTTAACAAACAGCTATTCAAATGAAGTGACGTCCCCGAAAGCAGCCAACAATGTCTTTCAAACTGGATCACGCATACATCCTTTCCGAAATTCATAGTTTAAACAAATCAAACTTTTGGTTATTAACTGCGCTTAATGGTTTCGGAACCCAACGATGGCGGTCTATTCTGTTGCGGGAGAGCTTGGGATTGAACCCACGATATTCTGCTCATCAAGCAAAACGATTCCTCCAGGGGCATCGAGCATTTAAAAACCGCAAAACTCCATGACAAAACACGGTTAAGCCCTCGCTTGGTATGTAATTTACAACAGAGATACGTGATAGTTCATATAGTTTCAGCGGTTGATGGTTCAGTGCCCGCAATACATGAAGTCGCGTTGCGGCCGAAGTGCTCTACGGCTTGGGAAGAGCGACGTAGAATACTTACGTATCCCAAGAATGACGCCGACCTGGGCGTCGTCGTCGTCGTGACCCCGATGCCTGATTTTCGGAGTGGCTTCAAATCGGGCGTGAAATTCAACTTTATCCAATTCATCCCCGGAACAATCCAACACGAGCCAATCCGAATGTTGTCTTGTTGCAATTTTTCAACGGAGTGCGATCAAATCCTGTAATCGATAAAAGATTGCACAATGAGAATAACCCAAATTTGAGGTCCGTGCCCCAATATTGGGAAAACTGCAGGAACTCATAGACTGAGTAAAATTTTCCTCAGTTTTCCTCAAAAAACTACTCGACTATGAGGAAAATAGACATATACTAATAGACTGAGTGAAACCATAGAGGTAACTCTAAGACTAGTAGGTCCCGAATTAACGTGCTCAACTTTTTGGCTCAGCTCTGGTACTATCTTCGGTCCCAAGCTAATCGATTCACCCTTCGAAACATAGGAAAATCCAATAACCCCTCATTTTATCTGTCAAACTTTCATAGTGAATCAAAACAAACATTGTGTTGTACTAGAATTTCGACTAGAATGGGGTACGTTAATTGTTTGCATGGGACCAGTAGGCTAGTCAAGTAGTGAGCCAATTTAAAATCGTTAGTTTCGTATTGATTGTTGGTAAAACCTCTCTCAATTTTGCTCATCTTCGATAAGCTTTTCCTGTTCCTGCAGTTTCCCCAAAACTGGGTAAATGGAGCTCAAATTTGGGCTATTCTCATTGTCCGTGTGCAATCTTTTATCGCACTTAAAATCTGCTTCCGACCAAAATGGCCTTTGTGTGAAATAAAAGTTCGTAACTGATAACAACACCCCTTTGGACTAGGGGCAGCCAGGGGTGATTCCTGCTTCACTGGTGTATTCTCTGGTGCAGGAATCGGCAGTGAGCTGGAGGAATCCGATGAAATACCAGCACGGGAGATAATGGACAGCATTAAATAAGGACACTTGGTGAGCTGTTTGACGTTCCTGATATAATTATGCATGCACAATCTGTACTTCCCCTGGTTTACATTTTTCGATTCAAGAAACTTGTTAATGTCAGACGACATCAATGAAATAGTGACATTTAATAGAATATTTTATTGAGCCAATCAGATGAACATAAAATTAAAAAAAAATTAAAATACTTCACATCAAAAAAATAATAACGCCTTCACATCATCAAGGCAAATCCAACTCAAACGATCACATTACCAACCACTCCACCACTAATGTGAACTTTCAAAACGACACAGACGACGACGATGACAACGACGTCACGTCGTCTGGTTGGGTTCCAGTTTATCCCGAAACCAGTTTGGCAATAGTTACCATCTTCACCAACATTGCAGGCAGCTTTGAAGTATGACGTATTTCCCCACACCGGTTTACGGTCGCTTTCCCTCCTCGCTGGCCACTGTCTGCTCGAGCCACTCTGCCATCTGTACCATATGACCGAACACGTAGGGTGTCTCGAGGCGAGCGTTCCTCACTCCGATCGACATCGTCCCCACCAGGTAGAAGCGCCCATCCGGACCTAACATCTGCAACGGTGCTCCGGTACTACCTCTCAAGCTTAGATCCTTGGTCTTTTGCTTTTGCTTTTTGTCCAAATCCATCACGGCACAAAACTGCGATGACTGATTTAGGTCGATGTCCATGTCGGAGGAAAGCTTCTGTGCACAACTCGACGGGCTTATCAGCTGCATTCGATACTGCATGGGAACCACCGAGATGCCTGCCTTCACGCTACCACACCATGCACTGAAAAATAAGGCAGCGTTGTCGTTCAGCGGGAAATCTGCCCCGCTAGCAACGCAGATAGTTCTTACAAATTCAGAGGTTGTATTAGCCGGGTTTTGCAGCTTCAATAGCACAAGGTCATTCGCCAGTCGGGGTTTGTTGTACTGGGGATGTTTGATGATCTGCTGTATCGGTATATCCTGAGGGTGCGGAGCGCACTTTTCGTAACCATCGATGTCCTGACAGTCTTTATCCGTATCTGTTTGATACTCTCCGAGACGCACAAATTCCCTGAATCCAAAATGCATCATTACATAACATTATCATACACTCCAACTCCACCACCACTTACAAAGAGTTCTGATTGTAGCCGGCAGCGAACACACTGGTCACGACGTAGTACGGATGGATCAACGTTCCTTGGAACAGATACTCAACTGAATCGTCGCTCTTGCGATAGCCCAATCGCGCCAACCACGGAAACTCCATCAACCGTCCGATCGGAGGCCTTCGGATTAGGTCCCCGTAGTAGTTGGGACCACAGCCTGCCGCATTGAAAACCCCATCGGAGGCAATCGATGCAGAAATTATCGCACAAAGGACAATCGCAGCACTACGACGAACGAAATTCATTTCTGACCGACAATCTGCACTGGAGGATTGTCAATTCGGGACTAAAGTAAGTCACTTTATTTGAAAAAGCTGCAACCTTCTGCTACACATCACAAATCATATTGCATGCAAGCCTGTATTCATGCTTTGCCTTTTCCGTATCAGTAGGCGCTTTTTTATACAATAATCAAACTCTCAGCTGGCCATGCTATGCGGTGCGGTGAATGTTCCATCCGAGAGAATCGATTAGAGCGCTTCGCTCACTCCACAGTGTCATCATTCGCACAAGAGGAAAGAAACAAAGGAAGCAGAGAGTGCTAGAAAAGTGGGTGGGTCTTCTGTTGGATACCAGTGAAAAATGGCGCTCGAGTAAGTCCATAACAGTGTTGATTCGAAAAATCATGCTTGTTTTGTTTCACTTGAACTTCGATTGAGTTCTAATTTTCATCTTTAAGGTTTGAAATATTGCTATTGAAACATATTTCTGCCTTAGTGTTGTTTGAGATGAGAACAACTTGAGAAAATATCCAAACCCGAATGATCATCCAGCGCACCAAAAAACGAACCCTCAAGTGAACGTGGACCCTACACGACTGCTTTTATTGACAATAATCGTATTGTCAATAAATACATTCTATATTGAAATCAATACATCGGTATTGACAATATTTCTGTATTCACATCATCAATATTATTGTCAATAATTCCCCTTCGCGTCAATATATTGAAACGTTTGAGATTCGATTCATAATAACTAGGGGAAATGGATGTAATGTCGGCCTAAATGCCCCTAATTTGGGCCCATTCATAAATTCAGTAATTGACTAAAATGTTCAATAGCGACCAAAAATATCTATTAGTAGCGTCCCAATGACGCGTTCATCTAGATAAAATTGATAAATAGCAGATTTTTAGCGATGGGCCATTTCCCCTATAACTATAATTATACGATTAGCGCGGCCTGCGTGAATAGTCGTGCATACAGCTCAACTAAACTCTCTATATGGATCATGGATAGCCTCTAACATCATTTTTATAAGTTAATTATTTTAAATAATTTTGAATTATGAATTCAACATTTCATCAAAATATCTTAATTTAACAACCAATGGTGTAATCTAAACCTTCTTACTTGTTACTTGTAATAAGTAAGAAGGTTTAGATAACACCATTGGTTGTTAAATTAAGATATTTTGATGAAATGTTGAATTCATAATTCAAAATTATTTAAAATAATTAATAATTTTCAATACCTCATGACGCGTATCGGAGATAAATCGATTTAAAGGTTTGGAAGGCCCACCAGCCGATAATTAAAGGATTTTGGAATATTATATATTGAGAAATCCGGGTATGAAAATTTCGACCATCTGAACACCCCTCTTTTCGCGATTAGAGCCATATTTAAAGAGATAAATCGATTTAAAGGTTTGGAAGGCCCACCAGCCAATAAATAAAGGATTTTGGAATATTATATACTGAGAAATCCGAGTATGAAAATTTCGACCATTTGAACACCTCTCTTTTCGCGATTAGAGCCATATTTAAGGAGATAAATCGATTTAAAGGTTTGGAAGGCCCACCAGCCGATAAATAAAGGATTTTGGAATATTATATACTGAGAAATCCTGGTATGAAAATTTCGACCATCTGAACACCCCTTTTTTCGCGATTAGAGCCATATTTACGGAGATAAATCGATTTAAAGGTTTGGAAGGCCCACCAACCAATAAATAAAGGATTTTGGAATATTATATATTGAGAAATCCGGGTATGAAAATTTCGACCATCTGAACACCCTTCTTTACGCGATTAGAGCCATATTTAAGGAGATAAATCGATTTAAAGGTTTGGAAGGCTCACCAGCCAATAAATAAAGGATTTTGGAATATTATATACTGAGAAATCCTGGTATGAAAATTTCGACCATCTGAACAGCCCTCTTTTCGCGATTAGAGCCTTATTTACGGAGATAAATCGATTTAAAGGTTTGGAAGGCCCACCAGCCGATAAATAAGATTTTGGAATATTATATACTGAGAAAGCCTGGTATGAAAATTTCGACCATCTGAACACCCCTCTTTTCACGATTAGAGCCATATTTAAGAAGATAAATCGATTTAAAGGTTTGGAAGGCCCACCAACCAATAAATAAAGGATTTTGGAATATAATATATTGAGAAATTCGGGTATGAAAATTTCGACCATCTGAACACCCCTCTTTTCGCGATTAGAGCCATATTTAAGAAGATAAATCGATTTAAAGGTTTGCAAGGCCCACCAACCAATAAATAAAGGATTTTGGAATATAATATATTGAGAAATCCGGGTATGAAAATTTCGACCATCTGAACACCCCTCTTTTCGCGATTAGAGCCATATTTAAGAAGATAAATCGATTTCAAGGTTTGGAAGGCCCACCAGCCAATAAATAAAGGATTTTGGAATATTATATACTGAGAAATCCTGGTATGAAAATTTCGACCATCTGAACACCCCTCTTTTCGCGATTAGAGCCATATTTACGGAGATAAATCGATTTAAAGGTATGAAAGGCCCACCAGCCGATAAATAAAGGATTTTGGAATATTATATACTGAGAAATCCGGGTATGAAAATTTCGACCATCTGAACACCCCTCTTTTCGCGATTAGAGCCATATTTACGGAGATAAATCGATTTAAAGGTTTGGAAGGCCCACCAGCCGATAAATAAAGGATTTTGGAATATTTTATGCTGAGAAATCCGGGTATGAAAATTTCGACCATCTGAACACCCCTCTTTTCGCGATTAGAGCCATATTTAAGGAGATAAATCGATTTAAAGGTTTGGAAGGCCCACCAGCCAATAAATAAAGGATTTTGGAATATTATATACTGAGAAATCCTGGTATGAAAATTTCGACCATCTGAACACCCCTTTTTTCGCGATTAGAGCCATATTTACGGAGATAAATCGATTTAAAGGTTTGGAAGGCCCACCAACCAATAAATAAAGGATTTTGGAATATTATATATTGAGAAATCCGGGTATGAAAATTTCGACCATCTGAACACCCTTCTTTACGCGATTAGAGCCATATTTAAGGAGATAAATCGATTTAAAGGTTTGGAAGGGCCACCAACCAATAAATAAAGGATTTTGGAATATAATATATTGAGAAATTCGGGTATGAAAATTTCGACCATCTGAACACCCCTCTTTTCGCGATTAGAGCCATATTTAAGAAGATAAATCGATTTAAAGGTTTGGAAGGCCCACCAACCAATAAATAAAGGATTTTGGAAAATAATATATTGAGAAATCCGGGTATGAAAATTTCGACCATCTGAACACCCCTCTTTTCGCGATTAGAGCCATATTTAAGAAGATAAATCGATTTAAAGGTTTGGAAGGCCCACCAACCAATAAATAAAGGATTTTGGAAAATAATATATTGAGAAATCCGGGTATGAAAATTTCGACCATCTGAACACCCTTCTTTTCGCGATTAGAGCCATATTTAAGGAGATAAATCGATTTAATGGTTTGGAAGGCCCACCAGCCAATAAATAAAGGATTTTGGAATATTATATACTGAGAAATCCTGGTATGAAAATTTCGACCATCTGAACACCCCTTTTTTCGCGATTAGAGCCATATTTACGGAGATAAATCGATTTAAAGGTTTGGAAGGCCCACCAACCAATAAATAAAGGATTTTGGAATATAATATATTGAGAAATTCGGGTATGAAAATTTCGACCATCTGAACACCCCTCTTTTCGCGATTAGAGCCATATTTAAGAAGATAAATCGATTTAAAGGTTTGGAAGGCCCACCAACCAATAAATAAAGGATTTTGGAAAATAATATATTGAGAAATCCGGGTATGAAAATTTCGACCATCTGAACACCCTTCTTTTCGCGATTAGAGCCATATTTAAGGAGATAAATCGATTTAAAGGTTTGGAAGGCCCACCAGCCAATAAATAAAGGATTTTGGAATATTATATACTGAGAAATCCTGGTATGAAAATTTCGACCATCTGAACACCCCTCTTTTCGCGATTAGAGCCATATTTAAGAAGATAAATCGATTTAAAGGTTTGGAAGGCCCACCAACCAATAAATAAAGGATTTTGGAATATAATATATTGAGAAATTCGGGTATGAAAATTTCGACCATCTGAACACCCCTCTTTTCGCGATTAGAGCCATATTTAAGAAGATAAATCGATTTAAAGGTTTGGAAGGCCCACCAACCAATAAATAAAGGATTTTGGAAAATAATATATTGAGAAATCCGGGTATGAAAATTTCGACCATCTGAACACCCTTCTTTTCGCGATTAGAGCCATATTTAAGGAGATAAATCGATTTAATGGTTTGGAAGGCCCACCAGCCAATAAATAAAGGATTTTGGAATATTATATACTGAGAAATCCTGGTATGAAAATTTCGACCATCTGAACACCCCTCTTTTCGCGATTAGAGCCATATTTACGGAGATAAATCGATTTAAAGGTTTGAAAGGCCCACCAGCCGATAAATAAAGGATTTTGGAATATTATATACTGAGAAATCCGGGTATGAAAATTTCAACCATCTGAACACCCCTCTTTTCGCGATTAGAGCCTTATTTAAGGAGATAAATCGATTTAAAGGTTTGGAAGGCCCACCAGCCAATAAATAAAGGATTTTAGAATATTATATACTGAGAAATCTGGGTATGAAAATTTCGACCATCTGAACACCCCTCTTTTCGCGATTAGAGCCATATTTAAGGAGATAAATCGATTTAAAGGTTTGGAAGGCCCACCAGCCAATAAATAAAGGATTTTAGAATATTATATACTGAGAAATCCGGGTATGAAAATTTCGACCATCTAAACACCCCTCTTTTCGCGATAAGAGCCATATTTACGGAGATAAATCGATTTAAAGGTTTGGAAGGCCCACCAGCCGATAAATGAAGGAGCCATATTTAAGGAGATAAATCGATTTGAAGGTTTGGAAGACCCACCAGCCAATAAATAAAGGATTTTGGAATATTATATACTGAGAAATCCTGGTATGAAAATTTCGACCATCTGAACACCCTTCTTTTCGCGATTAGAGCCATATTTAAGGAGATAAATCGATTTAAAGGTTTGGAAGGCCCACCAGCCAATAAATAAAGGATTTTGGAATATTATATACTGAGAAATCCGGGTATGAAAATTTCGACCATCTGAACACCCCTCTTTTCGCGATTAGAGCCTTATTTACGGAGATAAATCGATTTAAAGGTTTGGAAGGCCCACCAGCCGATTTTCGCGATTAGAGCCATATTTACGGAGATAAATCGATTTAAAGGTTTGGAAGGCCCACCAGTCGATAAATAAAAGATTTTGGAATATTATATACCGAAAAATCCGAGTGTGAAAATTTCGACCATCTGAACACCCCTCATTTCGCGATTAGAGCCTTATTTACGGAGATAAATCGATTTAAAGGTTTGGAAGGCTCACCAGCCGATAAATAAAGGATTTTGGAATATTATATGCTGAGAAATCCGGGTATGAAAATTTTGACCATCTGAACACCCTTCTTTTCGCGATTAGAGCCATATTTAAGGAGATAAATCGATTTAAAGGTTTGGAAGGCCCACCAGCCGATAAATAAAGGATTTTGGAATATTTTATGCTGAGAAATCCGAGTATGAAAATTTCGACCATCTGAACAGCCCTCTTTTCGCGATTAGAGCCATATTTAAGGAGATAAATCGATTTAAAGGTTTGGAAGGCCCACCAGCCGATAAATAAAGGATTTTGGAATATTTTATGCTGAGAAATCCGGGTATGAAAATTTCGACCATCTGAACACCCCTCTTTTCGCGATTAGAGCCATATTTAAGGAGATAAATCGATTTAAAGGTTTGGAAGGCCCACCAGCCGATAAATAAAGGATTTTGGAATATTTTATGCTGAGAAATCCGGGTATGAAAATTTCGACCATCTGAACACCCCTCTTTTCGCGATTAGAGCCATATTTAAGGAGATAAATCGATTTCAAGGTTTGGAAGGCCCACCAGCCAATAAATAAAGGATTTTGGAATATTATATACTGAGAAATCCGGGTATGAAAATTTCGACCATCTGAACAGCCCTCTTTTCGCGATTAGAGCCTTATTTAAGGAGATAAATCGATTTAAAAGTTTGGAAGGCCCACCAGCCGATAAATAAAGGATTTTGGAATATTATATACTGAGAAATCCTGGTATGAAAATTTCGACCATCTGAACACCCCTCTTTTCGCGATTAGAGCCATATTTAAGGAGATAAATCGATTTAAAGGTTTGGAAGGCCCACCAGCAAATAAATAAAGGATTTTGGAATATTATATACTCAGAAATCCGGGTATGAAAATTTCGACCATCTGAACACCCCTATTTTCGCGATTAGAGCCTTATTTACGGAGATAAATCGATTTAAAGGTTTGGAAGGCCCACCAGCCGATAAATAAAGGATTTTGGAATATTATATACTGAGAAATCCTGGTATGAAAATTTCGACCATCTGAACACCCCTCTTTTCGCGATTAGAGCCATATTTAAGGAGATAAATCGATTTAAAGGTTTGGAAGGCCCACCAGCCAATAAATAAAGGATTTTGGAATATTATATACTGAGAAATCCGGGTATGAAAATTTCGACCATCTGAACAGCCCTCTTTTCGCGATTAGAGCCTTATTTAAGGAGATAAATCGATTTAAAAGTTTGGAAGGCCCACCAGCCGAGAAATAAAGGATTTTGGAATATTAAATACTGAGAAATCCGGGTATGAAAATTTCGACCATCTGAGCACCCCTCTTTTCGCGATTAGAGCCATATATAAGGAGATTAATATATTTAAAGGTTTGGAAGGCCCACCAGCCGATAAATAAAGGATTTTGGAATATTATATACTGAGAAATCCTGGTATGAAAATTTTGACCATCTGAACACCCCTCTTTTCGCGATTAGAGCCATATTTAAGGAGATAAATCGATTTAAAGGTTTGGAAGGCCCACCAGCCAATAAATAAAGGATTTTGGAATATTATATACTGAGAAATCCGGGTATGAAAATTTCGACCATCTGAACAGCCCTCTTTTCGCGATTAGAGCCTTATTTAAGGAGATAAATCGATTTAAAAGTTTGGAAGGCCCACCAGCCGATAAATAAAGGATTTTGGAATAATAAATACTGAGAAATCCGGGTATGAAAATTTCGACCATCTGAACACCCCTCTTTTCGCGATTAGAGCCATATTTAAGGAGATAAATCGATTTAAAGGTTTGGAAGGCTCACCAGCCGATAAATAAAGGATTATGGAATATTATATACTGAGAAATCCGGGTATGAAAATTTCGACCATCTGAACAGCCCTCTTTTCGCGATTAGAGCCATATTTAAGGAGATAAATCTATTTAAAGGTTTGGAAGGCCCACCAGCCGATAAATAAAGGATTTTGGAATATTATATACTGAGAAATCCGGGTATGAAAATTTCGATCATCTGAACACCCCTCTTTTCGCGATTAGAGCCTTATTTACGGAGATAAATCGATTTAAAGGTTTGGAAGGCTCACCAGCCGATAAATAAAGGATTTTGGAATATTATATACTGAGAAATCCGGGTATGAAAATTTCGACCATCTGAACAGCCCTCTTTTCGCGATTAGAGCCATATTTAAGGAGATAAATCTATTTAAAGGTTTGGAAGGCCCACCAGCCGATAAATAAAGGATTTTGGAATATTATATACCGAAAAATTCGAGTATGAAAATTTCGACCATCTGAACACCCCTCTTTTCGCGATTAGAGCCATATTTAAGGAGATAAATCGATTTAAAGGTTTGGAAGGCCCACCAGCCAATAAATAAAGGATTTTGGAATATTATATACTGAGAAATCCGGGTATGAAAATTTCGACCATCTGAACACCCCTCTTTTCGCGATTAGAGCCTTATTTACGGAGATAAATCGATTTAAAGGTTTGGAAGGCCCACCAGCCGATAAATAAAGGATTTTGGAATATTATATACTGAGAAATCCGGGTATGAAAATTTCGACCATCTGAACACCCTTCTTTTCGCGATTAGAGCCATATTTAAGGAGATAAATCGATTTAAAGGTTTGGAAGGCCCACCAGCCAATAAATAAAGGATTTTGGAATATTATATACTGAAAAATCGGAGTATGAAAATTTCGACCATCTGAACACCCCTCTTTTCGCGATTAGAGCCATATTTACGGAGATAAATCGATTTAAAGGTTTGGAAGGCCCACCAGCCGATAAATAAAGGATTTTGGAATATTATATACTGAGGAATCCGGGTATGAAAATTTCGACCATCAGAACACCCCTCTTTTCGCGATTAGAGCCATATTTAAGGAGATAAATCGATTTAAAGGTTTAGAAGGCCCACCAGCCGATAAATAAAGGATTTTGGAATATAATATACCGAAAAATCCGAGTATGAAAATTTCGACCATCTGAACGCCCCTCTTTTCGCGATTAGAGCCTTATTTAAGGAGATAAATCGATTTAAAGGTTTGGAAGGCCCACCAGCCAATAAATAAAGGATTTTGGAATATTATATACTGAGAAATCCGGGTATGAAAATTTCGACCATCTGAACACCCCTCTTTTCGCGATTAGAGCCTTATTTACGGAGATAAATCGATTTAAAGGTTTGGAAGGCCCACCAGCCGATAAATAAAGGATTTTGGAATATTATATACTGAGAAATCCGGGTATGAAAATTTCGATCATCTGAACACCCCTCTTTTCGCGATTAGAGCCTTATTTACGGAGATAAATCGATTTAAAGGTTTGGAAGGCCCACCAGCCGATAAATAAAGGATTTTGGAATATTATATACTGAGAAATCCGGGTATGAAAATTTCGACCATCTGAACACCCTTCTTTTCGCGATTAGAGCCATATTTAAGGAGATAAATCGATTTAAAGGTTTGGAAGGCCCACCAGCCAATAAATAAAGGATTTTGGAATATTATATACTGAAAAATCGGAGTATGAAAATTTCGACCATCTGAACACCCCTCTTTTCGCGATTAGAGCCATATTTACGGAGATAAATCGATTTAAAGGTTTGGAAGGCCCACCAGCCGATAAATAAAGGATTTTGGAATATAATATACCGAAAAATCCGAGTATGAAAATTTCGACCATCTGAACAGCCCTCTTTTCGCGATTAGAGCCATATTTAAGGAGATAAATCGATTTAAAGGTTTAGAAGGCCCACCAGCCGATAAATAAAGGATTTTGGAATATTATATACCGAAAAATTCGAGTATGAAAATTTCGACCATCTGAACACCCCTCTTTTCGCGATTAGAGCCATATTTAAGGAGATAAATCGATTTAAAGGTTTGGAAGGCCCACCAGCCAATAAATAAAGGATTTTGGAATATTATATACTGAGAAATCCGGGTATGAAAATTTCGACCATCTGAACACCCCTCTTTTCGCGATTAGAGCCTTATTTACGGAGATAAATCGATTTAAAGGTTTGGAAGGCCCACCAGCCGATAAATAAAGGATTTTGGAATATTATATACTGAGAAATCCGGGTATGAAAATTTCGATCATCTGAACACCCCTCTTTTCGCGATTAGAGCCTTATTTACGGAGATAAATCGATTTAAAGGTTTGGAAGGCTCACCAGCCGATAAATAAAGGATTTTGGAATATTATATACTGAGAAATCCGGGTATGAAAATTTCGACCATCTGAACAGCCCTCTTTTCGCGATTAGAGCCATATTTAAGGAGATAAATCTATTTAAAGGTTTGGAAGGCCCACCAGCCGATAAATAAAGGATTTTGGAATATTATATACCGAAAAATTCGAGTATGAAAATTTCGACCATCTGAACACCCCTCTTTTCGCGATTAGAGCCATATTTAAGGAGATAAATCGATTTAAAGGTTTGGAAGGCCCACCAGCCAATAAATAAAGGATTTTGGAATATTATATACTGAGAAATCCGGGTATGAAAATTTCGACCATCTGAACACCCCTCTTTTCGCGATTAGAGCCTTATTTACGGAGATAAATCGATTTAAAGGTTTGGAAGGCCCACCAGCCGATAAATAAAGGATTTTGGAATATTATATACTGAGAAATCCGGGTATGAAAATTTCGACCGTCTGAACACCCCTCTTTTCGCGATTAGAGCCTTATTTACGGAGATAAATCGATTTAAAGGTTTGGAAGGCCCACCAGCCGATAAATAAAGGATTTTGGAATATTATATACTGAGAAATCCGGGTATGAAAATTTCGACCGTCTGAACACCCCTCTTTTCGCGATTAGAGCCTTATTTACGGAGATAAATCGATTTAAAGGTTTGGAAGGCCCACCAGCAAATAAATAAAGGATTTTGGAATATTATATACTGAGAAATCCGGGTATGAAAATTTCGACCATCTGAACAGCCCTCTTTTCGCGATTAGAGCCTTATTTACGGAGATAAATCGATTTAAAGGTTTGGAAGGCTCACCAGCCGATAAATAAAGGATTTTGGAATATTATATGCTGAGAAATCCGGGTATGAAAATTTCGACCGTCTGAACACCCCTCTTTTCGCGATTAGAGCCTTATTTACGGAGATAAATCGATTTAAAGGTTTGGAAGGCCCACCAGCCGATAAATAAAGGATTTTGGAATATTATATACTGAGAAATCCGGGTATGAAAATTTCGACCATCTGAACAGCCCTCTTTTCGCGATTAGAGCCATATTTACGGAGATAAATCGATTTAAAGGTTTGGAAGGCCCACCAGCCGATAAATAAAGGATTTTGGAATATTATATACTGAGAAATCCGGGTATGAAAATTTCGACCATCTGAACAGCCCTCTTTTCGCGATTAGAGCCATATTTAAGGAGATAAATCGATTTAAAGGTTTGGAAGGCCCACCAGCCGATAAATAAAGGATTTTGGAATATTATATACTGAGAAATCCGGGTATGAAAATTTCGACCATCTGAACAGCCCTCTTTTCGCGATTAGAGCCATATTTAAGGAGATAAATCGATTTAAAGGTTTGGAAGGCCCACCAGCAAATAAATAAAGGATTTTGGAATATTATATACTGAGAAATCCGGGTATGAAAATTTCGACCATCTGAACAGCCCTCTTTTCGCGATTAGAGCCTTATTTACGGAGATAAATCGATTTAAAGGTTTGGAAGGCTCACCAGCCGATAAATAAAGGATTTTGGAATATTATATACTGAGAAATCCGGGTATGAAAATTTCGACCGTCTGAACACCCCTCTTTTCGCGATTAGAGCCTTATTTACGGAGATAAATCGATTTAAAGGTTTGGAAGGCCCACCAGCCGATAAATAAAGGATTTTGGAATATTATATACTGAGAAATCCGGGTATGAAAATTTCGACCATCTGAACAGCCCTCTTTTCACGATTAGAGCCATATTTAAGGAGATAAATCGATTTAAAGGTTTGGAAGGCCCACCAGCAAATAAATAAAGGATTTTGGAATATTATATACTGAGAAATCCGGGTATGAAAATTTCGACCATCTGAACAGCCCTCTTTTCGCGATTAGAGCCTTATTTACGGAGATAAATCGATTTAAAGGTTTGGAAGGCTCACCAGCCGATAAATAAAGGATTTTGGAATATTATATGCTGAGAAATCCGGGTATGAAAATTTCGACCGTCTGAACACCCCTCTTTTCGCGATTAGAGCCTTATTTAAGGAGATAAATCGATTTAAAGGTTTGGAAGGCCCACCAGCCGATAAATAAAGGATTTTGGAATATTATATACTGAGAAATCCGTGTATGAAAATTTCGACCATCTGAACAGCCCTCTTTTCGCGATTAGAGCCATATTTAAGGAGATAAATCGATTTAAAGGTTTGGAAGGCCCACCAGCCAATAAATAAAGGATTTTGGAATATTATATACTGAGAAATCCGGGTATGAAAATTTCGACCATCTGAACAGCCCTCTTTTCGCGATTAGAGCCTTATTTACGGAGATAAATCGATTTAAAGGTTTGGAAGGCTCACCAGCCGATAAATAAAGGATTTTGGAATATTATATGCTGAGAAATCCGGGTATGAAAATTTCGACCGTCTGAACACCCCTCTTTTCGCGATTAGAGCCATATTTACGTAGATAAATCGATTTGAAGGTTTGGAAGGCTCACCAGCCGATAAATAAAGGATTTTGGAATATTATATGCTGAGAAATCCGGGTATGAAAATTTCGACCATCTGAACACCCCTCTTTTCGCGATTAGAGCCATATTTAAGGAGATAAATCGATTTAAAGGTTTGGAAGGCCCACCAGCCGATAAATAAAGGATTTTGGAACATTATATACCGAAAAATTCGAGTATGAAAATTTCGACCATCTGAACACCCCTCTTTTCGCGATTAGAGCCATATTTAAGGAGATAAATCGATTTAAAGGTTTGGAAGGCCCACCAGCCAATAAATAAAGGATTTTGGAATATTATATGCTGAGCAATCCGGGTATGAAAATTTCGACCATCTGAACACCCCTCTTTTCGCGATTAGAGCCTTATTTACGGAGATAAATCGATTTAAAGGTTTGGAAGGCTCACCAGCCGATAAATAAAGGATTTTGGAATATTATATGCTGAGAAATCCGGGTATGAAAATTTCGACCGTCTGAACACCCCTCTTTTCGCGATTAGAGCCATATTTACGTAGATAAATCGATTTGAAGGTTTGGAAGGCTCACCAGCCGATAAATAAAGGATTTTGGAATATTATATGCTGAGAAATCCGGGTATGAAAATTTCGACCATCTGAACACCCCTCTTTTCGCGATTAGAGCCATATTTAAGGAGATAAATCGATTTAAAGGTTTGGAAGGCCCACCAGCCGATAAATAAAGGATTTTGGAATATTATATGCTGAGAAATCCGAGGGGGACGACTCTATCTACGATGCAGAAAAGATTGTGTTTTGCTGTGGCTAGCTGCACGTACGTTTAGTAGATAAAAGGAAGCTTTATGTCGATTTTGAAGATTTCCTGCAAAAAGATGAAGCATGATGCAAATAGATGCGAGAAATGAAAGATGATTTTTCGAAGATTGATTCGCTAGTGTGAGATTTTTTGAGCATCTAGAACTGAGATTTAGATGTATCGCCCCCCTCGGAGAAATCCGGGTATGAAAATTTCGACCATCTGAACACCCCTCTTTTCGCGATTAGAGCCATATTTAAGGAGATAAATCGATGTAAAGGTTTGGAAGGCCCACCAGCCAATAAATAAAGGATTTTGGAATATAATATACTGAAAAATCGGAGTATGAAAATTTCGACCATCTGAACACCCCTCTTTTCGCGATTAGAGCCATATTTACGGAGATAAATCGATTTAAAGGTTTGGAAGGCCCACCAGCCAATAAATAAAGGATTTTGGAATATTATATGCTGAGAAATCCGGGTATGAAAATTTCGACCATCTGAACACCCCTCTTTTCGCGATTAGAGCCATATTTAAGGAGATAAATCGATTTAAAGGTTTGGAAGGCCCACCAGCCGATAAATAAAGGATTTTGGAATATTATATACTGAGAAATCCGGGTATGAAAATTTCGACCATCTGAACAGCCCTCTTTTCGCGATTAGAGCCTTATTTACGGAGATAAATCGATTTAAAGGTTTGGAAGGCCCACCAGCCGATAAATAAAGGATTTTGGAATATTATATACTGAGAAATCCGGGTATGAAAATTTCGACCATCTGAACACCCCTCTTTTCGCGATTAGAGCCATATTTAAGGAGATAAATCGATTTAAAGGTTTGGAAAGCCCACCAGCCAATAAATAAAGGATTTTGGAATATTATATACTGAGAAATCCGGGTATGAAAATTTCGACCATCTGAACACCCCTCTTTTCGCGATTAGAGCCTTATTTACGGAGATAAATCGATTTAAAGGTTTGGAAGGCCCACCAGCCGATAAATAAAGGATTTGGAATATTATATGCTGAGAAATCCGGGTATGAAAATTTAGACCGTCTGAACACCCCTCTTTTCGCGATTAGAGCCATATTTACGTAGATAAATCGATTTGAAGGTTTGGAAGGCTCACCAGCCGATAAATAAAGGATTTTGGAATATTATATGCTGAGAAATCCGGGTATGAAAATTTCGACCATCTGAACACCCCTCTTTTCGCGATTAGAGCCATATTTAAGGAGATAAATCGATTTAAAGGTTTGGAAGGCCCACCAGCCGATAAATAAAGGATTTTGGAATATTATATACCGAAAAATTCGAGTATGAAAATTTCGACCATCTGAACACCCCTCTTTTCGCGATTAGAGCCTTATTTACGGAGATAAATCGATTTAAAGGTTTGGAAGGCTCACCAGCCGATAAATAAAGGATTTTGGAATATTATATGCTGAGAAATCCGGGTATGAAAATTTCGACCGTCTGAACGCCCCTCTTTTCGCGATTAGAGCCATATTTACGTAGATAAATCGATTTGAAGGTTTGGAAGGCTCACCAACCGATAAATAAAGGATTTTGGAATATTATATGCTGAGAAATCCGGGTATGAAAATTTCGACCATCTGAACACCCCTCTTTTCGCGATTAGAGCCATATTTAAGGAGATAAATCGATTTAAAGGTTTGGAAGGCCCACCAGCCGATAAATAAAGGATTTTGGAATATTATATACCGAAAAATTCGAGTATGAAAATTTCGACCATCTGAACACCCCTCTTTTCGCGATTAGAGCCTTATTTACGGAGATAAATCGATTTAAAGGTTTGGAAGGCCCATCAGCCAATAAATAAAGGATTTTGGAATATTATATACTGAGAAATCCGGGTATGAAAATTTCGACCATCTGAACACCCCTCTTTTCGCGATTAGAGCCATATTTACGTAGATAAATCGATTTGAAGGTTTGGAAGGCTCACCAACCGATAAATAAAGGATTTTGGAATATTATATGCTGAGAAATCCGGGTATGAAAATTTCGACCATCTGAACACCCCTCTTTTCGCGATTAGAGCCTTATTTACGGAGATAAATCGATTTAAAGGTTTGGAAGGCCCACCAGCCGATAAATAAAGGATTTTGGAATATTATATATTGAAAAATCGGAGTATGAAAATTTCGACCATCTGAACACCCCTCTTTTCGCGATTAGAGCCATATTTACGGAGATAAATCGATTTAAAGGTTTGGAAGGCCCACCAGCCAATAAATAAAGGATTTTGGAATATAATATACCGAAAAATCCGAGTATGAAAATTTCGACCATCTGAACACCCCTCTTTTCGCGATTAGAGCCTTATTTACGGAGATAAATCGATTTAAAGGTTTGGAAGGCTCACCAGCCGATAACTAAAGGATTTTGGAATATTATATACTGAGAAATCCGGGTATGAAAATTTCGACCATCTGAACAGCCCTCTTTTCGCGATTAGAGCCATATTTAAGGAGATAAATCGATTTAAAGGTTTGGAAGGCCCACCAGCCGATAAATAAAGGATTTTGGAATATTATATACTGAGAAATCCGGGTATGAAAATTTAGACCGTCTGAACACCCCTCTTTTCGCGATTAGAGCCATATTTACGTAGATAAATCGATTTGAAGGTTTGGAAGGCTCACCAGCCGATAAATAAAGGATTTTGGAATATTATATGCTGAGAAATCCGGGTATGAAAATTTCGACCATCTGAACACCCCTCTTTTCGCGATTAGAGCCATATTTAAGGAGATAAATCGATTTAAAGGTTTGGAAGGCCCACCAGCCGATAAATAAAGGATTTTGGAATATTATATACCGAAAAATTCGAGTATGAAAATTTCGACCATCTGAACACCCCTCTTTTCGCGATTAGAGCCTTATTTACGGAGATAAATCGATTTAAAGGTTTGGAAGGCTCACCAGCCGATAAATAAAGGATTTTGGAATATTATATGCTGAGAAATCCGGGTATGAAAATTTCGACCGTCTGAACACCCCTCTTTTCGCGATTAGAGCCATATTTACGTAGATAAATCGATTTGAAGGTTTGGAAGGCTCACCAGCCGATAAATAAAGGATTTTGGAATATTATATGCTGAGAAATCCGGGTATGAAAATTTCGACCATCTGAACACCCCTCTTTTCGCGATTAGAGCCATATTTAAGGAGATAAATCGATTTAAAGGTTTGGAAGGCCCACCAGCCGATAAATAAAGGATTTTGGAATATTATATACCGAAAAATTCGAGTATGAAAATTTCGACCATCTGAACACCCCTCTTTTCGCGATTAGAGCCTTATTTACGGAGATAAATCGATTTAAAGGTTTGGAAGGCTCACCAGCCGATAAATAAAGGATTTTGGAATATTATATGCTGAGAAATCCGGGTATGAAAATTTCGACCGTCTGAACACCCCTCTTTTCGCGATTAGAGCCATATTTACGTAGATAAATCGATTTGAAGGTTTGGAAGGCTCACCAGCCGATAAATAAAGGATTTTGGAATATTATATGCTGAGAAATCCGGGTATGAAAATTTCGACCATCTGAACACCCCTCTTTTCGCGATTAGAGCCATATTTAAGGAGATAAATCGATTTAAAGGTTTGGAAGGCCCACCAGCCGATAAATAAAGGATTTTGGAATATTATATACCGAAAAATTCGAGTATGAAAATTTCGACCATCTGAACACCCCTCTTTTCGCGATTAGAGCCTTATTTACGGAGATAAATCGATTTAAAGGTTTGGAAGGCTCACCAGCCGATAAATAAAGGATTTTGGAATATTATATGCTGAGAAATCCGGGTATGAAAATTTCGACCGTCTGAACACCCCTCTTTTCGCGATTAGAGCCATATTTACGTAGATAAATCGATTTGAAGGTTTGGAAGGCTCACCAGCCGATAAATAAAGGATTTTGGAATATTATATGCTGAGAAATCCGGGTATGAAAATTTCGACCATCTGAACACCCCTCTTTTCGCGATTAGAGCCATATTTAAGGAGATAAATCGATTTAAAGGTTTGGAAGGCCCACCAGCCGATAAATAAAGGATTTTGGAATATTATATACCGAAAAATTCGAGTATGAAAATTTCGACCATCTGAACACCCCTCTTTTCGCGATTAGAGCCTTATTTACGGAGATAAATCGATTTAAAGGTTTGGAAGGCTCACCAGCCGATAAATAAAGGATTTTGGAATATTATATGCTGAGAAATCCGGGTATGAAAATTTCGACCGTCTGAACACCCCTCTTTTCGCGATTAGAGCCATATTTACGTAGATAAATCGATTTGAAGGTTTGGAAGGCTCACCAGCCGATAAATAAAGGATTTTGGAATATTATATGCTGAGAAATCCGGGTATGAAAATTTCGACCATCTGAACACCCCTCTTTTCGCGATTAGAGCCATATTTAAGGAGATAAATCGATTTAAAGGTTTGGAAGGCCCACCAGCCGATAAATAAAGGATTTTGGAATATTATATACCGAAAAATTCGAGTATGAAAATTTCGACCATCTGAACACCCCTCTTTTCGCGATTAGAGCCATATTTAAGGAGATAAATCGATTTAAAGGTTTGGAAGGCCCACCAGCCAATAAATAAAGGATTTTGGAATATTATATGCTGAGAAATCCGAGTATGAAAATTTCGACCATCTGAACAGCCCTCTTTTCGCGATTAGAGCCTTATTTACGGAGATAAATCGATTTAAAGGTTTGGAAGGCCCACCAGCCGATAAATAAAGGATTTTGGAATATTATATACCGAGAAATCCGGGTATGAAAATTTCGACCATCTGAACACCCCTCTTTTCGCGATTAGAGCCATATTTAAGGAGATAAATCGATTTAAAGGTTTGGAAAGCCCACCAGCCAATAAATAAAGGATTTTGGAATATTATATACTGAGAAATCCGGGTATAAAAATTTCGACCATCTGAACACCCCTCTTTTCGCGATTAGAGCCTTATTTACGGAGATAAATCGATTTAAAGGTTTGGAAGGCCCACCAGCCGATAAATAAAGGATTTTGGAATATTATATATTGAAAAATCGGAGTATGAAAATTTCGACCATCTGAACATCCCTCTTTTCGCGATTAGAGCCTTATTTACGGAGATAAATCGATTTAAAGGTTTGGAAGGCTCACCAGCCGATAAATAAAGGATTTTGGAATATTATATGCTGAGAAATCCGGGTATGAAAATTTCGACCGTCTGAACACCCCTCTTTTCGCGATTAGAGCCATATTTACGTAGATAAATCGATTTGAAGGTTTGGAAGGCTCACCAGCCGATAAATAAAGGATTTTGGAATATTATATACCGAGAAATCCGGGTATGAAAATTTCGACCATCTGAACACCCCTCTTTTCGCGATTAGAGCCATATTTAAGGAGATAAATCGATTTAAAGGTTTGGAAAGCCCACCAGCCAATAAATAAAGGATTTTGGAATATTATATACTGAGAAATCCGGGTATAAAAATTTCGACCATCTGAACACCCCTCTTTTCGCGATTAGAGCCATATTTAAGGAGATAAATCGATTTAAAGGTTTGGAAGGCCCACCAGCCGATAAATAAAGGATTTTGGAATATTATATACCGAAAAATTCGAGTATGAAAATTTCGACCATCTGAACACCCCTCTTTTCGCGATTAGAGCCTTATTTACGGAGATAAATCGATTTAAAGGTTTGGAAGGCTCACCAGCCGATAAATAAAGGATTTTGGAATATTATATGCTGAGAAATCCGGGTATGAAAATTTCGACCGTCTGAACACCCCTCTTTTCGCGATTAGAGCCATATTTACGTAGATAAATCGATTTGAAGGTTTGGAAGGCTCACCAGCCGATAAATAAAGGATTTTGGAATATTATATGCTGAGAAATCCGGGTATGAAAATTTCGACCATCTGAACACCCCTCTTTTCGCGATTAGAGCCATATTTAAGGAGATAAATCGATTTAAAGGTTTGGAAGGCCCACCAGCCGATAAATAAAGGATTTTGGAATATTATATACCGAAAAATTCGAGTATGAAAATTTCGACCATCTGAACACCCCTCTTTTCGCGATTAGAGCCATATTTAAGGAGATAAATCGATTTAAAGGTTTGGAAGGCCCACCAGCCAATAAATAAAGGATTTTGGAATATTATATGCTGAGAAATCCGAGTATGAAAATTTCGACCATCTGAACAGCCCTCTTTTCGCGATTAGAGCCTTATTTACGGAGATAAATCGATTTAAAGGTTTGGAAGGCCCACCAGCCGATAAATAAAGGATTTTGGAATATTATATACCGAGAAATCCGGGTATGAAAATTTCGACCATCTGAACACCCCTCTTTTCGCGATTAGAGCCATATTTAAGGAGATAAATCGATTTAAAGGTTTGGAAAGCCCACCAGCCAATAAATAAAGGATTTTGGAATATTATATACTGAGAAATCCGGGTATAAAAATTTCGACCATCTGAACACCCCTCTTTTCGCGATTAGAGCCTTATTTACGGAGATAAATCGATTTAAAGGTTTGGAAGGCCCACCAGCCGATAAATAAAGGATTTTGGAATATTATATACTGAGAAATCCGGGTATGAAAATTTCGACCATCTGAACAGCCCTCTTTTCGCGATTAGAGCCTTATTTACGGAGATAAATCGATTTAAAGGTTTGGAAGGCCCACCAGCCGATAAATAAAGGATTTTGGAATATTATATACCGAGAAATCCGGGTATGAAAATTTCGACCATCTGAACACCCCTCTTTTCGCGATTAGAGCCATATTTAAGGAGATAAATCGATTTAAAGGTTTGGAAAGCCCACCAGCCAATAAATAAAGGATTTTGGAATATTATATACTGAGAAATCCGGGTATAAAAATTTCGACCATCTGAACACCCCTCTTTTCGCGATTAGAGCCTTATTTACGGAGATAAATCGATTTAAAGGTTTGGAAGGCCCACCAGCCGATAAATAAAGGATTTTGGAATATTATATATTGAAAAATCGGAGTATGAAAATTTCGACCATCTGAACATCCCTCTTTTCGCGATTAGAGCCTTATTTACGGAGATAAATCGATTTAAAGGTTTGGAAGGCCCACCAGCCGATAAATAAAGGATTTTGGAATATTATATACCGAGAAATCCGGGTATGAAAATTTCGACCATCTGAACACCCCTCTTTTCGCGATTAGAGCCTTATTTACGGAGATAAATCGATTTAAAGGTTTGGAAGGCCCACCAGCCGATAAATAAAGGATTTTGGAATATTATATATTGAAAAATCGGAGTATGAAAATTTCGACCATCTGAACACCCCTCTTTTCGCGATTAGAGCCATATTTACGGAGATAAATCGATTTAAAGGTTTGGAAGGCCCACCAGCCAATAAATAAAGGATTTTGGAATATAATATACCGAAAAATCCGAGTATTAAAATTTCGACCATCTGAACACCCCTCTTTTCGCGATTAGAGCCTTATTTACGGAGATAAATCGATTTAAAGGTTTGGAAGGCTCACCAGCCGATAACTAAAGGATTTTGGAATATTATATACTGAGAAATCCGGGTATGAAAATTTCGACCATCTGAACACCCCTCTTTTCGCGATTAGAGCCTTATTTACGGAGATAAATCGATTTAAAGGTTTGGAAGGCCCACCAGCCGATAAATAAAGGATTTTGGAATATTATATATTGAAAAATCGGAGTATGAAAATTTCGACCATCTGAACATCCCTCTTTTCGCGATTAGAGCCTTATTTACGGAGATAAATCGATTTAAAGGTTTGGAAGGCCCACCAGCCGATAAATAAAGGATTTGGAATATTATATGCTGAGAAATCCGGGTATGAAAATTTAGACCGTCTGAACACCCCTCTTTTCGCGATTAGAGCCATATTTACGTAGATAAATCGATTTGAAGGTTTGGAAGGCTCACCAGCCGATAAATAAAGGATTTTGGAATATTATATGCTGAGAAATCCGGGTATGAAAATTTCGACCATCTGAACACCCCTCTTTTCGCGATTAGAGCCATATTTAAGGAGATAAATCGATTTAAAGGTTTGGAAGGCCCACCAGCCGATAAATAAAGGATTTTGGAATATTATATACCGAAAAATTCGAGTATGAAAATTTCGACCATCTGAACACCCCTCTTTTCGCGATTAGAGCCATATTTAAGGAGATAAATCGATTTAAAGGTTTGGAAGGCCCACCAGCCAATAAATAAAGGATTTTGGAATATTATATACTGAGAAATCCGGGTATGAAAATTTCGACCATCTGAACACCCCTCTTTTCGCGATTAGAGCCTTATTTACGGAGATAAATCGATTTAAAGGTTTGGAAGGCTCACCAGCCGATAACTAAAGGATTTTGGAATATTATATACTGAGAAATCCGGGTATGAAAATTTCGACCATCTGAACAGCCCTCTTTTCGCGATTAGAGCCATATTTAAGGAGATAAATCGATTTAAAGGTTTGGAAGGCCCACCAGCCGATAAATAAAGGATTTTGGAATATTATATACTGAGAAATCCGGGTATGAAAATTTCGACCATCTGAACACCCCTCTTTTCGCGATTAGAGCCTTATTTACGGAGATAAATCGATTTAAAGGTTTGGAAGGCCCACCAGCCGATAAATAAAGGATTTTGGAATATTATATACTGAGAAATCCGGGTATGAAAATTTCGACCATCTGAACAGCCCTCTTTTCGCGATTAGAGCCTTATTTACGGAGATAAATCGATTTAAAGGTTTGGAAGGCCCACCAGCCGATAAATAAAGGATTTTGGAATATTATATACCGAGAAATCCGGGTATGAAAATTTCGACCATCTGAACACCCCTCTTTTCGCGATTAGAGCCATATTTAAGGAGATAAATCGATTTAAAGGTTTGGAAAGCCCACCAGCCAATAAATAAAGGATTTTGGAATATTATATACTGAGAAATCCGGGTATGAAAATTTCGACCATCTGAACACCCCTCTTTTCGCGATTAGAGCCTTATTTACGGAGATAAATCGATTTAAAGGTTTAGAAGGCCCACCAGCCGATAAATAAAGGATTTGTAATATTATATGCTGAGAAATCCGGGTATGAAAATTTAGACCGTCTGAACACCCCTCTTTTCGCGATTAGAGCCATATTTACGTAGATAAATCGATTTGAAGGTTTGGAAGGCTCACCAGCCGATAAATAAAGGATTTTGGAATATTATATGCTGAGAAATCCGGGTATGAAAATTTCGACCATCTGAACACCCCTCTTTTCGCGATTAGAGCCATATTTAAGGAGATAAATCGATTTAAAGGTTTGGAAGGCCCACCAGCCGATAAATAAAGGATTTTGGAATATTATATACCGAAAAATTCGAGTATGAAAATTTCGACCATCTGAACACCCCTCTTTTCGCGATTAGAGCCTTATTTACGGAGATAAATCGATTTAAAGGTTTGGAAGGCTCACCAGCCGATAAATAAAGGATTTTGGAATATTATATGCTGAGAAATCCGGGTATGAAAATTTCGACCATCTGAACAGCCCTCTTTTCGCGATTAGAGCCATATTTAAGGAGATAAATCGATTTAAAGGTTTGGAAGGCCCACCAGCCGATAAATAAAGGATTTTGGAATATTATATACCGAAAAATTCGAGTATGAAAATTTCGACCATCTGAACACCCCTCTTTTCGCGATTAGAGCCATATTACCTTTGTTACTAGCGTAACATAGGTATTAGAATCGATTTTCACACGTCCTGCCGTCTGCGCCCGATAGCCATCCACACAAGCTATCTCACCTGTATAAAACATTCTCAATCGATAGAACTCGGCACGATCTGGCTCGACAGTTTAATTACGACATCGTAGAATCAAATTGAATATGAAAAATCGACCCAGCAAGGTGAAATTTGCTGATGTCTGTATGTGCGTCTGTGGACGCGTTTCATCTAGGCAAGCTTTTTTCGAGATGGCTCATGCGATCAATATGGTTGATATCTCGTTCGATAGGCTCCATAGCGCCATTGATCGCTATTGAATTTTTTCTCGATCTGACTTCCGGTTTCGGAGATATATAGGCCAGAATGATTTTAGTGAACGATTTTTTAAAAATCAACGGTACACTTTATCAACATGATTTCTTTAACAGTAGAAAGATCTAATCCATATCTACTTGGGGAAAAAATTTCATACCGATCTGACTTCCGGTTCCGGAGATTTACAGGATAGAAAGATTTTAGTTAACGATTTTTTACAAATCAACGGTACATCCCATCAACGTGGAATTTGCAGCAATGGAAAGACCTCATCATTATCTACCTGCAGAAAAAATTTCATACCGATCTGACGTTTGGTGTTCGAGATTCCGCCTTATTACCTTTGTTACTAGCGTAACATAGGTATTAGAATCGATTTTCACACGTCCTGCCGTCTGCGCCCGATAGCCATCCACACAAGCTATCTCACCTGTATAAAACATTCTCAATCGATAGAACTCGGCACGATCTGGCTCGACAGTTTAATTACGACATCGTAGAATCAAATTGAATATGAAAAATCGACCCAGCAAGGTGAAATTTGCTGATGTCTGTATGTGCGTCTGTGGACGCGTTTCATCTAGGCAAGCTTTTTTCGAGATGGCTCATGCGATCAATATGGTTGATATCTCGTTCGATAGGCCCCATTGCGCCATTGATCGCTATTGAATTTTTTCTCGATCTGACTTCCGGTTTCGGAGATATATAGGCCAGAATGATTTTAGTGAACGATTTTTTAAAAATCAACGGTACACTTTATCAACATGATTTCTTTAACAGTACAAAGACCTCATCCATATCTACTTGGGGAAAAAATTTCATACCGATCTGACTTCCGGTTCCGGAGATTTACAGGATAGAATGATTTTAGTTAACGATTTTTTACAAATCACCGGTACATCCCATCAACGTGAAATTTGCAGCAGTGGAAAGACCTCATCCATATCTACCTGCAGAAAAAATTTCATACCGATCTGACGTTTGGTGTTCGAGATTCCGCCTTATTACCTTTGTTACTAGCGTAACATAGGTATTAGAATCGATTTTCACACGTCCTGCCGTCTGCGCCCGATAGCCATCCACACAAGCTATCTCACCTGTATAAAACATTCTCAATCGATAGAACTCGGCGGGATCTGGCTCGACATTTTAATTACGACATCGTAGAATCAAATTGAATATGAAAAATCGACCCAGCAAGGTGAAATTTGCTGATGTCTGTATGTGCGTCTGTGGACGCGTTTCATCTAGGCAAGCTTTTTTCGAGATGGCTCATGCGATCAATATGGTTGATATCTCGTTCGATAGGCCCCATTGCGCCATTGATCGCTATTGAATTTTTTCTCGATCTGACTTCCGGTTTCGGAGATATATAGGCCAGAATGATTTTAGTGAACGATTTTTTAAAAATCAACGGTACACTTTATCAACATGATTTCTTTAACAGTAGAAAGATCTAATCCATATCTACTTGGGGAAAAAATTTCATACCGATCTGACTTCCGGTTCCGGAGATTTACAGGATAGAAAGATTTTAGTTAACGATTTTTTACAAATCAACGGTACATCCCATCAACGTGGAATTTGCAGCAATGGAAAGACCTCATCATTATCTACCTGCAGAAAAAATTTCATACCGATCTGACGTTTGGTGTTCGAGATTCCGCCTTATTACCTTTGTTACTAGCGTAACATAGGTATTAGAATCGATTTTCACACGTCCTGCCGTCTGCGCCCGATAGCCATCCACACAAGCTATCTCACCTGTATAAAACATTCTCAATCGATAGAACTCGGCACGATCTGGCTCGACAGTTTAATTACGACATCGTAGAATCAAATTGAATATGAAAAATCGACCCAGCAAGGTGAAATTTGCTGATGTCTGTATGTGCGTCTGTGGACGCGTTTCATCTAGGCAAGCTTTTTTCGAGATGGCTCATGCGATCAATATGGTTGATATCTCGTTCGATAGGCCCCATTGCGCCATTGATCGCTATTGAATTTTTTCTCGATCTGACTTCCGGTTTCGGAGATATATAGGCCAGAATGATTTTAGTGAACGATTTTTTAAAAATCAACGGTACACTTTATCAACATGATTTCTTTAACAGTAGAAAGATCTAATCCATATCTACTTGGGGAAAAAATTTCATACCGATCTGACTTCCGGTTCCGGAGATTTACAGGATAGAAAGATTTTAGTTAACGATTTTTTACAAATCAACGGTACATCCCATCAACGTGAAATTTGCAGCAGTGGAAAGACCTCATCCATATCTACCTGCAGAAAAAATTTCATACCGATCTGACGTTTGGTGTTCGAGATTCCGCCTTATTACCTTTGTTACTAGCGTAACATAGGTATTAGAATCGATTTTCACACGTCCTGCCGTCTGCGCCCGATAGCCATCGACACAAGCTATCTCACCTGTATAAAACATTCTCAATCGATAGAACTCGGCGGGATCTGGCTCGACATTTTAATTACGATATCGTATGATACCTGCAATAATAAATTAAGAATATGGTTAATACGTGCATGTCGGTTAACCCCTGGTTTTTTTTTTTTTTTTTTTTTTTTCAGAAGAAGGCTTTATGTTTAGTTTGGGCGTTGTGATCAGAAGAAGAAATCGGACGCAAAATCGTGGAATGTAGGGGAGAATAGCCCATAATGGACCCCTGGGTTAAAATGGCCCCGTGCAGTTTTTCGTTGCTTATCCATTACATACTTTGGAAATATCATGTGCCAGAATGTTAGTTCAAGCACTCAACTAGCAATGTTGATTTTTAAATTCATGAATTGACAATCGGAAAACTATGAAAAACAGCGCAAGGCCTTTTTTTCGCCAGGGGTGCGTTTTGAACCATCCTACCCTACGTATTCCATTAGACCTTTTCGATGCTGAATCGTCTTTCTCTATCTATCAAACATGTATGAATCAGCGGTGTATTTTCCCACTAATGTGTTTCCCTCTTGCTCGCACTCGTTGGATTTAAATTGTACAGTAGTGTGCACCGATTAGACGTCGCGAAGCTCTATAAGAACAGTCAGATGTTGTCCCTTCAAATTTGTGCACGGCTCATGAGATCAACCCAAATAAAAGCCTCAGTAATCTGCTAGAAAATGAGGAAAATTTACCAAAATTTTACACAGTCTAGTAGTAGTACCAATTGACCAAGAAAATCCAATCTTTAGTGTTATCATTTTCTGGTATTCTGGAAAAAACTTTTTGTGATTTATGAGTAAAGTAAAACCAAATCTCGGTTGATCTCGTTGGCCGTGTGCAGCGTGTTTTTCCGGGGGGTAACTGGCGCTTTAAACCTTCGTCTATACATCACACTCATTTTTAAAAATCGCTATTGGAACTGCTACATCGTGAAACAAAATTGGAAACTCTGACCGATCAGTCCCGTCATCGTTGCAGGGGTTCCACAAGGAAGCATTCTTGGCCCCATCCTATTCAACCTGTTCACCTCCGATGCCGGCTCTCCCTGATGGTTGATCGTTGTCTCTGTTCGCAGATGACACATCCATCGTCTACAAGGGTAGGGTCATCGGAGCTCTGACTGCCAAACTTCAGAGAGACCTGGACGTTCTGTCTGAATATTTCAACAGCTGGAAGATCCGTATCAACGCGGCAAAGACCCAGGTCATTATCTTTCCACACTCTAAATCTCCTAGACTTGTTCCGTCGGAAAATAACAAGATCTGCCTGAACGGAACAGTGGTGGAATGGTCCAAAGAGGTCGTGTACCTCGAGCTAACACTAAACAGCAAGCTTCTTTTCAGGGAGCACGTTGACAAAACAAAAACCAAGTGCAACATCTTGATAAGATCGTTGTATCCACTTATCAACAGGAAGTCAACCCTGTCCCTGAAAAATAAGCTTGCTGTCTGCAAACAAATCATCCTTCCTGTAATCGAGTACGGTATGCCAATCTGGGAGAGTTGCGCAAAATGCCATCACCTTAAACTCCAAAGGATCCAGAACAAGATCGTTAGGATGGTCCTAAACAGTCCCCCGCGGACTAGAAATTCTGAGATCCACTTCCTGGCTGGAATTCAAACATTAGAAGAACGGAGAGTATTCATCCTGGAAAGGTTCAGAGACACCTGTCTGAGATCAAATCATCAGATCATACGTGATCTAGCACGTTAGGTTAAGTTATACTCGTAGTTAGGTAGGTTATCACTTTTTTCAATTCAAATAAAACACATCCCCAAAGGGATATTCTGTAAACTAGTTGAAAAACGCAAATATTAAATTAGAATATCAAATTAAACAAAGATGAAGAGCCAAGTAGGCTAATCAATTAAAATGATAAATCAATGTACTACCATAATCAACAGAAATAAACATAATTTTACTACTACGATCAGTCCCGTACTGTACTGTACTGTAATAATGGATGGCACAAGGGTTGAGTGGTCCACCGAAGTAACATATCTTGGTATGTTATTTGACGAGAAGCTCCTTTTCCGCTCGCACATAGATAGGGCAGTAGTTAAGTGTTCCAATCTAGTTAGGTGCTTGTATCCGCTAATTTGCCGCAGATCTCGTCTCTCTAGGGTGAACAAACTGGCTGTCTACAAACAAATCATTACGCCTGCGATCTTCTACGCAGGTCCGGTGTGGGAATCATGTGCACAAACTCACAGGAACAAGATACAGGTCGCGCAGAACAGGGTACTGAGGATGATCCTCCATCAAGAGGCCAACATTCCGAAAGCAATTGATAAGCAATTTGTATATAGTAGGTTAGGTGTATATAGTAGTTGTAGATTAGTTGTAGCTGTAAATAGTAGTTTTAAGTAGTCTCATTTTTCCAATTCAAAACAAACCAATCCCACCAGGGTGGTCATACTCTAACAGGCCTGATAGGACTAGGAACAGTAAATAATAATTAAAATTTCATAATAACTAAAGTTGAAAAGACGCATCTGTGTCACTTGAAAATTCATACATGTAAACCAAACAAATACAAGAAATATAGATCATACAATTCATCTAAAACAATTAGATCAGTCCCGTTAGCGTAGATGTTGGAGGTGCCGCAGGCTATGGGGCAACATGTTTTCGAATTTTATTCTGTATTCTTGCGGAACATTTGAAAAGGGCCTATCCTCGGCCTCTCTCTTTGATTTACCACGGCAACATAAACGAATTTCTCGCTAAGCTCACAGGACAGTTCAACATAAGATGATGTTAGCTGTATAGTCGCTATATTCATAGCCTGGCCGAGAGAATCTCGGTAACCAATTGAGTTGTCAAATAGTCGTTTGACCAATTAAGCTGTCAATTCACGATCAACAACAGAAAAAGGCACATCAGCTATTACGAACAAAACTTCCGGAAGTCGTTTCTCGTGACTTAAGCCTCACCTACGCAAACTAACTCAAATTTCCCCTATCCGATGATGAAAGCATAATCAAAGTTTTGTTTACTTGATAGTACCATTTCAATTGTTGGTCTACAATATATTGAATTGGTTCCGCTCTTTGATAGATCGAAATTCTATCCGCCAGATTATAAATATAGTGCCTACAGTTAGCTTGCGCCTGAATCAACACACTGAATGGGAAATTCATTTGCAGATTGATTATTTAACTTTATTGGTTCTTCATATATTGTTGTAATATAATAAGATTGAATATAATAAGATTGTGTTTAAAGTATGTAGAGCACAATAAGGCAGATTAAGTAAAAAGTTGTTAGGCTATGATTTATGTTTTTGAGCAGTGCAGAAACTGAGACCAATAAAAAATATCCATTAGGGCTCGTAAATATATCTATGGTTAATATCAAAAACGAGATTATACTGGGTAACAAAGGTTCTATTCACCTGCCCGGTGGATCAATTTGGGTTTTTAAGGAGATAAATCGATTTAAAGGTTTGGAAGGCCCACCAGCCAATAAATAAAGGATTTTGGAATATTATATGCTGAGAAATCCGGGTATGAAAATTTCGACCATCTGAACACCCCTCTTTTCGCGATTAGAGCCTTATTTACGGAGATAAATCGATTTAAAGGTTTGGAAGGCCCATCAGCCAATAAATAAAGGATTTTGGAATATTATATACTGAGAAATCCGGGTATGAAAATTTCGACCATCTGAACACCCCTCTTTTCGCGATTAGAGCCTTATTTACGGAGATAAATCGATTTAAAGGTTTGGAAGGCCCACCAGCCGATAAATAAAGGATTTTGGAATATTATATACTGAAAAATCGGAGTATGAAAATTTCGACCATCTGAACACCCCTCTTTTCGCGATTAGAGCCATATTTACGGAGATAAATCGATTTAAAGGTTTGGAAGGCCCACCAGCCGATAAATAAAGGATTTTGGAATATTATATACTGAGAAATCCGGGTATGAAAATTTCGACCATCTGAACACCCCTCTTTTCGCGATTAGAGCCATATTTAAGGAGATAAATCGATTTAAAGGTTTGGAAAGCCCACCAGCCAATAAATAAAGGATTTTGGAATATTATATACTGAGAAATCCGGGTATGAAAATTTCGACCATCTGAACACCCCTCTTTTCGCGATTAGAGCCTTATTTACGGAGATAAATCGATTTAAAGGTTTGGAAGGCCCACCAGCCGATAAATAAAGGATTTTGGAATATTATATACTGAGAAATCCGGGTATGAAAATTTCGACCATCTGAACACCCCTCTTTTCGCGATTAGAGCCATATTTAAGGAGATAAATCGATTTAAAGGTTTGGAAGGCCCACCAGCCAATAAATAAAGGATTTTGGAATATTATATACTGAGAAATCCGGGTATGAAAATTTCGACCATCTGAACACCCCTCTTTTCGCGATTAGAGCCTTATTTACGGAGATAAATCGATTTAAAGGTTTGGAAGGCCCACCAGCCGATAAATAAAGGATTTTGGAATATTATATACTGAGAAATCCGGGTATGAAAATTTCGACCATCTGAACACCCCTCTTTTCGCGATTAGAGCCATATTTAAGGAGATAAATCGATTTAAAGGTTTGGAAAACCCACCAGCCGATAAATAAAGGATTTTGGAATATTATATACTGAGAAATCCGGGTATGAAAATTTCGACCGTCTGAACACCCCTCTTTTCGCGATTAGAGCCATATTTACTTAGATAAATCGATTTGAAGGTTTGGAAGGCTCACCAGCCGATAAATAAAGGATTTTGGAATATTATATGCTGAGAAATCCGGGTATGAAAATTTCGACCATCTGAACACCCCTCTTTTCGCGATTAGAGCCATATTTAAGGAGATAAATCGATTTAAAGGTTTGGAAGGCCCACCAGCCGATAAATAAAGGATTTTGGAATATAATATACCGAAAAATCGGAGTATGAAAATTTCGACCATCTGAACACCCCTCTTTTCGCAATTAGAGCCATATTTACGGAGATAAATCGATTTAAAGGTTTGGAAGGCCCACCAGCCGATAAATAAAGGATTTTGGAATATTATATACTGAGAAATCCGGGTATGAAAATTTCGACCATCTGAACACCCCTCTTTTCGCGATTAGAGCCATATTTAAGGAGATAAATCGATTTAAAGGTTTGGAAGGCCCACCAGCCGATAAATAAAGGATTTTGGAATATAATATACCGAAAAATCGGAGTATGAAAATTTCGACCATCTGAACACCCCTCTTTTCGCAATTAGAGCCATATTTACGGAGATAAATCGATTTAAAGGTTTGGAAGGCCCACCAGCCGATAAATAAAGGATTTTGGAATATTATATACTGAGAAATCCGGGTATGAAAATTTCGACCATCTGAACACCCTTCTTTTCGCGATTAGAGCCATATTTAAGGAGATAAATCGATTTAAAGGTTTGGAAGGCCCACCAGCCGATAAATAAAGGATTTTGGAATATTATATACTGAAAAATCGGAGTATGAAAATTTCGACCATCTGAACACCCCTCTTTTCGCGATTAGAGCCATATTTACGGAGATAAATCGATTTAAAGGTTTGGAAGGCCCACCAGCCGATAAATAAAGGATTTTGGAATATTATATACTGAGAAATCCGGGTATGAAAATTTCGACCATCTGAACACCCCTCTTTTCGCGATTAGAGCCATATTTAAGGAGATAAATCGATTTAAAGGTTTGGAAAGCCCACCAGCCAATAAATAAAGGATTTTGGAATATTATATACTGAGAAATCCGCGTATGAAAATTTCGACCATCTGAACACCCCTCTTTTCGCGATTAGAGCCATATTTAAGGAGATAAATCGATTTAAAGGTTTGGAAGGCCCACCAGCCGATAAATAAAGGATTTTGGAATATAATATACCGAAAAATCGGAGTATGAAAATTTCGACCATCTGAACACCCCTCTTTTCGCAATTAGAGCCATATTTACGGAGATAAATCGATTTAAAGGTTTGGAAGGCCCACCAGCCGATAAATAAAGGATTTTGGAATATTATATACTGAGAAATCCGGGTATGAAAATTTCGACCATCTGAACACCCCTCTTTTCGCGATTAGAGCCATATTTAAGGAGATAAATCGATTTAAAGGTTTGGAAGGCCCACCAGCCGATAAATAAAGGATTTTGGAATATAATATACCGAAAAATCGGAGTATGAAAATTTCGACCATCTGAACACCCCTCTTTTCGCAATTAGAGCCATATTTACGGAGATAAATCGATTTAAAGGTTTGGAAGGCCCACCAGCCGATAAATAAAGGATTTTGGAATATTATATACTGAGAAATCCGGGTATGAAAATTTCGACCATCTGAACACCCTTCTTTTCGCGATTAGAGCCATATTTAAGGAGATAAATCGATTTAAAGGTTTGGAAGGCCCACCAGCCGATAAATAAAGGATTTTGGAATATTATATACTGAGAAATCCGGGTATGAAAATTTCGACCATCTGAACACCCCTCTTTTCGCGATTAGAGCCATATTTAAGGAGATAAATCGATTTAAAGGTTTGGAAGGCCCACCAGCCGATAAATAAAGGATTTTGGAATATAATATACCGAAAAATCCGAGTATGAAAATTTCGACCATCTGAACACCCCTCTTTTCGCGATTAGAGCCTTATTTACGGAGATAAATCGATTTAAAGGTTTGGAAGGCCCACCAGCCGATAAATAAAGGATTTTGGAATATTATATACTGAAAAATCGGAGTATGAAAATTTCGACCATCTGAACACCCCTCTTTTCGCGATTAGAGCCATATTTACGGAGATAAATCGATTTAAAGGTTTGGAAGGCCCACCAGCCGATAAATAAAGGATTTTGGAATATTATATACTGAGAAATCCGGGTATGAAAATTTCGACCATCTGAACACCCCTCTTTTCGCGATTAGAGCCATATTTAAGGAGATAAATCGATTTAAAGGTTTGGAAAGCCCACCAGCCAATAAATAAAGGATTTTGGAATATTATATACTGAGAAATCCGGGTATGAAAATTTCGACCATCTGAACACCCCTCTTTTCGCGATTAGAGCCTTATTTACGGAGATAAATCGATTTAAAGGTTTGGAAGGCCCACCAGCCGATAAATAAAGGATTTTGGAATATTATATACTGAGAAATCCGGGTATGAAAATTTCGACCATCTGAACACCCCTCTTTTCGCGATTAGAGCCATATTTAAGGAGATAAATCGATTTAAAGGTTTGGAAGGCCCACCAGCCAATAAATAAAGGATTTTGGAATATTATATACTGAGAAATCCGGGTATGAAAATTTCGACCATCTGAACACCCCTCTTTTCGCGATTAGAGCCTTATTTACGGAGATAAATCGATTTAAAGGTTTGGAAGGCCCACCAGCCAATAAATAAAGGATTTTGGAATATTATATACTGAGAAATCCGGGTATGAAAATTTCGACCATCTGAACACCCTTCTTTTCGCGATTAGAGCCATATTTAAGGAGATAAATCGATTTAAAGGTTTGGAAAGCCCACCAGCCGATAAATAAAGGATTTTGGAATATTATATACTGAGAAATCCGGGTATGAAAATTTCGACCGTCTGAACACCCCTCTTTTCGCGATTAGAGCCATATTTACTTAGATAAATCGATTTGAAGGTTTGGAAGGCTCACCAGCCGATAAATAAAGGATTTTGGAATATTATATGCTGAGAAATCCGGGTATGAAAATTTCGACCATCTGAACACCCCTCTTTTCGCGATTAGAGCCATATTTAAGGAGATAAATCGATTTAAAGGTTTGGAAGGCCCACCAGCCGATAAATAAAGGATTTTGGAATATAATATACCGAAAAATCGGAGTATGAAAATTTCGACCATCTGAACACCCCTCTTTTCGCGATTAGAGCCATATTTACTTAGATAAATCGATTTGAAGGTTTGGAAGGCTCACCAGCCGATAAATAAAGGATTTTGGAATATTATATGCTGAGAAATCCGGGTATGAAAATTTCGACCATCTGAACACCCCTCTTTTCGCGATTAGAGCCATATTTAAGGAGATAAATCGATTTAAAGGTTTGGAAGGCCCACCAGCCGATAAATAAAGGATTTTGGAATATAATATACCGAAAAATCGGAGTATGAAAATTTCGACCATCTGAACACCCCTCTTTTCGCAATTAGAGCCATATTTACGGAGATAAATCGATTTAAAGGTTTGGAAGGCCCACCAGCCGATAAATAAAGGATTTTGGAATATTATATACTGAGAAATCCGGGTATGAAAATTTCGACCATCTGAACACCCCTCTTTTCGCGATTAGAGCCATATTTAAGGAGATAAATCGATTTAAAGGTTTGGAAGGCCCACCAGCCGATAAATAAAGGATTTTGGAATATAATATACCGAAAAATCGGAGTATGAAAATTTCGACCATCTGAACACCCCTCTTTTCGCAATTAGAGCCATATTTACGGAGATAAATCGATTTAAAGGTTTGGAAGGCCCACCAGCCGATAAATAAAGGATTTTGGAATATTATATACTGAGAAATCCGGGTATGAAAATTTCGACCATCTGAACACCCTTCTTTTCGCGATTAGAGCCATATTTAAGGAGATAAATCGATTTAAAGGTTTGGAAGGCCCACCAGCCGATAAATAAAGGATTTTGGAATATAATATACCGAAAAATCCGAGTATGAAAATTTCGACCATCTGAACACCCCTCTTTTCGCGATTAGAGCCTTATTTACGGAGATAAATCGATTTAAAGGTTTGGAAGGCCCACCAGCCGATAAATAAAGGATTTTGGAATATAATATACCGAAAAATCGGAGTATGAAAATTTCGACCATCTGAACACCCCTCTTTTCGCAATTAGAGCCATATTTACGGAGATAAATCGATTTAAAGGTTTGGAAGGCCCACCAGCCGATAAATAAAGGATTTTGGAATATTATATACTGAGAAATCCGGGTATGAAAATTTCGACCATCTGAACACCCCTCTTTTCGCGATTAGAGCCATATTTAAGGAGATAAATCGATTTAAAGGTTTGGAAGGCCCACCAGCCGATAAATAAAGGATTTTGGAATATAATATACCGAAAAATCGGAGTATGAAAATTTCGACCATCTGAACACCCCTCTTTTCGCAATTAGAGCCATATTTACGGAGATAAATCGATTTAAAGGTTTGGAAGGCCCACCAGCCGATAAATAAAGGATTTTGGAATATTATATACTGAGAAATCCGGGTATGAAAATTTCGACCATCTGAACACCCTTCTTTTCGCGATTAGAGCCATATTTAAGGAGATAAATCGATTTAAAGGTTTGGAAGGCCCACCAGCCGATAAATAAAGGATTTTGGAATATAATATACCGAAAAATCCGAGTATGAAAATTTCGACCATCTGAACACCCCTCTTTTCGCGATTAGAGCCTTATTTACGGAGATAAATCGATTTAAAGGTTTGGAAGGCCCACCAGCCGATAAATAAAGGATTTTGGAATATTATATACTGAAAAATCGGAGTATGAAAATTTCGACCATCTGAACACCCCTCTTTTCGCGATTAGAGCCATATTTACGGAGATAAATCGATTTAAAGGTTTGGAAGGCCCACCAGCCGATAAATAAAGGATTTTGGAATATTATATACTGAGAAATCCGGGTATGAAAATTTCGACCATCTGAACACCCCTCTTTTCGCGATTAGAGCCATATTTAAGGAGATAAATCGATTTAAAGGTTTGGAAAGCCCACCAGCCAATAAATAAAGGATTTTGGAATATTATATACTGAGAAATCCGGGTATGAAAATTTCGACCATCTGAACACCCCTCTTTTCGCGATTAGAGCCTTATTTACGGAGATAAATCGATTTAAAGGTTTGGAAGGCCCACCAGCCGATAAATAAAGGATTTTGGAATATTATATACTGAGAAATCCGGGTATGAAAATTTCGACCATCTGAACACCCCTCTTTTCGCGATTAGAGCCATATTTAAGGAGATAAATCGATTTAAAGGTTTGGAAGGCCCACCAGCCAATAAATAAAGGATTTTGGAATATTATATACTGAGAAATCCGGGTATGAAAATTTCGACCATCTGAACACCCCTCTTTTCGCGATTAGAGCCTTATTTACGGAGATAAATCGATTTAAAGGTTTGGAAGGCCCACCAGCCGATAAATAAAGGATTTTGGAATATTATATACTGAGAAATCCGGGTATGAAAATTTCGACCATCTGAACACCCCTCTTTTCGCGATTAGAGCCATATTTAAGGAGATAAATCGATTTAAAGGTTTGGAAAGCCCACCAGCCGATAAATAAAGGATTTTGGAATATTATATACTGAGAAATCCGGGTATGAAAATTTCGACCGTCTGAACACCCCTCTTTTCGCGATTAGAGCCATATTTACTTAGATAAATCGATTTGAAGGTTTGGAAGGCTCACCAGCCGATAAATAAAGGATTTTGGAATATTATATGCTGAGAAATCCGGGTATGAAAATTTCGACCATCTGAACACCCCTCTTTTCGCGATTAGAGCCATATTTAAGGAGATAAATCGATTTAAAGGTTTGGAAGGCCCACCAGCCGATAAATAAAGGATTTTGGAATATAATATACCGAAAAATCGGAGTATGAAAATTTCGACCATCTGAACACCCCTCTTTTCGCAATTAGAGCCATATTTACGGAGATAAATCGATTTAAAGGTTTGGAAGGCCCACCAGCCGATAAATAAAGGATTTTGGAATATTATATACTGAGAAATCCGGGTATGAAAATTTCGACCATCTGAACACCCCTCTTTTCGCGATTAGAGCCATATTTAAGGAGATAAATCGATTTAAAGGTTTGGAAGGCCCACCAGCCGATAAATAAAGGATTTTGGAATATAATATACCGAAAAATCGGAGTATGAAAATTTCGACCATCTGAACACCCCTCTTTTCGCAATTAGAGCCATATTTACGGAGATAAATCGATTTAAAGGTTTGGAAGGCCCACCAGCCGATAAATAAAGGATTTTGGAATATTATATACTGAGAAATCCGGGTATGAAAATTTCGACCATCTGAACACCCTTCTTTTCGCGATTAGAGCCATATTTAAGGAGATAAATCGATTTAAAGGTTTGGAAGGCCCACCAGCCGATAAATAAAGGATTTTGGAATATAATATACCGAAAAATCCGAGTATGAAAATTTCGACCATCTGAACACCCCTCTTTTCGCGATTAGAGCCTTATTTACGGAGATAAATCGATTTAAAGGTTTGGAAGGCCCACCAGCCGATAAATAAAGGATTTTGGAATATTATATACTGAGAAATCCGGGTATGAAAATTTCGACCATCTGAACACCCCTCTTTTCGCGATTAGAGCCATATTTAAGGAGATAAATCGATTTAAAGGTTTGGAAAGCCCACCAGCCAATAAATAAAGGATTTTGGAATATTATATACTGAGAAATCCGGGTATGAAAATTTCGACCATCTGAACACCCCTCTTTTCGCGATTAGAGCCATATTTAAGGAGATAAATCGATTTAAAGGTTTGGAAGGCCCACCAGCCGATAAATAAAGGATTTTGGAATATAATATACCGAAAAATCGGAGTATGAAAATTTCGACCATCTGAACACCCCTCTTTTCGCAATTAGAGCCATATTTACGGAGATAAATCGATTTAAAGGTTTGGAAGGCCCACCAGCCGATAAATAAAGGATTTTGGAATATTATATACTGAGAAATCCGGGTATGAAAATTTCGACCATCTGAACACCCCTCTTTTCGCGATTAGAGCCATATTTAAGGAGATAAATCGATTTAAAGGTTTGGAAGGCCCACCAGCCGATAAATAAAGGATTTTGGAATATAATATACCGAAAAATCGGAGTATGAAAATTTCGACCATCTGAACACCCCTCTTTTCGCAATTAGAGCCATATTTACGGAGATAAATCGATTTAAAGGTTTGGAAGGCCCACCAGCCGATAAATAAAGGATTTTGGAATATTATATACTGAGAAATCCGGGTATGAAAATTTCGACCATCTGAACACCCTTCTTTTCGCGATTAGAGCCATATTTAAGGAGATAAATCGATTTAAAGGTTTGGAAGGCCCACCAGCCGATAAATAAAGGATTTTGGAATATAATATACCGAAAAATCCGAGTATGAAAATTTCGACCATCTGAACACCCCTCTTTTCGCGATTAGAGCCTTATTTACGGAGATAAATCGATTTAAAGGTTTGGAAGGCCCACCAGCCGATAAATAAAGGATTTTGGAATATTATATACTGAAAAATCGTAGTATGAAAATTTCGACCATCTGAACACCCCTCTTTTCGCGATTAGAGCCATATTTACGGAGATAAATCGATTTAAAGGTTTGGAAGGCCCACCAGCCGATAAATAAAGGATTTTGGAATATTATATACCTGAATACTCCTCTTTTCGCAATTAGAGCCATATTTACGGAGATAAATCGATTTGAAGATTCCGAAAAAAAGTTTATGAAATATTATATACTGGGAAAACCGGGTATGAAAATTTCGATCATCTAATCGCGGTTGAAACCGTATGAGAAAGTTCCTGTACTTTCTTGCAGCATGATTATATTACAGCAACTTACAGCAAATGGAAAATGTTTTACCATAACACATAACACTGCGATAAAAAATACTCATGTTTTGAATGGAAAGTTACATAATAAAAAACAGTTACAGAGGTAAATTCAAATCTCAATCAATCAGGAGGAAATTGCACTTAACTGCAAACTTAAATTCATTTTATTTAGATATGTTTTATAGCATCAACCGACCACTTTGAGCTACCTATCAACGCACATTGTTTTTACACAAACTGTTTACGTTTCCTAACCAATATTATCTTAATTCTGCAACCGTGTGAGTGAGAAAGCATGTGAGCCCGCTTGGGAGAGGAGAATCGGACGACGAGCATACGGCCAAAGAGTGTGGTGTGCCATGATTAGTCAGTCGTCCAGTCAGTTAGAGCGCAGCAGAGAGTAGGTAGCAGGAAGACAAAGTTGGATCATGGTGTCAAATTTTACACGAAAAACTTGAAATTTTCAGTGCAAATTTAGTACCGTTTCTAGGCCGTTTTCAGTTCTGTTCCCTTTCGAGCCACTTTATCATTAGATTAGGCTTTTTTTGTTGTTGATAAGAGATCAGTTGGGTGTTCTCTAGGTGGCAGGTGATCCGTGGAAGTGACTAGAAAAAAAAAAACAGGGTGCGTTTCAATGGTTGACTGTTGTGTTGTGTGTATATTGGATGGGTGATGATGACGGGGCCTCTCGTACATTTTTCTTGCTTAGCTCAGCATAAAAGTCCGAAATGGGGAATATTTATTATCTGCAGACATAACACATTCCTGCATTCATTGGTGTACGACGGGGAAATGACCTTCGTCACCACTGGGCTCTTTTTGAAACTGCGACATTCACTTCGGGGTGATAGGTGAGGCAGTGTGCCATTACTAATCCCGAATCTGACCAGAGTTGAGTCTTTTTGTGAAATTTCGTCATTATTGATGAAATTTTCATCTCCGTAATGGCCGAACTGTCATGGCTGTGTTTTGACAGGTGGACTCTCCGCTGCTTGCTCTGAGGAGCTGTACAGATGTGATGATGTCATAGTCCACTTCACAAATAAAAATGGAAATAATGCCTATTTACATAGATTATCTTATCAACGCTAGCCAGTCTTCGCACTGGTCTATGTAGCTTCCGAAACTGGTTCATACGATGAATTCGATAGCAGCAGGCACGCTTATAAAAATAAAAACTTTCACCTTCGATACTCCGAAGTGCGTTTCATGTGGGGCAATTGTGGTGTGTTTACGTGAATTAACGTAAATATCGCTGATTATTTTTTGGATGTAAACAAATTTTATGTAACGTAAGAAGGCATTGTTAAAATTTGTTTATTGCTATCCAAAACATTGACAGGGTTGACAGAATTGACAGAATTTGTAATTGTTGTTTCCCGATTTTCAGAACCCTCTACTATGATATCGATATAGCGAATGCGACTTACCTTGATGCAGCTAACAAGAATGCTTAGCATCAGAGCCGTTTAAACCAGAACTGCACCTCTTCAAACAGCAACGCGCGTAAGATGTCCGATACCAATCCCGAGCCGCAGCAGCATTCGAGCTCGAGTACTGAGTCTTCATCGCAATCACCACCACCAGCAGCAGCAGCAGCAGCACCACCCGTAGAACCAGCATCAGCAACAACAAAAATAGCAACAACAACAACGGCAGCAGCATCTTCAACCGATTCGCCAGCAATCATCGAAACCACCTCCACCACTTTGACGTTTGCCGATCACGGCAAGCCGCCGCTAGCCACAGAGGAAGATTCCAGCAGCACAACCAGCAACATTCCAGCGGTCACGGTTTCCGTCATCGAGTATCCAATTCCAACGACAAACAGTTCCACAACTGCAGCAGGAACTGCGTCGATTCCGGTACAGTGTACGATTACGGCAACAGTCCACCAACCATCGATTCCGATCGCCGTAGAGCGACAAACCTCGGTCAGTTCTGCCGAAGGAAGCATGTCGAACAGTAACAACAGCGGCTCCGGCTTCCGGAATTCGTTCAACGGACGAGTCCCGTTTGCCAGAATCCTATCAACTGGAAGCGATCGCCGAGCAGTCGGCAACGAACAAGCACGTGTCTCAGGAAACCTAAGCAATAATCTGTTGAATGACATTTTTGCCTTCGTGCAGCAAGCACGCAACCCGAACAGTCTGTTCTCGTCGGAAAGGCGATCATTGTTTCTGCAATCGGGCCGCGCTGTATCCCAAATGTCAGGAAACAGCTCCCCGCCAATCGGTCTTGCTACTACCGGCAATCCAACCGATGTAGTTATCGATCTTGACAACGCCACCGGACCATCACTCCGTTCGTCAAACAATGAAATCTATCCGATTTCCACATCCTCATCGATCACCAGTGGCATCCGACCAAACTCCTGGATACCGACCACCGCCGGAGATGACGAATCCGCTGCGGGACGTTCTTCAATCATGCCGAACTTCAATTATCACCATCATCATCATCATTTCCACAACCATCAACCGCTGTCCACTATCCACCACCATCAGCACCTTGCACACCCACAACCGTCGCTTCTTCACCAAGCCCAATCGGCTCAACAGAGCCAACCGGCTTCTCTCGGAGCTCCCGGCGCCGCTATCGGTGGTTCTGCTGGTGACTCAGCTCAGCGGCCGGCCTCACCTACCAATCCGAACCCAAACAATGGCACCCGCAGCAACAGTGTCAGCTCCAATCAGCCAAACGATGAGGCTACGGTTCACGAAGCCTTGAACCAGATACCGGAAGCGCGCGCCATGATGGACACCTTCGCCCGGTACATCCCGCTGCTCTTCATCCTGATCACGAAGCTCTGCTACGACCATCTGGATGGCATCATCCACTTCCTCGCTCTGCTTATGACCTTCTCCCACGCAAACTGGGTCGTCCGGCAGGAGATCTCCAAACAAGCCCAGAAGCGGATGGTGGTCCTGTTGCGCGAGCTGATCTTCATCGGAGTCGCCCTGGCCGTCGTCGGCTTCGTCCTGGAACGGAAGAACATCTTCCTCAGCATCATGTTCATGCCGGACCTATCCGAGCCGCAAAGTCTCAAGTCCCTCCTGTTTTCCGTGTGCATGTCCGATCTGGTGCTGAAACTACTCACCATCATTGTCAAGATCGTCATCACTCTGATGCCACCCAGCGTAATTGAGTACAAGAGCCGAGTAAGTTTCCCCCCCGATCAATCAACCACCTGTTTCAATACTAACCATCTAAATTTGTTCGCCCCATAGGGAAAAATCTATCTGATGACGGAATCGCTCTCTCAGCTGTACCGCGCAGCGGCCCCCATTCAACCGTGGTTGATTTTCCTGTTCGAGTCCTACTCCGGCTCGGAGAAGATTGTCGGCGTCATCCTGTCGGCGGTCTATATGGTGGCCAAGTCGTCGGACCTGCTCGATCGGATCAAGTTCTGCAAACGGTCGGTCATCAAGTTGCTACAGAAAACGGTGAGTAAAAAAAATATATATATATTTGGCTCCAGAGAGGATCGAACTCACGACCTTCGCGTTATTAGCACGACGCTCTAACCAACTGAGCTATGGGGCCAAGATGGCGGAAGGGCCGCCTTGCAGTCGTACCGACGACTTTTCGCATGTTTGTTTATCAACGTTCTGATTCTTGCTGCCTCATAAAATAGGGATGTTTACGTCTTCGCCATTTAGCGGCAATTGCGGTTGAGTACTTATATGGAAGTAGTGGATCGCTTTTAACTGAAAAAAAACAAAGCTGTTGCTGCTGCTATCTGTGAGTTGGCCACACATTCTGTGCCAATATTTTGACCTGTCGGACGACTCGTTGTATTACGCTTACGCTTGTTTTGACACGTCCGCCGAAAGCAATTCAATTTGTTATCATGCTTCTGAAATGACGTTGGATTGATACATTTCGTTAGAACTCGATTACGCATTGCAAGTTATTCCTGCAAAAAAGCGAAATCTGTTTGCATAGCCGTGGTAGTTCGATGAAGATTGGACCTTGTGGAACTAGTGAACTAGATTTTTTTCCATCGACATAGGGAGAATAACGGCAAAGAGAACGATTGAGATAGAGAGAATATCGATGTACAGGAAATGTCCAATTTCTGGAGGACAAATTTCGTGGTTTTGTCGTGAATCGAGGCGGAGGAATCCACCCCCTGTTGCTGATTCGTGCGCTTCAGGTTCTTAATCAGCTTGCACCGGCAGTATGCGGCATACTGTGATCTTCATTCCTTTATTTAACGTCGGGCACTGTTCCGCAATCTAGTGCCAATCACCGACGGACATCGATTGCCATCCATTGACGACAATCGAATGTGCAGGAAGGCAGCTTCCACACCTTCGTACGATATCGCCACCCATTCAAACACACATGGGCCGGGACCAACGGCTTTGCTTCCCTTCCGAAGGAAGACGTGACCAGAGATTTGTATTCCTCAGTGCCTACTGTGATCGCAAGAGCGATTTGTTGCTGCTGCTGCTCATAGTACGTCATAATAATGAGTCAACGATAGTAGTAGTAGTAGTAAAATCACGCTTTTTAACTAGTTTACAGAATACCCCCTGCGTTTTAATTTAATTGAAAAATAAATTGAATAACTTCCTAACTACCAATAATTTAATCGAATTAGCAAGATCGCGTGTGATCTCGTGATTTGATCTCAGACAGGCATCTCTGAACCTTTCGAGGATGAGCGTACTCCGCTCCTCCAATGACTGAAGATCAGCCAGGCAATGGATCTCAGAATTTAGAGTCCGCGTGGAACTGTTGAGGATCATCCTAAGGATCTTGCCCTGGATCCTTTGGAGCTTGAGGTGATGGCACTTAGGACAGCTCTCCCAGATTGGTGTTTATTAGAATAGTACGCCATGACTCCTATCGACAAAATAAATTTCTTCATTCTGTTATTGAACGTCAAACGGTCGAGTCGCATTCTCAATAAATTATTACAATAGTGATCCGTACTCAATGGCGGGGAGGATTTATTTGTGGACGGCAAGCTTGTTTTTAAGAGAAAGGGTGGACTTTCTGTTTATAAGTTTATAGAGCAACCTAATCAAGATGTTGCACTTGATGGATGTTTTGTCCACATGGGAACAGTAACTTGCTATCAAAGGTGATACCAAGGTAGATGATGTCGTAACTGGGCATCATCCTACTCGACGTTATCCAGTTTCGCGGCAGTCAAGGCATCCTTTAATCCTTTATTTTGGCACTCCACAGCTCCATTTGATTGGGCACTTAACAAAACCAATACCGAATGTTGACACCTTTGTCCTGCCATGTCTTGACGAATTTTTCACCTTGGAGAGGTGGACCGTTGTTACTGTGCGGAAGCGAGCGCTCTGTCACGAAGTGAATAAGGCAGAATCACTCGTTCATTAATGAAAACTAAGGCACCGAGTACTCTTAGGTTCTTCGCTTCTGATTCGTATCATCTCAAGGTTTTATCCCAGTGGCTTGTATTTATTGCTTCACGTATCCGATCAATCTCGATATCATTCCAGGTGAATTCCATTGTACCGGTATTCAAAAAAATACAACAGATGTTTGTCGGTGGTTTCGTCGAACTCGGATTGGGATTCCTTTAGTAAACGGGATAGTGCATCCGCCACGTTTGCTTCTCCTGGAACTCGAGCAACCTATAAGCAACACAGCTATTAATATAAGCCAAACAACATTAACTCACAACCTACCTTGAAGTTATAGAGTTGCAGCCTTAATGCCCATGCCTCAGCCCTTGAGACTGCTCTTTTGCCGATTCTATGCATTCCTCCGAAGATGAATTCGTTTGATTCCGCATCCGTCCGAATTGTGAAGCATATGTTCAAAAGGTATACAGAGAAGCGCTCAACACCCCATACCATTGCAAGGGCCTCTTTCTGAGTTTGTGGGTATTTCCTCTCAGCCAGTGTTAACGATTTTGATGCACAAGCAATTATTCGCGGTCTAGAATCAGCACAATACTGGACCAAAACTGCTGCCTAGCCCATGCGGTGAGGCGTCCACGAACAACTCCGTTTCGTCATTACAGTTAAAATATCCCAAGGCACAGGAGTGGAACTTTGGATCAGAAAGTGGCTCCACTTGTCATTTGCGAACACTAGCGCACCTAGCGGTAGAAGGCATCTTCTGCCTGCAGTTAAGATAGGCAGCATGCTATGATAGTGTGAGTACACATAGAAAGTATTGGAGGTTAACCTTTAATAACTGGAATCGGAGGCTCAGTGAAGTAATACGCAAACACATTTGTTAAGTGCTCGGTACAAGAAAGAATGATTTTTTATTCAGTTGATCGTTACAGCGGAAGTAGTTCTGTCAAATAAGAAAGAGTTGCCAGATTGGCAGATAGAAATGAAGCGTTGCTGTATGAACCGAGGGGTTCAACACTCCTTCTCAACGTTGAATGGCCGGATGCCAATCGCCTCTCTCAGCTGTCGTAGTTTGGTTGCTTGCAGCGGCTTCGTCAGCAGGTCAGCCTGCATATGCTCTGTCGGACAATACTGAAGACGCACAATACCTTCACGAACCATATCCTTGATGTAATTGTACTTCGTATCGATGTGTTTAGCTTTCTTCTCCGTACGGTCACCCAGAGTCAAAGCAATGCAGCTCTGATTATCTTCTTGAACTACAATCGGAAAATCCAGCTTCTCACCAATGTCCAACATCAGCTTCCTGATCCATTGCACCTGCTGTAGGCACTCTGCTAACGCGATATATTCGGCCTCGGTGCTCGAAAGGGCCACACACTTCTGTTTATGGCATCCCCATCCAATAATGCCACCGCCGAACTTGAAAAAATAACCCGAACTGGACTTCCGGTCGCTGACGTCACCGGCCCAATCGGCGTCTACGAAGCATTCCAGCGTCCGGTCATCGTGTCCCAGACATAGCTCCATATCGATCGTGCCCTTAAGGTAACGTAGCACCCGTTTAGCTTCGTTCCAGTCTGCTTCCGTTGGTGCCGTAACACGCCGACCGAGAATCGAGGTTGCGATCGATATATCCGGCCTTGAGATTACGGCTGCGTATAACAAAGCTCCTACGAGACTTTGATAATGCTCTGCAGTTTTGAGTCGGTTGGTATTCTCCTCCGTTTGTTTGAGGAAGCCGGGATCCATAGGAATTTTCGAAATTTTCGCATCCTGCATTCTGAACCGTTCTAGAACACGATTCAGGTAGGCCTTTTGGTTAATGCGATACTGTCCGTTCTCCAGTCGAATTTGGATACCGAGAAAGAAGGTCAAGTTGCCCATAACGGTAATCTTGAATTCACTGGCCAGGCTCTGAACCACCCCTTCGAACTCATCCTCCGTAGCGCAAATAACAATGACGTCATCGACGTAAATCAACAAAAATATGTACTTGCCTGATCGCTCCCGAACGTAAAGGCAAGGGTCAGCCTTCGATTGATGAAAGCCCATCAGCTTAAGTACCTCGTCGATCCGTTTATTCCAGACATGGGCGGCCTGTTTGAGCCCATACAAGCTGCGCTTCAACCGGCAAACCAGCTTTCGATCCTCGCTTTCATAGCCCGGCGGTTGCCGCATATACAGCTCCTCCTGAAGCTGCCCGTAGAGGTATGCGGTTTTGATGTCGATCTGCTTGGCCAACATCTTCCTCCGACTCGCGATGGTCAGCATCGTCCGGAACGTGATCTGCTGGACAACTGGTGCGAAGACTTGGTCGTAGTCGGTCCCGAATTTTTGGCGAAACCCTTGCGCTACAAGTCGCGCCTTATACCGCACAAGGTTGCCGTTTTGATCACTTTTGCACTTATACACCCATTTGCATCCGATCGGTTTACGGTGTGGGGGCAACTCCACTAGTTCCCATGTGCAATTCTCCTGGTGCGATCGCATTTCGTCGTCCATGGCCGATTTCCACTCGGCGCTCTGGGGACTAGAAACAGCTTCACGGTACGTTTTTGGCTCTGCTGCACTGTGCTGCACCAAGTTTGCTCCTTCTGCATATCTGACCGGCGGCACACCAGCGGTCACTCTCTGCGAACGTCGAACCGGAGGTGGTGCCACTTCTTCTTCTGCTACAGGATCCATTTGGTCATCATCATCACAAGCATCGCGACTCTCGTAACGCCTGAACCGAAAAACTTGCAGCCAAGCAGCATCGTCGTTCTCCCAGCCGAAGAACTCATCGTCCGAATCGCTTAACTCCGAATCGCCAGACTCCGAATCGCTAGACTCCAATGCATCCGGTGCCACTGTCGCTTTCGGAATTTCGCTCACTGTCCACTCCACTTCTTCACATTCAGCGGGCGGCGTCTTGTCTTCCGTTTTCTTCCGATGTTTGTCTTCAACCTTCGATCCATTTTCGATCTCCAAGAACCGAACGTCACGGCTTATCTGGATTTGGCCGGTTGCAAGGTTGAGCATCCTGTAGGCTTTATGTTCTCCTGAATAGCCAACAAACGTAATTTTGATGGCCTTTTCGTCCAGTTTCTTGCGCTTTACTGCTGGAACCATGACGTAAGCAGTGCACCCGAACAGCCGAAGGTGATTCAAATCGGGTTTCCTCCCGAACCAGATCTCGAATGGGGTACATTCAACTGCTGCTGACGGTAAACGATTTTGCAGGTAACATGCAGTGTTGATCGCTTCCGCCCAAAATCGTTTTGGCATGCCTGCATCCAGTAACATGCATCGCCCCATCTCGCTCAGGGATCGATTTTTCCGCTCTGAAACTCCATTCTGCTGCGGAGAATATGCTGCCGTATACTCCGCCTTGATACCTTCTTCGGCATAGAACCGACGAAGTGTTTTACTGGAGTACTCTCCACCTTGGTCAGAGCGGATAATCCGCGGCTTGCGGCCGAACTGGTTCTCCGCCATTCTGACGTACTCCCGGATGCGCTGCTCGACTTCAGACTTTTCTTTGAGAAAATAGATGAACGCGTACCGACTGTGGTCGTCAATCATGGACATGTAATACCGACAGCCCCCTGGAGTCGTCTCCTCCATGGGCCCGCAAACGTCAGTGTGTACAATGTCCAGAACAGCCGTAGAAGTCTTCTCAGCCGTTGCCGGAAATGAAGGACGAGCCATTTTGCCCTGAATGCAACACTCGCAGGTCCAGCGAATGCCACAATCCACCACTTTCATGCCTGTGGCCAAATCTTTCCGCTTTATCTCGTTTAGCACTTCCGGATCTCTGTGTCCCAGGCGACGGTGCCAAGTGTGTTGGCAGTTCTTCGAATGCTCTCGCGTCTTCACCTGCAACGAACGGTCACTCGCGAATCGCAGAAAGTACATGTCACTTTTCCTGTCGCCTACTGCGACCACCGTTTTCCCGTAAACCAGTTTGCAGCCGGACCCGTCGAATTCAGCCCGCACACCTTTCGACGCCAGCTTACTGACCGAAATCATGTTCCCGTCCAGAGAGGGGACGTAAAGCACACCCGTCAGCGTTAGCTTAATCGCTTCGCCGCTGTCATTAACGCACTCGATTAAACAATCTCCGACGCCCGCGACACGATTCTCGTTTCCGTCCGCGACAATAACACTCATTCGCGAACCTTGTTCCATCCGGAGGAAAGCATCTCTGTCATTACACATATGCGACGTCGCGCCCGAGTCGATTAGCCACGAACGAGACCGATTCGTGTCCGGGTTCTGTCGCACCATGAACGTGAACGACATCGAGTCGTTTTCGCGCACTTGTTTCACTTTTTGTTCTTGCTTCGGCTTGTTCTTCTTCTTCTCGCCACTTTCACCGCCGCTCTTCTGCGCCAGAAACTCCTTGCAGCTGCGCTTTTTGTGTCCTGGTTTTCCGCAAAAGAAGCAAGCAGCAGCACCGGCCGGCTTCGTACCGTTTCCCGCCTTCAACAAGCGCTCTTCCGAACAGTTTCCGCCGTACAGTTTCTCGTTCTCGTCGATGAGCTTCGCTTTGACCAGATCCATTTTCAGCTCCGCATCCGACCGGCTCTCCAACGCGGTGGTCAGAGCGTCGAACGCCTTCGGAAGACTCCGCAGGATCATTGCTACCTGCATGTATTCCGAGAGCTTTTCACCTGAATTTTCCAAACGGGAGTAGAGCTCCTCCATCCCGTAAATAAATTCTTCCATGTTCTGGCCTTCCCGAAAATTCGCGCTGCAGATCTCCTTCAGCAACGAGACTTTTCCCGTGAGTGTCGCTTTGTGGTGGTGCGTTTTCAGCGCCTCCCACGTACTTTTCGCCGTCGTTTTCGCCATGATGAGACTGTGCTGGCCGTCTTCCACCAGCAACGCGATGGTTGCTCTCGCCTTCTCGTCACCTTCGGTCCAATCGGAGGTGACCGTAGTAGGGGGAGTACCTGGATAAACGTACTTCCACGTTCCTACCCTCATCATGAGCATTTGGACTTTGAATGCCCACGACCGGTAGTTCCGATTATTCAATCGGACGACGCCTACTTTCGAAAAGTCCATTTTTTTTTTTTTTTCGCCTCCACAAAGGGCTCCCGAAATTCACCACTTCGTCGCAGAAAAAAAAAAACTTTACGAACCGCGTCGCGCACTTCACAACTTTCTAGCTTTCACTGCGCCCCAACGCTGGGCCCATAACCTATTGGAGGTTAACCTTTAATAACTGGAATCGGAGGCTCAGTGAAGTAATACGCAAACACATTTGTTAAGTTGCTCGGTACAAGAAAGAATGATTTTTTATTCAGTTGATCGTTACAGCGGAAGTAGTTCTGTCAAATAAGAAAGAGTTGCCAGATTGGCAGATAGAAATGAAGCGTTGCTGTATGAACCGAGGGGTTCAACAAGAAAGCCCGTGTGGAACGCTACCACAACACATCGCTTGTTGAGCAGAAAAACGAACACTTTTTGATTCACCGATTTGTTTGCACTTCTCCTTCTGTTCTGTGCCCAAGGTCTTGATATGTTTCCACGCACTAGTCTTCAAGTGATTGAACTCGTCCTCCAGCTCCTGATTCCAGTAAAATTCCCGTGCATTAGCTAGTTCTCGCAAATGATGAGTTTTCTCCGCTCTCAGCGGAATGAACAGTTCAACGAATGTTATCAATCCTAGGAAGCTTTTCACTTCTGCTGATGATTAAGGCTTGCGAAAATTTTTAATTCCGTCGATTTTCTCGTTCTCCACCTGCCAACCCACATCTGAGAGTTTGAATCCCAGAAACTTGACTTCTTGCTGTCCATAATTACATTTTTCGTGGTTGATTTTCACATTATGGTCCTCGAGCCTCTTTAATACTTCTTGAAGGTTTCGGTCGTGTTCTTCTTTCGTTTTCCCGGACACCAATATATCGTCCAGATAATTTACGGTGTCTTTGCATTCCGAAAGAATGACAGTTTGCATTGCTTCCTGAAATATATCTGGAGCATTGGTTAGTCCAAACAGCGCCTCGCCAGCAAAGAAGTTCGTGAGGTGCCTTGATTTCTCATCGAGTATGATATGAAAGAATACATTTGTTAAGTCAATCGTTGAAAAGTATTTTGCACCGTGTAACTCCAACAATATTGACTCAAATGTAGGCATCTTGAAAGGCGCTCTGTGGATACATTTGTTAGGGCCACGTAGATCGACGACGAATCGTATATCCGATTTTCCTTTCGGGATTACTAACAAGGAAGAGCAAAAGGTCCTGTCCATATCCATTGTGACTTTTTCAATGATGCCGGATTCTCGTAGTTCAGCCAACTTATGTCTTGTTAACTCTTTGAATGCTGCCGGAATGTGCGTGTATACAATTCTAGAAGGTGGCATAGTGCTATCGTAGCTCAAGGTAACCGCTGGTATGTTGAATTTCGGGAATTCTGGAGTATGGGTTTCTTGTATGCTGTTTATGGAAAATTAACATCGCCAATCTGGGTCTGTACCTCCTTTTACCGGTACTTCAAGGCCAACTACCAGCAAACTGTATCGGACTGCAGTATTGAATCCTAGAAGAGCGCGAGATTCACGCACCACGTAAAACTTTTCAATTCTCAAAGGTCTTTCTTCCGACACGAAGAGCTCATCTATCTTTCCTTGACACGCGTATGCTCGAAGATCCTTATCTGATTCGTAGCTTAGCTCGTATAATTTTTGATTGGCAATTACATCGTGGAGAATAGCTTGGAACGATTCATATGTAATTGTGTTGACCTGTGCACCAGAGTCGATAAAAACAGGAATCTTGATACCAGCGACGTCCCCCACAATGTACGCTGTTTTATATTCTGGCACATTAGACAAAACTCTGTCAACATCTGCCCTTTTTAGATCAGTTGAAGAAGATTGTGGTGCCTGTAACAGTTTCATCATATTAAAGCGAAATTCAATCCGAATTCAATTCAATTCAATATTTATAGTGTATTCCGATTAATTTGATATTTCAATTACAAACTGTAGCAGTAACGAAACAAGGAAGTCTTAAAATTTGTCAGTTATCCGTTATCAATTTCTGTTACCTTCTTTTGCTCCATGTCATCTTCAGTCTTCTGGACAGCCGCAATCTTCATCGGAGGCTCAGTTTCTTCTCCCATCCAGCGTCGTTTCTGGGGCTCCTGCTTCACCTTGATTGAGCACGCTCGTGCAATGTGACCGCGGCGGTCACAATTGCGGCACACTTTGTCAACGTGGAAACAATCTTCAGGAGAGTGGTATGCGCTTAAGCATCTCCAGCATGATTCAGTTTGTCTCTGGTTTCTTACTGGACCGCGACCGAAAGTGCCTCTACCACGGCTATTGCTATATCCTCTGAAAGGCTGGAACTGACCGCGGCGACGTTGGCTATATTCAGTGGTGTAGTCTGCGGTAATCGTCCTCACTCTCGAGTTCCACTTCACGGATGCGTACTTGGTCAATCAAATCATTGAGACTTCCTCCATCGGTAAGAACCCGGTAAGCTAGGGTTCTGATACGGCTGACTGTCGATCCTCTGGTCACCGTTCGTGAAATGGCTTCAAATTCATCTTCCGATTTGTAGTTACATAGCTTAGAAGCCGCTGCAACTCTTTTCACGTATTCAATGTTCGACTCGCCACTTCTTTGTACCATTTTCTACGGTTTACTACGTTGCGACAAAATGTATGCTCTAGAGCCAAAGTAATCGTCCAGTCTTGCTATTGCGTTCGAATATGGTAGCTGTTTTTCATCCGGCATTCCTGGCTGAGTCGAAGTACCGTCAAGCAAATCGAGTAGCAGTGGTAGCGCTTTGATACGAAACAGATCAATCCTGGTTGATTCATCGACTGGATGAGGTTCATTGATGCGCTCAGAACGTTTTTCCAGTGATCGTATTCTCGTTTGTTGAGATCCGCTTCGCCTGCTGCTGGATTTGCACTCAGAGATATTGAGACTACTCAGTGACATGTTATTCATCGTCATGAGCAGTGACTCGTTCCCGCAGATCTGTTCCTCACGCATTGTGCTCGATCTTGGTTCGCAGAATTCGTCATCGTCCATGACCCATAGTCGCCAAGGTTCGACTCAGCTCTTCCTTCTCCATCCGCGTCCTTTCCAATTCTTCCTTAATTTTTGATAATTCGTCCTTCAGCTTTTCCGTAACCTTCCGTGGATTTTCGGTAAAATTATAATAATTTCCCTTAATGGCTTGGAAACCTGACTTTTTTTTATAAGCTTTAAGAAGTTAAAAATTGGTCCAAATCGACTTCCTAGCAGATTACTGTAAGAAACCGAAGGAACGAAGAGGAATTTTCCAAATCGGTGTCAATGCAGGATTAGCCCGAAGGATCCACACAAAGATTCGAAGAGGAATATGAAACAAGCTTATTCTATCTGTTAAAAAAAAAACATCCGCCATTTCCATCGGAGTTTCCTTAATATTTCCATCTTTTCAATTCAAATATTATTTAACTTCAACTCTTCCTTTCCTATTAAGAGTCCATTTATACTGAAATAATTGAACTCTTCCTTTTCCATAAGAGTTCAAGTATATATTTCACCTTTCCTATTGAAATATACCTTTGATATCTGTTTATTTCATATCATCTCATGATTTCTCACAATTTCTAAGCTTACCTCTTGATAGAAGATTCGACATCGTCACCGACTGCGCCATTGTCGTAACTGGGCATCATCCTACTCGAGATTTGGCTGGATTGCACTACTTATTCAAATAAGAGGGCTCTCCTTGCCAAGTTCTCGATCGTAGTAGGCTGCTGGTGTTTGCTGATCGGTACTCGGTGATTGCCTTGGTTACCGTCGACAGAGGGCTCGCTTGGGGACTCTCACTTCCAGAAGAAGGAGAGGGCTCGCTTGCTCGTCGTTGGGTCGGTTGGTTGCTTGGCTGATTTGCTGGGGCTGCCGGGTTGCCTTGGCTACCGTCAAACGACAGAGGGCTCGCTTGGGAACTCTCGCTTCCAAAAGAAGGAGAGGGCTCGCTTGCTCGTCGTTCGGTCGGTTTGCTGCAGTTGCTGGTTGATTTGCTGGTGCTGCCGGGTTGCCTTGGTACCGTCGTTCGGTCGGTTGTATATTATTCTTGCTTTCGAAGTAGGTAGATGCTATCTTTTCAGCGTCAGAATGGAGAATGACCCACATGGTTAGTTTAAATGATCTTTATTTTAGTTTAACTTGGACGATTACCATATAAATTTTTACTAAGTGATTTAATTGCTTTCTTCATCTTTAGGTATAGGCAAAATTCAAAATTTGTTTTACAGAATTAGTCCTAGACTTAGTACACGGTCGACCACCTTGGTGGGATTGGTTTGTTTTGTTTTTAGAATTTGAAGAGAAACTACTTAATACTACTATTTACAGCTTAAAACTAACCTACTCTACTATATACACTTAACCTACTATGTACAAATTGCTTATTAAAGCATGTTCAGAAAGATTGCATTTTTGAATAAATTTAGTTGTCATATCATCAATTTTGGAATCTACTTTGGGAATTTCTGCCTCTTGATGGAGGTCTGCTATTCTTGTGTCGAATGGACGATCTAGGATCATCCTCAACACTCTATTCTGTGCAACCTGGATTTTGTTCCTGTGGGTCTGAGCGCACGATTCCCACACCGGGGCGGCATAGAAGATCGCGGGGGCTATGATCTGTTTGTAAACAGCCAGTTTGTTTTGCCTTGAGAGGCGGGATCTGCGGCAAATGAGCGGATACAAACACCTAACCAAGGCGGAGCACTTAACTAGGGTTTTCTCTATGTGCGAGCGGAACAGGAGCTTCTCATCGAACAACATCCCGAGATAAGTAACATCAGTGGACCACTCGACCCTTGTACCATCCATTATTACGGTACAGGAGGGAGACGGTTTAAGTTTTGGCGATTGTCTGTGAAGGAACATGATCGCTTGGGTTTTCGAGGCGTTGATTTTGATTTTCCACGTGGTGGTATAATCAGTAAAGGTGTCAAGGCATCGTTGGAGCTTGTTCGTAATTTCACGAGGCATCCTACCCTTGACGGCTATCGCGGTGTCATCTGCAAACAGAAAGAACACGCAACCGTCTCCTAGAGGAGGGATGTCCGACGTGTAGATGCTGTAAAGCAGTGGTCCCAGCAGACTCCCTTGCGGAACACCTGCTGGGATCGGAAATTGTCCCGAAAGGGAACTATTCAACGACACCCTGAACGACCTTTGCTGGAGATAGTTACGGGTGATTTTCACAAGGTATGGTGGAAAGTTGGAGTTACAAAGCTTGTATATAAGTCCGTCGTGCCAGACATTGTCAAACGCCTTTTCGACGTCTAACAAGGCCATGGCTGTGGACTTGGATACAGCTTTGTTACTTCGGATGTTATTCATCACCCGCACTAGCTGATGATTGGTGGAATGCCCCTTACGGAACCCGAACTGTTCCGGAAGAAGAATGTCATGTTCCTCCACAAACTTGTTTAGTCGGCTGAGGATCAATTTTTCGAACAGCTTGCTCAGCGCTGAGAGCAGGCTAATCGGTCTGTAGCTTGACGGTAGTGAAGGGTCTTTCCCAGGTTTGCGGATCGGGGTGATTTTTGCCACCTTCCATATGCTTGGAAAGTAGTGCAGCTCCAAGCATCTGTTGAGGATGGCAGCCAGCAGCGAGTGCACCCTCGCGCTGAGATTTTTCAACTCTAGGTTGAATATTCCGTCAAACCCGGGAGCCTTCATGTTCGTACTGTGTTTCAGCGCTGAGCAAATTTGTTCCTCTGTAATCCGTTCTTCTGGAGGGACGGCACAAGGGGAGGCATCTAACGTCTGGACGCACTGCACAACCTGGTTCTCGAGTGGACTTGGGATTGTAGAGCCAAGCAAATGCGACTGGGCAATGTGCTCCCCAATTGCATTGGCCTTCTCTTCGTTGGTGATAAGCCGTTCGTCATTGACTCTAAGTGGTGGAATGGGCTTGGGGTGAGACTTCAGCACCTTGGCAACCTTCCAGAATGGTCTGGAACGGTCGTCCAGGTTCTGAACGAGCCGCCCGAAACTCTCGTTCCGGATTGAGACCATTCTGGAAGCGATCTGCCGATTCAGATCGACCATTTCGTATTTACGCTGCAGATCCCCAGTCTGCTGAAACTGGCGTCTACGAACATTTCTGAGCCGAATCAAGAGTTTGGTGTGGGAATCAATTGCTTGAAACTTACCCCTCACAGGAACTCGTCGAACGCACTCTTCGTCAGCCACGGATATGGCTTGATGGAGACCCTCCAGGGCCCGGTCGATGTCCTCCACTGTGTCGAGCGGTGGGTTGTCGTCGATGTGGCGGTCGACCACGCGTCGAAACTGGACCCAGTTGACTCGATGGTAGTCCTTCCGCTGGCACGGTGCAGGGGCCACGTTGTAGCCCAGCTCGGTCAGCACCGGTTGGTGGTCCGAACTCAGGTCGTTGACGGCAACCGGCTTGGCTAATCTGGTGTTTGCCAAGAACAGGTCCAGCGTCGATGGGTTGCCCGTCGGTGATGTGAAGGTTGGTTCGTCCGGAAACCAGACGGAATAGAGACCATGCTGGGAATGGTCGAATAGCAGGCGGCCGTTCTGGTTCTGCTGGTAGTTCCGCCAGGCCTCGTGCCGGGCGTTCAGGTCCCCTCCGATTACAAAGCGGGCATTGGTGTGGGTTATGATGGCAAGGTCGTTCTTGAACTGCTGTGCTCAGTGATGGAATTCTCACCAAAATATCATTTTCGCTTGCGATACGTTTTCTCTTGGGAACTTTCCCTCACTAGTTTCACACTCCAATATTTCCTGAGCGAACTTTCTGGGATGAGAGAATGAGATATCGCGAACTTTTTTAACTCGAATCACCAACGTGAGGATACGAAAAATATCAGATCATTTTTTCTCTCTATCTCTTTACACCACATTCGTTCTTGAAAATTGCACTGCACATTTCACAAGGGAAAGATTATAGACAGAAAGCTATCCCGAGTAAATCAATACAATCTCTAAAGACTGATAAGTCTGGTACCTGGCTGTCTACTGGCGCCTGTTGTTTAAAGTAGCCGTTATCAGGATGATGTGAACAGTTTTGTGCAACTGATTGATTGGTGCATTGGTTTCTGGCAAAAAAAAATGAATGAATCAGCACAAGTGTCAACGCGACATTAACGAGGAACGGGCAAGGTAGTGTAAGATTTTGTGACTAGCAATTTTTATATTAAAACCGTTCCTCAGGATAGGGGGTTGCGGAAGGAGGAGCGCCTAATGTATCCTCATTTTCACGAAATACAGTTAATGCATGGCTCCTCTCATCACTAGTGTTCGTAATATCGTTCCTGTAAGCTCCTTCCTGTGGTGGTGAACTTTTTCAATGTGCTATTACCAGTGCTGTAAATTCTCAAAATCATTTGAACATTTTTGATGAAAAAGAGAAAAGTAGCTATTCGCTATCAAAGGGGACCTCCTCCGAATGGGTGATATCAGTTGCTTAGTCATTTGACGAAGGCATGGATCCTAAGCCAACCCGACACCAACCTGACTTCTATCAAACCCCAACCCGATGTTGACCCGACATTGACCCGACATAAACCCAAAATTGACCCGACATTAACACGACATTGGGTCGACATCGACCTTAAATTAGCCTTACATTGATCCGACATCGGGTCGACTTGTCTGTTCGGGACCATTTTCCTGGATTTCTTCCATACTCCACTGTCGTATATCAAATGATACTGAGTGACTCAATTGACAGTGACAATGAGCTTCGAATGAGAAAGGGGCTCTTCAAATTATGGTCATGTGAGAATTCGTTTACACAGAATTGATTGAATGGTTGTAGTGGTTCATCTTCAATCGAATGATATGAAAATTTACAGCACTGGCTATTACTGTCCTCTCCCATGACTGGGAATCCTGTAAAACAATGTAAAACTAGAAAGGGTCTAGACCCTCCCTATGTAAAACCATAAGGTATGCGGAACTGCTGCACTGCTGAACTTCAAAACGCTTTATTTGCTGACCAAGGATCTGACAAAAACATCTTTTTAGTGTGCAATTTAGGATGATAAAAAATTTAAACAGGTTATTCAATGTCCATTAAAACTGTAAAAAATATTAGCAGAAAAAAAAGAAAACAAAAAATTATTACCAGTTGGCTGGAAATGAACACAAAATTAATCAAAGTACCATGTACCTTGAGCTTTTGATATAGTGACAGATTGAGAACGATCTAAATTTTCCATCCACAAGTATTGCAAGACTTGAAATTAACAGACAATCTCAAAATACTTTCAACTTGCGAAGTGATAGATTCCCAAGTGAATACACCTGCTGAATAAAAATTATCAAGTAAACTATTTTTTTAGAATCGATGTTTAATAGATTTTTTTTTTTGCAGTTTGAGATCCATCAAAAAAAGGTACAGTAGCTTTATGGCACCAGTGACCAGCAAATTTAATATTTTCATTCAAGGTTGTGTGGAAATTCAAGCTACCGGGCGAGCTACTGGGTTACATTGCTGTCCTCTACCTAAGGCAGTCGAGTGATCAAATCAGAAAGTTAGCAGATTAGAAATCAATTAATAACTAATTTCCTCAACGTTAAATTAAAAAGTGGTCTTTAGAAAAAAATGTAGCTGAGAAAATTTCCTATGAGTACACAAGGCAAATTTATTGGTAGATCATTATGGCGAAATTTAAAGACGAGGTGAACAAAATAATCACTTTTCCCATAGTAATACCTTTATAAATTTTAGATGGCCATTGCAGAATGAGATCACAACCCAATAAGCTCAAATTTTGGGAGAATTATCTGGACCTGATTAAAAATCGATTGAAATTAGTGAAGCAAAACCGATATTTTGAACCACCCTAATAAGCATGTTCTCAATGCAGTAAGACTAATCAACAGAATACTTGCTAGCTAACACTAAACATTTCTAAGCGCCAATCTCAGTGGTCTAACTGTACTTCGCACTAATAGCATAGTTCTTCTTGTCGAAGAGTACAGCCACAAATGATGATTTGGTCAGCAAAGATTAGGCTCTTGGTGAATAGTTACAAGTATCTACTATTAGCTGGTTGCATTGAGAACTAAAACTATAAATAAATCCGGAAAACTTTTAGATTAGGGCGTAATTTGTTTTGTAAACACACACTTAATTCGCCGATTTCTCGTGAATTAAAGTTCAATCTAAAAAACTAACAACACAGACAGGTAGAGGAATGATTCATTTGGTATAGTATAGTTCGGTAGATTGTGCTTTGATTCGTGAGAAATCGCTGAATGACGTGTTTGTTTACAAAAACAATTACGCCCAAATCTCAAAGTTCTCTGGAAATGGTATTTAATGTGAAGGATGCGAAAAATATCGGAGAACGAGAAGAAAACAAACAGACACTCTCGCGTGATGATGACCTACCTTTACTCGCTGGAAAAAAAAGAACAAAGCTGAGGGGATATTTGGTTGGTTCGAATCACGAGTACGTGTGAAATGATGTGAGATGGAGAGACGAAAGATCTTTCGCGATACGAAATGAAAATTTCTCTCGCTCTACGCTTTCATGAACTTTTTATCATCTCTCGTTCGCGAACTTTTTGTGAGAAGTTCCTTTGGGATTTATCTCTGCAATGAGCTGTAATAGAACTTTTTTTGAAAATGATTTTTCCAACACTGGCTGTGCTGTACCATTGCTAACGGTACATTGCCGGGGGCAGTAGACAACGATGAACCGGACGTTTCCGGTCGATGTTTCCACCTCAACGCCGACGGCCTCGATGATGGAAGTGCGGTAGTGGGGTAGGGTGCAGTACTTGATGCCTTTCTTGATGATGACCGCGACACCGCCCCCCCTGGAGCTGGTGCGATCAAGCCGGACAATGCTGTGGTCGGGCAGCCAGAAGCTGTCACCGGTCTTGAGATGGGTCTCGGTGAGAAGGCCCACGTCAATGTCGTGCTTGCGGAGGAAGTCTGCAAGCTCAATGTTTTTCGCCCCTACGGAGCGAGCGTTCCAGTTGGCGATCTTTATGGGTTCACGGTCCATAATTAGCGACGAAGGAGATGATAGCTTGGAGCTGTTGTGTTCTTGTTGCGCAGGTGCGCTTGATGATGATGGCCTGGGCCAACAGTGTGACGATCTCATCCGTTGACAGCGGAGAATCGTCTGTAGCTTCACCGGTTGTACCGGCCAATCCCGGAGCAGGGGGATCCGTCGATGGCCCGGAGGCTTGACCGGGTACTGCAGCGGCAGCCAACTGTTGGTTGAGCGGGAGCGGCGGCAACACTGGAATTGGCCGTGATTGGACCGGTGATAACGGAGGAAAGTTCTGCGCGTTGTTTTCTGGAACCTTCTTGCGACCGGGCTGGCTGTTGGACGAGGCCTTCTTCCGGATCTCGGCGTATTCGGCCCGCTTCGGACAGGCCTTACTCGTGGCCTTGTGGGCGGCACCGCAGTTGGCGCATGTGGGAGTGGCTTCCTCGATGCTGTCGCAGTTGTCGATCTTGTGGTTTTTGCCGCATTTGATGCAGCGGCTGGCCATGCGGCAATTCCTGGTGCCGTGCCCGAACAATAGGCAGTTCGAGCACTGAGTGACGCCACGGTGGGTGGGTTTATACCGCTCCCACTTCACTACGATGTGGAACAGTGTGCGTGTCGTCTGGAGATCCTTCACGGTTGTGGAGTTCTTCTCCAGATGGACCAGGTAGAGCTGGTCACGATACTTGATGGCCTTGCTGCGGGTCATCTTGTGGACTTCGACCGGCTTGAGGCCGTTCGCCTTAATCTCGTCCATTAAGGTGGTGGTGTCCATGTCGTGGAGCCCGCGCAGCACCACTTTCAGCGGCTTGGTGGCCTCGATGTCGTGGGAGAAGTACTCCAGCTTCATTCTGTCCAAGAGGGCCTGAACTGCGTTGAAGTGTTTTTCGGCCGGGACCATCAGTTTGTAGCCTTCCGTGCACCGTTGAATGGTGCAGCGAAGGCCCTGCTTAATGTAGAAATCCAGCTGCTCCCATAGCCCGGGAGGGAAGCCCTTCACATAGAAGGGTGGCAACTTAACTTTTTTAGGCACCGTCTCAGGGTCCGACTGCGGCTGGGCTCCGTTCTGCAGGGCGGAGAACGGATTGTTGCTCAGCAGCTTTTTTGCTGCTGATACGGTGGCGCTGCTGTCTTCAGGTCTGGGTCGTTTAGTTCCGGGAGGCCCCGGCTGCGGGTCCGCAACGCCTGTCGGGATGGGCAATGGGGTTTTCTTCTGCTTCTTCTGGGCTGGCTCGGTGGTCGCGCCGTCTCCTGGGAGAGTCTGTTTTCCCGGTAAACCGGCACTCGCGTTACCGCGCGATTTCTTACCCATGGCTGGGTCAGCGAGAGCGTCACTACACAACGCGGAGCTAATTCGACTTGCAAACGAACGAACGAAACTAGAGAGAATTCAAATCGACTGAACTGCTCAACAGTCTGGCAGCGAATCTCGATGAAAGCAAACTGTAGAATGAGCTGATGACCCACATGGACAGTACACCCTCTTTAAATAACTGAAGGCTTTTACACTTCAACCAATCAGAGATTGCTAAGGAGAATTCAATAGCATTAGGGAAGTTCAAATATTCTTATTACTATTATTATTATTATAATTGTTAATGGCGGTTACCAGTTGATTAATGGGGAAATGACTTCGTATAGTTTCGTATTTTCTATTCTGGATATTAAAACACAATTATTATTTTCTAATTTTATTTTATTTATTTTATTTGCTCATCGCACCTTTATACTACAGATGACTTAACTCGACCATTCAATGGGAGTATTATCAAGGTAGACTTCTAAGTTACCAGGCGGGACAAGCCGAGGTGAATTGGAGTGCGGAAATAGTATGGTCTGTGTTTTAGCTGCATTGATGCAAATGTTCCAGCTTTTGAAATAGTCGGACAGAATATCCAGACTTGATTGGTGTTTTTTTTCGTCAGAACACGGATCACTCGACCCTTATAGATGATGGCAGTGTCATCCGCAAACATTGACAAAACACCACCACCCGAAAGGGGAGGAACATCTGACGTGAATATGTTGAAGAGGATAGGGTCAAGGAGGCTACCCTGGGGAACCCCAGCATCAACGTTGAACGTATCAGAAGGTGAATTGTTCAAGAAGACAAGTAGTTTTGGAGGATCTTAACAAGGAAAATCGGGAATTTGTATCGATGCAGCTTGTACACAAAGCCATCATGCCAGACATTGACGAACGCCTTCCAACGTCCAGTTGATGGCCTTTCCTAAAGCCGAATTGCTCGTCAAGGGAGATGTTATTTTCATCAGAAAACACTAGCAAACGGCTGAGTATCAGCTTTTTGAATAGCTTCGAGATGGTGAACAAGAGGCTCATGGGGCGATAGCTTTCGGCACTGGTAGGGTCTTTGCCAGGCTTGTGGATTGGAACGACTTTGGCTAACTTCCAGCATGCAGGGAAGTAACCAAGAACCAGACACTAATTGAAGACCGCTGCAAGATGCTCGAAGAAGTTAAAACTCGAGATTGACCACTCCATCGACAGCAGTGAGCTTCATGTTCTTGGTTGATTTAATGGCTGCTATCACTTCATGGGTCTTTTGAACTGGGGTTATGAGTAAGGAAGAATACATGTTCTGATTAAGAGGGGAAAGGGGAGGGATGGGTCTCGGCTTATTTTATAAAATCTTTCCCATTTTCCAAAACGGTTTAGCACAATATGGGAAAGCGCGAATCTTGGTTGCAAAATTGTCATTTATGACATCCACCATGATGATTTTGTTTAAACGGCTACAATTAGTCTGCAAGTTAGGCAGCCCAGTATGCAGTTACCGCCTACGAATGGTGTTGCGAAGTCTAAGATAAGACCTGTCAAGGTTCAGAGAATTACTCACCTGTCTGGATACTGGCACCTGTTGTTCCCTGTCGTCGGCCGTTACTTGTGTCAACGCAGTGTTGGAACACTTGGATGCTGGGAACACTGAGGAACCCACTTCGGCCACAACCGGATAGTGATCCGAGCTGAGCTCCTGATAGACGACAGGTTGCGAGATGTTGTTGCCCATGTTGCTGATGTAGATATCGATGATGGCGTGAGCACCGAACCTACTCAACCGGGTGGGAGTATCCTACGTTTCCTGCAGGTCGTTGTTCAGGATGGATGGTGCGTTACGGCGACTGTTGCTCCAAGCTTGATGTTTGGCGTTGGCGTCGAGTTAGCTTGATAATATCTCTCCTTAGGTCTGCTGCTGACCCGTCCCTGATGTTGACTTGTTTGGGGCAGTAAGCCGCAACGATGGTCGACAGGAGTAGAAACGGCCACCCCTACCCCTTCAGCAGAAAGCTCGGCAGTAGCCAACAACAGATGTTTCTCCTTAGGGTAATGGCCACTCCTCCTCGCCCAGAGCTGGTTCGATCTAGCCTCACGAGCCAGAAATTGGGAAGGATGACGTCAACTTCTGGCTTCAGGTGGGTTTTAGTTATGACGGCAATGTCGATGTTTCGTTCATTGAGAAACTCAACGAACTCGATGTTCTTGCTAGCGTTCCAATTTGCAATTTTGATGGCTTCACGCTCCATTCTTGTCGATGAGAAATACGGCATCATGAAGTTGTTCTGATCGGGTCCTGCATGTGCGCAGGATGTTGATGACCTTTGTCACGGGCGTTACAAATTCCGTTGATGTAAGCAGAGAATCTGTGTTTTCGTTCTTTGGTGGAGGTGGTGCATCATCACGACGCCAGAAAAGCTCCAGGAGGTACTTTGGGATGCAGCGGTTGCCATATATATCTGACGACTCGAGCTTGTCGGAGGATTGGCACCCCAGCAGTAAACGAGACCGATGTAGCAGCACCAGAAAAACGGTTGTTGAGTGGAAGTGGCGGAAGCACCGGAATTTGGCGCCGTTGGGGAATGGCAGGAAAGTTCTGCCCGTTATTTGCTGGAACTCTTCTGCGGTTAGATTGGTAGAGGCTTTATTGCGGATAGCAATGAAGTCTACTCGCTTTGGGCATGTTTTGCTAGTTGCCCGATGTGCACAATTGGCACATTTGGGATCTGCGTCCTCCATTAATTCGCAGGCCTCAGGTGCCTGCTGATTGCCACAATTGTTGCTGCGGTAAGCCATGTGGCAGTTTCTCGTTCCATGCTCGAACAGCATTGGGTGACATCACTGTGGACTTGCTTGTACCGTTCCCAAATCACCACGATGTGGAAGGGCTCGAATGCTCTTGTTGAATTCCTTTCCAGATGGACCAGATACAACTGGTCGCGGTGGTATTTGGATCGGCTTGAGTCCATGTTGCTTCAATTCATCCGACAGTGTGACTGCATCCTTGTCGGGAAGGGCACGTAAGACCATCTCGCTTCAATACCGTGGGAGAAATACTCCACGTTTTTCTGTTTCAGCAACGCCTCGACGGCCTTGTAGTGGTGCAGACCTTTGCCGATGTAATCGATTTTCTCCCGCAAACCATCCGGGAATCCTTTTGCGGAGAACGGTGGAACTTTCTTCTTCTTTTCCACTTTCGGTGCATCGCCGTTTTCCAGGAAAGCGTAACGATTGTTCGCCAACAGGTTCTTCGATGCCAACTGAGCACTGGCGATGCCCGATCGGGATCGTTTCCCGGCCGGAATAACAGTCGCGTCAAGCCGTCAACACTTGGTGGTTTCCCCATGCTGGGGTCGAGCGATGCTTCACCAAACACCGCGAAAAAAAGAGCGCGAACACTAGAGCAACAAACTAGCGAACAACTCGAGAGAGCGAGTAAAAAACCGAACTGTACTGCTTGGCAGTTAAGCAGAGAAAATCCGAGCAATTTCTCCTAGTTGGGATATCTGAGAGAAGAGATTTCAATTAATGCACTGTTAAAAATTGTTCTAACCAAAATTCTAACCAACCTGAAGCTTTAAACGATTGTTTTGAATAGTTCGATTATTTGGAAGGCTCAATCGCGTTAGCTTTACGGATCCGATAGTTCATTGTTCCTAGATTGGAACAAAATTCACTTAATTCTATATCTAGTAGGAATTGGGCCGAATACTCGCGGCTTACCCGAGGTTAAAAGGGTACATTGTCGAAGGATAGGATCAGAACACGAGCTTGAGGGTGAGATTTCGTTGTCTCATCAGAGCGTTGTCACCAGTATGAACGGTAGTGCGGTTCTAGTTTCGTCTGGACTTCGATCAGCTATTGTGACCAGTAGGCGACGATGAGACTCATCGAGACGGGGGAACAAGACAAACAAAAAACTATTAAAGAGAGGCAAAATACGAAGGAATTAAATTCTTATAGGGTAGAGAACTACTTCGGCATAATCGCCCATTTTGGGCCTATCGAGCAAAAAACTTCAAATAAATCCATGATTTCAGAGTTAACAAGTCAATTATGCGTTTGGTACGATACTTTAGTTAATAAGCTACGGAACGAAGTCAATGAGAACGCGTGATATGAAGGTTTGCACACATTATTCCGAAAAACAAAAGAAGCGCTCCGACCGAATCAATTTTTATCTTCATCCGATAGGCCGAAGTGTTAAAAAATTCAAATCATATCTCTCAGTTATTCTCTCAAATACCAGGCTGCTCAGAAATTATTCAAAAGACCTCCAGGTGTTCATACATCTCCAAAACTCCTCAGGATATTTTTTCAAGACTTCAGCTTGATCATGTATCATTTTGAATGTCTTCATCTGCCCAAAGATTCTAATAACATCTCTCAGATCTTCAGAGTTGGTTGGAAATGCTATCTAATATGAAGCTTCAGTGTGATAATTTATAAGCTAGAGAATGATCTTAGAAGAGGGTAGGTGGCTAGTTCCGTTAGAGTACGGCAGTATGAAAATTGAATAGAAGTTTAAAATGAGCGAAGGGCCATTAATGCGACAGCACACAGTCAAACGCACACCTTTTGCCTAACCCGTACGATGTACGCGGAGATTTGAAGTGTCTTCTCTCAGATATTCTCTCAAATAGTAGGTTACTCAGAAATCTTCAACTGTCCAACAATTCAAATCATATCTCCCAGATATTCTCTTTTTTTTCCTTGATTTGTTTTCCGTCGATGTTGTTTTCCGTGCTGAGCACCAACGGCTTTACTTCCCTTCCGAAGGGAGTTATGCCTCAGAACATCTCGGCGGCGCCGACTGGGATTGACCCAAGGTCTGCTGGGGTGAGGGGTAATCACGCTTACCACTGCACCACCGGCGCCGCTGCAGATATTCTCTCATCATACCAGATTGCTACGAAATTATTGCAAAAACCTCCCGGTGATCAAAGATCTCCAAAATTCCACTGTCCAACAATTCAAAACCTACCTCTCATGCATTTTTCAAGATTTTATGATGAACTTGATGCTTCTAAGCTTTTGAAATCTTGACTTCTAGTTGATCAAATATTAAAAACTTGGAGTTTTGAACTTAGCCGTTTTAATTTAAAATCTCTACAATTCTGTGAAGTTTTTTTTTTAATTTCCCTGAAGATCTAGAAAATTCTGGAAAGCTCTCTTGTTTTTTTTTTCAATGAGACCGCCTTGTTGTTATCTGATTTTCGCAGAAGTTCCCGGAATTTTTCCAAATTCTCCAAAATGCCACGAAGTTATCGGAAGTTCCCATAAAATATTTCTACATTTTTCCGATGGTCATGGAGTCCTGAAAATCTCGGAACTTTGCTAAAGTTTTCGGAAATTACTGTGTTTTCAGAACTACTTTGAACGTGCTGTAATTTCATTGAAGTTAATTGAGCTGTCCTGAGGTTTTCTGAGATGGGACAACCTTGTGGATGGGACAACCTAGTTTTGGTATTTTTCAAGATACAGTCAACTCTCCATAACTCGATATTTCTAGATAGAGCTGGAATTAGGGCGTAACAGCTTTTGTAAACAATGACTTCTCTCGATAATTTCTCGAAATACTACCTGGCAAATCAACATTACCATCGAATACGGGAAGACTTCCCCTACCCGATGGATATGTTGGTTTGGGTAGGCGTGCCTTGAGTTACCAGAAATCAACGAGAGAAGTAATTGTTTACAAAAGCTGTTACGCCCTAGCTTCAGCTCTATCTATATTTAAGGGACCATTGAGTTATAGAACTACATATGTTTTATCGTCTATAATTTCAAGAATAATATATAAATACTCCATTTACAGCAAAATCTGACCTTATTTACTCATATAAAATCGAAAAATGGTTCAAGTATCCATTTATGGAAGTTTTGAGAAGTTAATTTATAATATTAAGTCAATATACACAAAACACGCAATAGGGCAGCTAGTTCTTGAATTTTAATCATATCAAATGTTCTAGTCATTTCTGGATGTGGAACTGATCGCCCTGAGGGTTTCCAGCCATTACGCCAAATGGTCATTAGCCCATACATAAATAATTTTTGACGAGCTTCCTTACGCAGTTATGTTTTTAAAATTTAAACACTAAGATATTTGTTCTGCCTATTTGGACGTTTCAGAATCTTGGAAATTTCTCCATCTACGGAATATTTTAAAATAAACTACCATCGGTAACAAGAAATCATTACAGGATTTCTTCAGAGTAGTCTGAAGAATTTGCTTGAATCATATCAGAATACCCTCAGAGTTAATCTTAGACCTCTTTCTGGTATTTTATAATGATTTGCTCCATAATACTCTTGAAAAACATCTGCAGAACACTCTTTAATTTCAATCTGCAATGCTCTTCATGTTCTAGGAATCCTTTTTACTATAGTTTTGCTAAGGACTAAATTCGTCGAAATGCCCCTCGCTATTCCATTTGAACACTCCTTTGAATGCTATAAAATTTATCACCGGAACATGATTACAACTCCCTTGAAATTTTCCTTGAAATTTCGTTGGAATGATTCTCGGAATTCAATTCCCACGGAATTACCTTGAAATGCTCCTCAGTAAGAAATCCTTTGGAATTATTCTCATAATTTTCAATGAATTCATTTCAGACTGCCCTCTGAATTTTACTTTTCCCTTGGAATTCTACTCACTTTGAAAGTGTTCTAAAAAATTCGCTTGTAGTAAAGTAACAAATTCCATAGATTTTTTTATTGGAAAATATTTGGCATTCAAGTCATAACTCTCCTGGAATTCGTTTCTGAGTTGCTTTTGAAGTTTTCCTGGAATTATTTTCAGATTTAATTGTAATACTCCTTTTAGCATACTCCCAAAGTATTCTCTGAAAATTCCCAAATTCTCCCTGAAACTTCTTGAAATTATCCTCAGAATTCTTTTGAACCTCTTCTTCATAATTCCTAAGAAATTAACTTCAGAAATACGTATGAATTTTCACGAAAATCGAAGACATCATATCATAGAACTTTGAGCGGCTTGTACCTGTCTCATAGCGTTCGTATGAGAAATATGAAGAGTTGTCAGTCTTCTTGATTTGTTGTCTACACTAAAATATTATTTACAGTTATTCCATAGGAAAACGATACAGTGGTTTTCAGAATTTCGTAAAAATTGTAGTTTTGTTCCTTATCGCAAAATATTAGACCGGTATTTTTTTTTTTATCATTAGGGAGTATTGAGCGAAAACCCAAAACTTCACAAAAATATAACTGTATACAGCCAGTTAAGTAAATATTTAAAAAAAAAACAATTCAAATCTGCAAGATAATTTAAAAATTCCCTGAGTAATTTGCGTTACGTTCCGTTTGTAACAAAGTATTCCGTAGATTGCATATTGGCAACTGTCATGTATCTACTTTAACGTTCTTATTCTGATTGCTTAAGGAAAACTATTTGGAAGTGAATTGCTCTCCAATCAAAGTACAGAACAAGGGAACGGAAGGATAGTGTTGATGTAACATCTACTTAACAAGAGGCCAGCGACTCACCGACGCCCCATAGATGTTACGGAGTTGGATAGTTGGGTAGATGATGGGTCAGGATTCGCTTAAGCAGGCGATGCGATTATAGTAATTGATTTGTTTTGGTGGAGCTTGGAAGTAAACCCATGATCTTCTACTGAGGCTGTGTTCCATTTGGAAATTTTTTCACTTAAATTTGACACTTCGAAAATAAATTAAGATGTTCGAAAATCCTTCTGTTTTTGTTCGGCCGATTTTCGAGAAAGCATTTGTCAAAGTTGATTCCTTGTATGTCAGAAATAAGTCTGCTGAAATAGACCTTTTCGACGTTTAATCGTCTTTCTCTATCCAGCACACAGGGATGAATGGATGGTTTTTGTTTTCCCACTAATCTGTTTCTCTCTTGCTCACACTCCTTCAGTTTAAATGGTGCATTAGTGTGCGCCGATTAAACGTCAAAAAAGCTCTATAGCAGGTTTATTTGAAAGTTATCCATTTGTCAAATTTAAGTGTAAATTCACCAAATGGAACACAGCCTCAGTAAGCAAAAGTGGCAGCCACCAAGCTAACCGAACTCCTCAATTTGAATTGTAGTACCTTATTTAGCGAAGTTTTTTTTTTATAAATACTGATTGAAACAATAATGTAAATAAATAAAAAGGTAGGGTCTCACCCGAATGATCTGTAAATAACCTCCCGCATAAACAATAACCATAAGAAGCGCTTAACCACCAATTCAGAATATCATCCCAACTTTATGCGGTATGGTCGTACCATCTATGATATCGTTAGTGTATGGTATCCGTTTATTAGGGCTGCCTTCTCGTGTTTCCTAAGCTGGATCAAAATGCATCTCCCAAATGTAGTACCGTTTCTTTGATCCAAATAGCCATGTTGACGTGTAATAAGTGATCCCAATTGCTTGACGGGATGAATATTAAATGGTTCAGCCTCTGGTAGAGCTTGATTGAATTGCTTCCTCCTGAGTGCGTGATCTACTGTTGGGGCTCCAGCATTTCACTAAAGTCGTTTTATCAAATCAGAACGAACGTGACATTTGACACAGCCTACTTTTTTTCGGAATTTAAAAATTCCCTGAGTAATGATGAAATTCTCTGAGGATTCCAGGTTTTTCCAGGAAAAGTAAAATTCCCTGAGGATTCCAGGTTTTACCGGTAGTAGACACCCTGAATTTCTATAGTAGTTTTTCTTTTTCTATTTTCAAATTCTGCCATGAGTTTGCCATATTACCGAACATCACGAACCAACCATATTCAATCAAATGTACGCCATCCAACGGTACAAATCGTGAAATTCCCATGCTTTTCATTGAACCCGTGCTTCGCCGCCACAGTGAAGCCATTTCACAATGTCAATATCAACAGTAATTGACATGTGGTCCAGTTTTATAAATTTGTAATCCGCCGATAAATGCGTCCAAATTGGCCAACTGTAAAGACAAAACAAGAAGATGAATGCATTCACTCCGCCACAAGTTCGTCCCGCGATTACCCCCGCAAAGAGCCGAATCAAAATAAAAACAAGATCGACCGAAGACAGTCTCCCAAGGCAGACGAAGATGAATCCGCGAATATTTACTCACACGCCGCTTCGCTGATGTAAGTCCATCATCCACGCTCACAGTGATGCCAAAATTTTAGTTTAAACTGGATGCTTCCACTTAAACAGTTAAAGTTTGAAATCTTCCAGTTTTTTTGTTATTAATTGAAAAATGTTTTGAAATATAATTTAAATGTAATATAATGCTTCATTTTCTTAAAATCACTGGTAGAAGATCTTCTCAAAACTGTTCGACAATATGATTAATTTAGTTCCCTTAATAGATACTGATGTATGGGTATAGTTTGTTTGAGGATGAGGGTCATGCGTACAATCCAATCAATTCGTTTTGTTAAGTTATAGAATTTTGAGTCGTAAAAACATTCTAAAACCTTGATAAGCCAAACACTCAACCACTGTTCTACCCCGACATGGATGTTTTATGTGGCCAGGTTCTTCTTAAACCAAATGCTTCGGATCAAATCACATGCCAATTGATGAGAATTTCCCTTAAAGTTGTCGGAACTTCCGTAGAGATCCCGTAATTTTCCTGAAATGCTCAGAACTTCCTCGAACTTTACGTAACTTCTGAATGATTTTTAAGGTTTAGTAAATTTTTATCGACTTTTCGATGCTCTCTGGATTTCCCTGAAACTTCCATAAACTTCACAGAACATCTCTGGACTCTCAGAAATTTCCTGGTCTTCCCTGAATTCCACAGAACTTCTTAAAAGTTCCCACAATTTACCTGATAGAACTATCCTGAAGTTGTTTGGTCTTCCCTGAAGTATGCTACAGGAATTTCCCTTAAAATTTCCAAACTTTTTTGAACTTCTTTGGATTTTCCTGAAGCTTCAAACATTCACTAGATGTTCTCGGAACTTCTCTTAAGTTGCCACAATTTTCCTAATATTCTTGAATCTTCTCTGACATTTCCGTTATTTTTCTAGAATTCTCGGAACTTCTCTGTCGTTCCCAGAATTTTCGGAATTTCTTTGAAATTCATCGAATTGCCCTGAATTTAATAGGAACTAATACTTCAAGATCTTTAAACTACTATTAGAGAATAGACTTTCCAAAAACTGTCGGAGCTTCCCTGAAGTTATTGTATCTACACTAAAGATCTGAACTTTCTTCTCTTCATTCTTCAAAATTTCTAAACTTTCCTGATCTTCTATGGACTTCCCTTTAGTTTTTGGAACATGCCTAATGTCCAGGAAATCATCATGGAATTTATAGAACTTTCCTGAAGATCATGCAATTTTCCAGTGTTCATCTCTAGAATTATCTGAAATTGCAAGTTCCCCTAACTTCTCGAAATTAATGTAACTGCTTTAAAGTTATCCGATATTTCCCAAAATACCCTAAGTTTCACTAAAGTTAATAAAATTTCTCCTTAATTCCTCTTAACTTCTCAGAAATTGTCTGAACTACCCTGAAGGTCTCGGAACTTCTTAAAAGTTCTTGCAGTTTTCTAAAACTAATGGAACTGCCTTGAAGATCCCTGATCTTTGCTGAAGTCTTGCATTTTTTTTTTCTTAAATTTTCGAAGTTGCTCTGATGTTCTCGGAACTTTGCTAAAGTTTTCGGAAAATTTGCTGAGGTTGCCGGAACTTTAAAGTTTCTGCAATTTACATGAATTTAATGGAACTGATGTTTCCTGATGCTCTAGGAGCTTTCCTGAAGTTCTCGAAATTCTCCTGCCTAGAAATTGATGTGTAAGCTTCCTGAAGCTCTTGACACTTTTTTAATGTTCCCACAGTTTTCCTCATGTTTTCTAGACTTATGTGAAGTTGTCTAGACTTCCTTTTAATTCTTAAGATATTCCTGAAGTTCCTATTACTTGGAAGTTCCTCGATCTTCTCTGAATTTAATTGAATCACCTGCATCATTCCAGCTGAAGTGTCTACAACCAAACGTTGCGAACCGTATTTTGATATTCTAAGAAAATTATTATGATTTTGCTCTAAAAAGCTTGGTTCCTGCTGGGCTACAACTCTGGTTGATTTTCAGAAATTACATACATTTTTGAATAACGGTCACTGTGTAACCACACAAGTTATTCGTGTTCTGATTTTACCGCGTGGGTTTTGTTGTTTTTTTCAGAATTTTAACTTTAAATTTTCTCCACATAAAGGCTAACTAAACGTAAACTGGTACGCACAAAAAGACCTGTAATTTGTGATTCGATAAGTTTAAAAAGTCCATTAATGGTTGTTTTACAGTACTTTTATTAAATCTTCAAAGTTACAGCATTGGATGGTTACATTTCTCCAGTTCGAACGAAATCTCGAACCTTCCTCTTGATGGAGCCCATCAGCGCCCGTACAATGGAAACGGACATGGAATCAGTGAATTTCTTCCATTTTGCCCGGATTTGCTTGATGTCCTTGAAATTCCGGGCAATTGGGGACAAAATCGATCTTGTTGGCAACATACCACTCTAGAAACACCTTGGACTAGTGGCAGCTGGCCAAATCGGGCCAAAAGATGCCTTTTCCCCTATGCTTGCTGGTGAACGGCAATTCACGCTATTCCAGGCATTCTTCGATGTAAACTTGGGATGTCATCGTCGAGGATGTGACGAATGGCCAAAACTGCAAATTGCTTGCCAAATCATGGCCTTATTCGCGAACTTGTCGGCAAACACGATCTTGAATCTTCCAGGCACACCCTAAAGTCCAGTCGCGATGTAAAACTTTTGACCGGGAAGCTGCTTAAAATCGAGTTTGACATATGTTTCGTCAGCGATCACACTTTCGTACAAGAGCCTCGCACGCTTTTTGGCCACTGATGTGTACTGGCTTTTTCGAATTGTATCCTTCCTTGGCAAGGACGTTCCGCACCGTGCTGGTTACTTCTGTTAAGTTCCTACAATTTTCGTAAAGTTAATTGGACTGCTCTGAAGTCCTACAAACTTTCCCGATGATTTTGGAACCTCGCATAAATTTTCACAATTCTTGAAACTGCCCTTAAATTAATGGAATTGTTATAAAGACCTCTGAAGTTCTCTGGACTTTCGTGAATTTCTCGGAACTTCTGAAATGTTTCCGAGATTTTAACTTCTGAGATGTTTCCGAAATTTTTCTGAAGTTCTCTAAACTTCCTTGCACTTCTTTAGACTTCATTGAAATTTTCGAAACTTGGTGAAGGTTTCCAGTGGAATGGTTCTAGACTTTACTAAATTCTGCCTTGAAGTTCGTGGAGCTGCTCCAAATTTACAAAACTTCCCTTAAGATCGCTGAGCTTTCTAGATTATTTCTGGATCTCCTCTTAATTTCTAGGAACTTCTATTAGGTTCCTGCAATTTTCCTGAAACTGCCCCTTACTGCTCACAGGATGGCTGGAAGCTTCTTAAAATCTCATTTGTCTGAATTCTATTGAAATTATCATCACGATTCCCTTATGGATTCTCTTCAGCAGACCCACTGAATTCTTCTCAGATTTCCTTGCAAATGCTCCCAGCAATTTCTTGAATTTGTCATCAACGTTTCTTAAAACTCATCTTAGGTTTTTTCTCTGATTTTACTTCAAAATACTATTGGCTTTCTCCACACAATTTCCATGCAATTGTCATCAGAGTTATGATGGAACTTTACTCAGAATTATCGTGGAATTTTCTTTTGAATTCAAAAGAAATTCGCCTCACACTTCCCTTTAAACTTTTTTTTTTCTGAAATTCTAAGGCAGTTCAGAAGTCTAAAGGTATTCTGAATTCCATGGTGCTTCAACAAATGCTAGGAATAATCAAATGCCTTTTAAATTCTCCATAAAAAATCTTATGAATTATCCTCGAAAATGATAAGAACACAGGATAAGTGTGCCAGTTATGATACTAGTGCTCAATTTTTGACCCTAAGGCCTAACTCAGATTTGAAATAAATGTTGATGGTTTTGTTTGCGTAGATAAAGGTTGAACACGAAAAAAAACCGGACACGGAAATCTTGTTGGGGTTTAAAATACGATTTATTTATCATAGTTCAATGTAACAGCTATATATTAGTAGGTATTATGCTTATTATAAGACCATTGTTTCAGTCTTCCTTCTTACCATAGGCCATTGCTCGAACTTTTCTTCATACACGGCCCATCATCTTCTGCACGAGCCCTGTTCCCACTTGTTTGGCTCCCAAATTCCATTTCCGCTTGAAATCCTTCAGGTCAATTGCAGTTTCACCCTTTTTGTTAAGTATGTGCTTCACACACAGTTCCAGAGTATTGACCGGATTCATCTCCTTGGGAACCACTGTGACGCCATTTTCGCTGTACCACTACTTGTGGTGGAATTTCAGTAGTTTCAGCTTGTCAAGTCCAGCCAGAATAAACAATCCACCTCATGCTGCTCCAGAAAAGGCAGTAGTCTCTTCCGCAGGCACTCCTCCTGCTAAATTTACTGGTTCATGGTCCCAGAAGTAAGGAAAATTTCGCTTTTCAACCCACAACTGCAGATTGCTTGCCAGAAGACAAGGAACTTTTTGGGGAATTTCGATTGCTTTTTGAATTTACATTTTCCGGGACACTCTTCCAGTCAACCGAGGTATAAAATTTCAACGTGCTTGCTCCGGTGAAGCCATGGTGTAAACTGCTACTTTAAATCTCGTATTTTTATTTGCTTAAGGAAAACTATTTGGGAGTGAATAGCTCTCCAATCAGAGTTCAGGATAGGAAAAGCATGACAATTACCATTGCCGGCCACATCCATCTTCTCCATTACGGGTAAAGGAAGAATATTGTTGGTGTAACATTTACTAAACGAGAGGCCAACGACTCACCGACGCCCCCATACATGCTACGGAGTTGGATAGTTGGGTAGGAGATGGGTCAGGATTCGCTTAAGCAGGCGATGCGACCATGGTAATTGTTTTATTTTGGAGGAGCTTGGGAGTAAACCCACGATCTTGTACTCAGTAAGCAAAAGCAGCAGCTACCATGCTAGCCGAGCTCAACAATTTAAATTTTGGGACATTATTTAGTAAAATTTCCATGAATACTGGTTAAAATATTATGTAAACTAATAAAAAGCATGGGTCTCACCCAAATGATCTGCAATTAGTCGACCGCCTCGTGATTCCTAAGATTGTTCTCCCAAATGAATCACCATCTCCATAATCTTGACATTAAGAAAATCCGTCCCCACTTGCTGGCCTCGGGAAGAAGTGCATCGGGATAAACGCACCGGCATTGCTCAGTGTCACTATGTACCTCCTGATGTTGGCCCACTTGACCCATGATTACCTTCAATTCCTCGTTTCCAATCAGCTCAAACTGCTGCCGAGAAACTGCACTTTCTATCCACTCTCAGATTCAATACTTCCAATACGAAAAACCACAATTTTGCTAGAAACTTCACATTTTTTTTTATTTTAATCACGAAAGAAAACACGGATGCAAAATTCAAACATGTCATTTCTTCAACCCAACCTACTTCGATCAGTACTGTATATTAAAATTTTCATGATAACGAAAATGTGTATCTGGCAAGACGACTGAAATTCTTTGAAAATCCAGATTCATCTGGAATACTGGCAACTTTGTTTGTAGTTCCAAGCTTACACACACAGACATCTACCCAAAAAAACGCAATGTTTTGAAACGATCGACCCACACATGCTCTGCAGACTGCGCTGCGCCGCACACGTGTGATTAAGATGTTAGAAGAAGAGCGATCCTCGCGATCAATCGCCGCCAACGAAAACGACGACGACGACGCTAAGTTATGCCATAAGCGCTTCTAATTTGTTCGAATCCAAAGTACGTTCGAGCGAGCACTTGCGGCGCATTCCCCTACCACTCATGAATGTGGATCTAGTCCAAAACCGATTCGAGTGGCGAAACTGCAAACGCATGCAACCACCACGTTTGAAAACAACGGCGGAATGACTAATCCCTTGTCCGTCCGAGAGAGCGCTGCTGGTGAGGGAGAGGGATGCTCAATTGGAGTAACTGAATTTGCATAATTTAGACAAATCGAAATCTACACTGAACGTTCGCTAACTGAAAGGGACGGTTTCAACATTTGAGAAAATCCAACTTGACTTGCAACCAAAAATCAATTAGACAGTTTTCAAAATAGGGCTACAAACAGTAGTTATTTTTACACAAATCAAAAAGTCCCTACCAGTGAGCGAACGTTTGGAGTTTCAGTTTTTTTATATAATTTTGGCGTACAGCGAGAAAATAGATCACCCCTATGAATCCTCCAAAAAGCCAAACAATGAAAGTGAAATTAATTTGCAATGGCTTTTGCTTCACCTGCTACGCCACGCTGTGCAAAACTGCATACCACGCGCCGCGGACGTATGACTCCATATCCAAGCAAGCTGCGCTTGGGCTCGGGTGCCAACGAACGAACAACGCCGTGCGTTCGTCGTCGTCGTCGTCATCGTCGGCGGCTGTAATAGGTAAAGCATATTAAACACCAATCAAACTATTACCAAAACGGCGGACAGTAGTCGCGTGGTGGTGGTGGTCACTCCGGATTGCCTTCAAACTAGTTACCCCTTGTCCGTCAAACAGGCTCAATCGATGGCGATCGCCAATGCCGTTTCGATTCTAGTACTACCTTTCTCGGCTGTATCGTTCTCTGGCTCACTGGCAGCGGTGTTGGCCTACTTGGTTCTGTCAGTTCGGTAGCAGCCGTTTGTGAAGACCCTCAAAGAATGGCCCATTCCAGCAGCGAATCCTCTTCTTCGGCCCTCACAAACGCCGGCAATCATCCCGAAGATCTAGACGACGGTCTTGGTCTATCGCAGAAATTTGTCTGGATTTCGTTGCCCTTCCAGTGGTTTGGCCGCATCGGCCGGCTCTTTATGGTAGTTCTCTAATCACGTATCGAACTTTTTCTGAACAACAATTCTAACAGGACACCCTTTTATGTTCTCCGAATCTTATTTTCAGAGCTACGGAACGATCCCCTCGAAGGAACAGCTGCAGGCGTGCGGTGGCCAGTGTCCGATCTGTCACGACAATTTCAACTCGCCGGTGCTGCTCGAGTGCAATCACATCTTCTGCGAGCTGTGCGTCGGAACCTGGTTCGATCGGGAACAGACCTGCCCACTGTGCCGGGCCAAGATCGTTGACGACCCCTCGTACCGGGACGGGGCGACCACGTTCTTCTTGCAGCTCTACTAACCGAACCGGGCAGAAGAACCTAGCGATTCAGTGCGTGCGTACGTGCGTGTGTTACAGTGAAATCGTGTATGACGGAAAGGTAGACGAAGACGGATGCTTCTACTAGTGGTAATTCACTCGTACACGTATATTAGTTTATTCTAAACAGTTTACTTCTTTTATTTTAACAGAAATTTCGAAGCACAAAATTGCTTCTCCTACAAGAGCCTACGGCTCTTGAATTAGCTCCTACGTTGCTATAGCCGCACTTCGAGCAGCCAATTGTTAGCAAATATATGTTTTATTTAGTTGAAATTTCAAATGCGCTAAATATTCCAAAAAAAACAAGTTTACAAAAACATAACAGGTTAAGATATAAACAGAGAACCGTTTTTATTGTGTTTGTTAATATTTAAAATTAATTCAAAAACTTACCAGAAACTGAAGAGATAGTGCTGCACAGGGAAAAAAAATAAAGAAAAGAGAGTTTGTACAAGCGAGGACAAGAGTGAGAGAGAATGCGAGTGCGTCAAAATTGAGAAACGATGACTGAGAATTGAAGAAAACAAACAAAATTGCTTGCTGCGCCTACTGAGTGTTGTAAGCGGTAAAAGCTGTTACTAATCAAAAACGTAGATACGCAGTAGAGTGGTGAACGAAGAGCACCGATTTGAAGAAGTGAGCGACGAACAGTTGAATGGACATTGAGGAGATACATTGCGCTCGAAAGAAATGAAAAAAAAACCACGTCAAGAAGCAGCAAACAGTAACCTATACCTAAACCATAAATATGAACAATATTTTCAAAATAAAAACAAACATTACTAGTTTCGATATTATTGTTAGCTATGATATAAAAAAAAATGTTGCGACCTGGTTACGATAATTTGGAGGAAAGAAACGTCCATCAGGTGGTGAGCGTATGATAAATAGGTTATCATTGTGATTATTTACTGGTGCGAGGCACTTGAATGTGTGACTGAGGTGTCGCCATTAGACGACGAACTTGGAAGCGGTTAATGATCGTCCACAGTTGGATTAATTAGCTTACCAATTCGGTAAACCGTTTGCAAAAACTTTCTTCTCAATGGTCTGTGAATGTGTCAATCTACTTTTAGTAAAACTTGTTGCAAATGTATGTCAGGAGAAATTTGAGCGACTTTCGATTGGCATATGTACCGAGCACATCTATGACACAAACGTCATTCCCATATACTTTGTGTGAAGCCGAAAAATCCTGGTTCTCTGGTTCGATTTTACGTCAACATTTGACAGCTGCTGCAAATATTCGCAAGCAAGCTCTGTTCATGCGTGATACGTTGTTAGGAAAGTTTGTCGCGAGCAGGGGGGAAGATTTTTTTATCTCTTTGTTGTGCCATAGGCGCTGTTTACTGTGTTTAACAAGAATTATCGTTGCCTAAAAAAGAAGTGCATTATAATTGGATGTGATAGCAGCATTACTACATTAGTAAAAACTTTTAAAGCGATATAACCATGCGGTACACATGAATGTAGCTTAAAAACGTGTTATCAACACTAACACCACCACCATCGGTGGCAGCTTCAGCGAGTACTAGTCTTGCCAGGGATGTGGTACCGAGACATGAATTCTAAAGATCTCAGCCATAAGCGAATAAAAGTTAGATGAATTTTATATTGATTCCCGAACCTCTCCCGTCGACTCCTTTATGGCGGGGTGGTGTAGGAGGTAGCACTCGAGACGCCGGTTGTCATCATGGTCCGGAACATTATGCATGTGTCCAAGAGCGATGTATTCTTGGACAAAGTCTGCTGGTACTGCGATTTGAGATCGGCTGTTTTCTCCAACATTTGCTCTAACCATCAGAAACATCGAATGGCATTCGTTTTTGAATCCCCAAGCATCTGTTCAAAGTGGAGATGTTTAGCCATTCAACCAGCTGCAGCGGCACTAGGTACTGCGATCCCGGACCAAAGAAATGACTGGTTTGACGGCGAATGCAAACTGTTAGTAGAGGAGAAGAATGCTGCAACACCGCACGAGATTGAATGTGCAGCGATACAGACAAGCGCGGAACAGACAAAACTCGGCTTTACGAAGAAAGAAGCGCCAGCAGGAAGACCGAGATCGCGAGGCGATGGAAAATCTGGACCGCATAAACGACACACGGAAGTTCTACGTTGCGCAAAGACTACGTGCCACAAACCGATATGTGAAAGGACTTGGACGGAAACCTTCTCACGAACGAGTGTGAGGTGATTTGAAAGGTTGCAGTAGTATGACGAGCACCTCAACGGTGATGCAGCAGAAAACGAAGGTGGCACGGCAACAGACCTTGGAACACGCGCAGAAGACGACAAACTACCGGCCCCTGATCTTCAAGAAGTTGAGGAGGAGATCGGTCGGCTGAAGAACAACAAAGCAACTGGTGTAGATCAACTACCAAGTGAGCTATTAAAATACGGTGGTGAAGCACTGGCTAGAGAACTGCACTGGGTAATTAACAAGATTTGGCAGGAGTGGATAAAAGGTGTCGTATGTCCAATCTACAAAAAAGGATTGCTGCAACTACCGCGCGATCACAGCGCTGAGTGTCGCCTACAAGCTACTCTCCCAAATTCTATGACGCCGCCTGTCACCATTTGCAAGAGAGTTCGTAGGGGGCGGGATTCATGGGTGCCCGCGCTACCACGGACCAAATTTTCGCGATTCGGCAAGTTTTGCAGAAATGCCGCGAATACAACGTGCTCACACATAATTTGTTTATCGATTTCAAATCCGCATACGACACTAAGGCGGAAGCGTACATCAGACTGAAAGCTTAGGCGGATTGCACTTGCCATCAACGCATCGAAGATAAAATACATCAGAGGAAGTGGTTCTAGGGAACACAATGTTAGCCTCCAACCCCGAGTTCAGATTGAGGGTGAAGACATCGAGGTGGTCGATGAGTTCGTGTATTTGGGTTCACTGGTGACCAAGCATGGGAAAATTCATTCACTCGCGCGAGCACCATAACCCTCAAAATAGGCATCCTTACCTACAAAAAGATTGCCGAAATTCTTCCAACCAAGTGACTCTGCAGGTCGACTCAGAACTGACAGCAGTAGAAGGAAAGAAGGAAACACTGAAAGGCAGCCGAACAATTTTCTCAACCGAGGGAGAACCGGATTGAATGCGTAAAATCCAAATAGCCGAATCAGATAGTTTTTGGCTCACTGATTTAAATCAGTTGAATTGGCGTCTTGCAGTGAAACTTTTCCAAGCTTTCGCCACCTACATTTCGAAGTGAGAACTACTAGAAGGAGGATAGCACAGACAAACAGACATAACACTCGCAAGTTGTTCATCGAACAAGCATTTAACGGTCAATTTAAACATATCGTAGTTGGTAGTACCGCCACATGTGGCGCGCATAGTCAATTCCCTTGCGTTTGAAGTTTACACACTACCGCCATCTGTTCAGCGTACTACCCACCACAGTGTACTCAACAGATGGCGGTAATGTTTTAGCGACGATGTTTTACAGTGAGAAATATTCAATGTGTTATGTCTGTTTGTCTGTGAGGATAGTTTTCAAATTTTCCAAGTAAAACAGACGCTTTTTGGGGCAAATCGGTCCATAAAGAAAAACTAATAATTTCCCGTGGAAACTTTTGCTTGAATCGTGTAAGAAAACGTGTTTGAAAACTATTTGTTATTATTTCGGTATGGATCGGAGATGTTTTCATGACAAATTATGCATAACAAGTTTGCACTCACAGGGAGAGTTTACCTCCTGCGCAGCTGCATTTTTTCAGAAAATGGTAAATATGTGCGATTTTCACTTAGATGAAAGTGGAAATTAAGTGAATTTACTTAGAAAAGGTTGTATCATGCTGGTGGTAATACAGAATTTATTGTATAGGACGCCAATATTCAATAAATGTTCATTTTGGCCTTTTTTATGCAAACATATTGATACTCACAATTTTCGACGGAAAACGCACCGGAACTTGATTTACTCAACACGCACCATACTATAAAATGGTGCTAGATGGTCTTCAAAGTGATAACAAGGTGACAAATCATCTTTATTTTGAGTAATTGAGCAATTTACTTCTGTTTACCATCATATTGCAGCATTGATTGAGCCGTGAAATGAAATGAATATGAAAGTTCACATGGAAAGTCAAAGATGCGCATCAGTCTGATCGTAAAAACGTTTTCTTCTTCAATTCGAATGTTATATTGGAAGGATTTCACGCAAGCTTGATGAAAATTATGATTTAATTTTATATGCAGTCTGTCAACATTATCATCATCATGCAGTGGCGACATCTGCGTTGAGCTTTTGCGGCAATCTTCCAATTGGACACGTCAGTTTTTACGGTCTCTATACCGGCCGTTAGCTATGCTTTCGAAATTGTTGGAGAAAATGATCCTTCGGAGACTTGATCCTGGGTCGAATCAAATAACTTGCTTTCAAATACACAGTTTGGGTTCCGCAAGAGCAATGGAACAAACGATTGTCTAGCGCTGCTTTCCACTGGCCTTTGCGCACAAGGAGCAATTGGCTTCAGTATTCTTGGACATTAAGGGGGCTTTTGATTCAGTTTCCCTTTGAAATTCTGTCAGACAGTCTGCACAGATGTGGACTTTCTGCAGTTTTAAATAATTGCTTGTAAAATTTGTTGTCAGAAAAGCAAATGAACTATTCCCTTGGACAACTGACAACTTCCAGAATTAGCTACATGGGCCTGCCCCAAGGCTCATGTCTCAGCCCTCTTCTTTATAACTTTTATGTCAAAGATATCGACAACTGTTTGGCAGAACAATGCACGCTAAGACAAGCTTGCAGATGACGTAAGAGGTCCACATGTCGTGGACTCGCAAGGACCACTGCAAAGTTCCTTAGATAACTTGTCTTCTTGGGCTAGGGATCTAGGGATCGAATTCTCGCCGCAGAAAACTGAACTGGTAGTGTTTACTCGAAAGCGGTACCCAGCCCAAATGCAGCTTAACCTTTTTGGCCGAAACATTACCCAATCATTGCCTTTCAAGTGCCTTGGGGTCTGGTTTGATTCAAAGTGCACTTGGAATACCCATATTACGTATTCGAAGCAAAAATGACAAATGGTGGGGTGCTCATCCGGGAGACCTCATAACGCTTTATTAAAAAACAATACGCTCTGTTCTAGAGTACGGCTCTTCCTACTTTTTCTCGGCAAGAAAGAGTCACCTAACAAAATTGGAACGAATTCAATATCGTTGTCTGCGTATTGCTCTCGGCTATATGCACTCAACGCATAACATGAGTCGAGGGTCTGGCAGGAGTAACACCTCTTCAGTTTCTGGGAGCTCTCTCTCTCTCTAGGAATACTAATCTAATGCGAAGTGACGACCATACTTACCTTACTTACCAATAAGGCTATGGCTTTGTTGTCCTCTGCTGTCCGAAGAAGTCGTCACCACTCTACTCGATCAATGGCCGCACTTTGCCAGCCTCGTAGTCTGCGAAGGGTCTTCTTATTGTTCCTGTTGGATCGCTTTCGAGCACCATTTTCACTGGGTCGTCGTGCGGCATTCTTACGACGTGCCCAGCCCCCCGTAGTCGCCCGTTTATTGCAATGTGAACGATGGATGGTTCTCCCAGCAGCTCCCATTCGTGGTTCATTCGCCTGCTCCACGTTCCGTCATCCATCTGCACTCCACCGTAGATGGTACGCAACACCTTCCGTTCAGCATAGTCCAGGTCTGATGGCCGTAGAGGACCACCGGTCTAATCAGTGTCTTGTAGATAGTCAACCTCGTGCGGCGGCGAATTTTATTCGACCGGAGCGTCCTCCGGACTCCAAAGTAGGCACGATTCCCTGCCATAATGCGCCTTTGAATTTCTCTGCTGGGCTGAACACACAATCTCGATTTATGCGAATCTACCACCACTACATATAGTCAGATATGTGTCTTCCAGACCGTGCTCACTTCACCAATCGCTGTTCCTCAATTGCAATTCATGGGAATCCCGATCAACTTCAACCCATTATTATCCCGCGTATTTTTTACTGAAAAGCACCAACACGGCAATGGCATGAAAAGATATTTTACAGACGGGTCCCGTCTCAATGGATCCACTGGCTTCGGTGTCTTCAATGAAAACTCTAGCAACTTCTGCGAACTTCAGGAACCTTATTCCGTTTTGTTTGACGCTTTTGACGTTTTCGGATCAATCATAGAATTCTTGGAATACTCCATACTTCCACGGAACTCCTTGCAAGTCGCTACAAATTTTCTAAAGTTAATAGGATTATTGTGAAGCTATCTGATCGTCCTCGAAGTACTCGAAACTTCGCTGAATATCATGAAACTATCTAAATATATCTAAATTTATTAGAAGTTATTCGATTTTTTTTGCAGATATCGCTGCTTGCTAGAAGTTCTCGATTTTTTTTTAAAGTTAATGGAACTTCGTTGATGTTCTTTAATCAACTAAGCAAAATTGTCACATTTTAAGTTCTTGAAATCTCCATGATATTAATCCTTAAAATACTCTCACATTTTCCGGATGTTAATATAATTATCACGTTCCAGAATTTCTCGGAGCTTTGCTGAAGTTTCCGGAAATTCCCTGAGTTTCTCGAAACTTCTTTAAGGTTTCTATAATTTCCATGAAATTATTTAAACTGCCCTTTGATTCTCTGATCTGTCTTATCTTGTCTTGTTGTTCTCGATGCTTCCTAAAGCTCTCAATTCTATTGAATATTTCGGTTCTGCTCGGAAATAAATGGAATTCCCGTAAACACCTTTAAATTTCCCGGAAATTCTCTGGTCTTTTGTTAAGTTCCTGAAATATTTCTGAAGTGATGTGATGTGATGTGAATGGAACCCACCATCAGTGCAAGGATTACCAATGTCTGCAGATACTTTACCGGTTGTAAAGTTCTGCCTGATGGTTTGTTGCAGCAGGGTGAATAAGTTTCATTGAAGACCTTTGGACAAAACGACCAGATGGCCATCTGTAATCACGTGACAAGGGACTGGCAAATCCACGAACCCTCATCCAGTCAACAAATCCTTTGATTCCCTTAGGCTTAAAAATGTGCACAATGCCCCTCAAGTTTTCAATATTTCTCAAGTTCGCTTGACACCTGTGACGATCTCGGAAATTCTAGGAACTTCATAAAAGTTCCTGAAAATTTTCGGAAGCTAAAAGAACCGCTTTGAGGTTCTTGAGGCTTCCAGTAAGTTCCCCATATTATCAGTGTGTTAACTTCCCTTATGTTCCCACAGCTTGTTTATGGAGCTTCACTGTAATTCTCAGCATTTCATTTCATTCCTCAGAGCTTCTCCAAAGTTCCTACAATTGTTGGGAAGCCTTTCTAGGGTTAACAAACTGGCTGTCTACAATCAAATCATAGCACCTGCAATTTTCTATGCTGCGCCGGCGTGGGCATCAAGTGCTCAAAATCATAGGAACAAAGTTCAGGGTGCTTTGGATGATTCTCGATCGTCCTTTCGACACTAGAATAAAAAAAAAATCACGAAGAGGCAGGCATTCCCAAAAGAGATTGAAGAATTAACGAAATTAAGACTACATTTGCACAAAAATGTAATACATCAGAACATACTTTGATCAGCAATTTGTATATAGTAGGTTAGTTGTAGTAGTTAGTAGTTATAAGTAGTCCAAGGGTATTCAACTCTGCACACCTTAAGCTATACCAAGCGTTTTGGCAGTGCCGAAAGCTGTGCCAAGCGTTGTGCCGATCATTCCGAAGTAGGCCGAAGTGCATCAATCAAGGTGTCAATATCCCATGAGTTTGGCAACCCTGAAGTTAGAGATTTGTGATTGTGTTTACATTTTCAGTTTATCTAATTCATGGCAAATATTAAGCTTCACTCTCATTAGAATGAGAGTGGATTGCACAGTGGAAGAGGAACTGGAAGCAATACAACCTATGCGACCCGTCCACAAGAAACGGACGAAATTTTCACCAGCTGCCAGTAAAATGCTCCCCGACAAAATCAAGCCCCAAACTCGAACGGAAAAAAGTTCTTTCCCACCCTAGAAACAACATCCTCGAAACAGTTCTGATTGACTCAGAGCTACGCAACCTCGAAGACATCACTCAAGCCTATCGTATCACAGATTTTGATGTCTTATACAAGGGGTTGGTCACTCACACAGTGTGCCAAATATACAGATGGACACACTTTGGCACTTTCATTGGCACCCCTGGTTAGAAATTTTCATAATATTTAAAGTTACTGACAACACTGTACTATATCTGCGCCTTCTCTGTGCATGTGTCAAAAAGTTAAGCATTGTTGTTGTCACAATCCAATTTTTGGTTTCATAACTTCAACCGTGAATATCCGGTAATGTTCTGCCATGGATTCCTCACAGCGCACATATTTTCAAAACATTAGTTAAAAACGGTCAAAAGTCAATGCGGTCAATGCTTGCGGGGCGATTGAGATCATCAAGGCAATGACCGTTCCTTTGGTTTGTTTTTTCCGTCGATCTTGTTTTCCGTGCTGAGCACCAATGCTACCGACGTGCCAGGAAGGCAGCTCCCACACCTTGACCCTACCTATCGACCCATCACCTCATGAACCGGGGACCAACGGCTTTAATTCCCATCCGAAGGAAGGCGTGATCAGAGATGTTATGCCTCAGAACATCCCGGCGGCGCAGACTGGGATTGAACCCAGGCCTGCTGGGGTGAGAGGTAATCACGCTTACCACTAAACCACCGGCGCCGTTGCAATGACCGTTGCCAAGTACAACTGTAATCTGGGGCTGATACTGGAATTCTTCCGGATGGTGCTGGAGTCGCTACTGGAACACTTCGAGATCGGAGAACCTCCACTCAAGAGGATCGAAATGTTCAAGGCTTTGGTGTTTAAGAACAGCGTGATCGAAATTGGGAAGGGGTGGAATCGTTCCGGAAGCTGATTGAAAAGATGACCATGAAGGGACTGCTAGTTGCCATAATGCCAATTCAGAATGTGATTAATGAGTTGGTTAGTGGGGAGAGCGAAACCCTAAAGAAGGAAGTGATGGGAATGTTGAAGACGTTGGTAGATCGATTTGGGACGGGGCGATTCGTGGCGGAGCTGAAATCACAGCCGAAGGAGGTTAAGTGGAATTGTAAGATGCTGATTGGTCAGTTGTTGGGCTTGAAGGTGAGCACCTGAAAGTCTACACACTTAAAATGTTTCGCCGAGATTCTAACAGCCGAGTAATTATACAATTTATTTTGCTGAGATATATCAGCAAAAGTAAATGCCGAGATAATCGGCTGTTGGAGATTTTACCGAGCTAGATTAAGTGTGTACATCGGTGAGTTGGTTGAAGGATAGGTATAGCTCTCGGACACGACCCTGGTAGCCTAATAATAGAAATAGAATATTTATAGGATTGGCGGAGAAGAAGTCCCGGCGAAGTGTAAAGTGACCGGTGTTTTTCATGGTGCCCAACGATTGGAGCAGTTCGATATGCATTTCAATATCGCAATAGTCCTCGTAGAACTGATCTGAATGCAGTTTTCATCTATGAGGTACGATTTGATAGCGGAATCCTAGCCGCACAGAAGGTCGTAAGGGGATCGGTGTCCGTACAAAGGCCACCATCTGGTCGTAGTAGTTTTATCAGTGGCCGTTTACCATGTTTGATTACGTAACACTTCACCACTTCGTTGATCAGCCAACCGACATTCCGTTCGATGATTCGTTCCTCATCGTAACTGACATCGATGAATTCGCCTTCGATAATCACTCGGACTATGTTCGGAAGTAGAATCTTCACTGCTTTTTGCGAGAGACATCATGCTATGGCGGTGAGGTCCCCCAACCTTCATGTTCAGGCAAGTATGCTTCCAGTAGCAACAGGTATTTGTCTGATCAATTTTCATGTTCCAGTGTTACGCCTCTAGATACCAAATCCTTCACCGACTTCCTCCTGTTGAGTAGCATTTGTGTTGCCAACGGCATTAAACAACCACTGTACAGCATGAGTCACCAAACTTCACGCCCGGGTCGCACTATGGACTGCATTTTGGAAGCCCCTGGTTCCTCTAGTCCAGTCCCGCTGATTCCTGCCAGCGTTCATCACAGTCGTCCCGGTCCTGTGACTAGATGTGGATCAGGGGTCTTCCAGCTTGCTTCAACAGGCAAGTACAAATGTGATCAAGACAATTCTTCGCCTGATATGCCTTCAAGTTACAGCACGTCTTGCATTTCCAATGTTGCTTATTTCAATCCTGAACATCACGGTCTGCAGTCCACCGATGACGGCTTCCTTTATAACACCGATTCTGAACATACTGCACCGAATCATAGCTGCCACGTTTCTGAAACTGTCAGCCCAGAATGCATTGCCTACCGCCCCATGGAAGCCCCTAAGCCTCTCAACGCAGTCGTGTGTACTGATTCCTGCCATCGTAGTCGTTCTGGCCCTTTGGTTGAGAACGGTGAAGGGGTCTTCCAACCTTCGATTTCAGGCAAGTATGCGTTTATTGAAACCAATTCCTCGCCTGATCAGCCTCCACGTTTCAGCGCAACGTCTTCTTCACCACCGACTGAACCTTGCCTTTCCGATTGCCAACCTATGTTATCCGATGGACTTGTGGTGTATTATCAAAATGTTCGTGGCTTGCGAACTAAAATTGACGACTTATTCTTGACTGCTGTTGAGTCCAACTACGATGCAATAGTTCTTACCGAGACCTGGCTAGATGATCGAATTCACTCAGCACAATTATTTGGCAGTAGGTTCTCAGTTTTTCGTAATGACCGTAACCGGCTGAACAGTGCCAAATCACGCGGTGGTGGCGTCTTGATTGCGGTTTCCAAACGACTGAACTTTTGCCTCGATCCTGCTCTGGTAAGTACTTCTCTTGAGCAGTTATGGGTGAAGATTACGACGTCACACAACATGATAAGCATCGGCGTTATGTACCTTCCTCCTGACCGTAAATCTAATTTGAGCTGCGTTGAGAACCATATCAGTTCCATTGGTGCTGTATTGTCCCGATTACATCACAACGATCTAGTTCTGCTATTTGGCGACTATAACCAGTCTGGGCTTATTTGGAATATTTCCGCGAATGATCGTCCAACCATTGACATTCTTCGGTCGTACATGCCTGCTTCCTGCTGTGCTCTTTTGGATGGTTTTAGCCTGCATGGTTTAATGCAAATTAATTCTGTACCAAACAGAAACTCTCGGCTGCTTGATCTTGTGTTGGTGAACGAAGCCGCTGCACTAGAGTGCAGTGTCGCTGAGGCATCCGAGCCTCTGATACATCTAGACGCCGATCATCCAGCGTTGGAAGCATTCATCAAGCGATCAGTTCCTGTTCTCTATGAAAACATCGTTGATGTACAAAGCCTGGACTTTCGTAGAACTGACTACGTCACATTGAATCACTCACTGGCCCAGGTAGATTGGCAGTCGCTTGACTTGTGTTCGTTCAACTATTTCGACGAAGTTTTTAGCCGATTAATAATGGATTGTGTGCCTCTGAGGAGACCTGGTCCAATGCTCGATTACAACACTTGAAGCGTGGGAGATCGAAGGCTCTTCGAAAATACAGCCAGTCCCGTAATCCATTCACCAAGCGATTATTTTCGTTGGCAAGTAATTGCTACCGAATGTACACTGTACACAAACATCATCCTCTGATCGAATGAAACCTCAGACCATTCAAAACAAAACACCGAAATCGCTTTTTCGAATGATAGCTGCAACCGGATGACGGTTGTTTTGAAATCAGATGATTTTCCTCTCAAATTCAGTATGAAACTTGTTATGAGAAGGGATAGGGCCTTCAGTTGAAATGCGTAATGCTCTCTGCAGAATGACTGTCATACTAAATGGAAATGCATATGGTATTGGTTCAGTCCCATAAAGCAAATCATTCAAAACGATGATGTTAATAATTCTATCGAACGTCATTTGCTGATCTGAGCTGACAAACGAGGTGGAAGCATATGCATCGCTATCAGAGCTGTTACGAACAAAGGTAAAGTATGAAAACCAATGTTTGGCTAATTCGTGGTGGAGGAGGTTTTCTCCACCTCTAATTTTTTTTTTGTATCCATAATGGAATGGCTTATTATGGCTATTTATTCAGTATGGAATTGTAGATAGTCAAATTATAAATCTAATTAAAAGCTCTTGCATGGCACACTATTCTTAAATGTTTGTCCTCTGAGTGCCGTATGTTTTATAGCTAATTTTCTAACGAAAATCATCCTGTATTTGGATGTCAGTCATATGGATGTTTATCATCTGACGATGATTCAACCATAAGAAAATCATCCGAAATTCGAATGCATATTGTTAAAGGGCTCGAGCAATGCAATAATCATTCGAAGTATTGCGGATGTTTTGGTTTAGTGTATAACCGTTTTCTATACAAGAAGTACTCAAGACGTATGCAGACCAATCTCCGGCGTAATCCTAAGCTATTATCGACGTTTGTGAAGACAAAAAGGAAAGAGGATAGGCTACCGGTTGAGATTCATCTAAGCGAGAAAAGAGCCAACACTTCTTTAGAGAAATGTTACCTCCTGGCTGAGCATTTCAAGAGTGTTTTCAACGATTCAACGGCATCGTTAAGCCAAGTTGCTGAAGGGATCAGAGATACTCCCAGTGACGCGTTCAGCTTTGATATTTTCACGGTCATCGTCCATACTAAAAAAATGCTCAACAGAACTTTCCTCTCCGCTTTCAAAGGTGTTCAATATTTCGTTACAACAAGGTGTATTTCCCTCTCGTTGGAAATCTTCGTTCATGTTCCCGATTTTCAAGAAATGAGACAAACAAAATGTGGAGAATTACCGAGGAATTACTTCACTTTGTGCCTGCTCGAAAGTATTCGAGATAATCATCAACGACGCTTTATTTGCCAGCTGTAGAAACTACATTTCTCCTGACCAACATGGTTTTCACCCCAAACGTTCGGTCTCAACAAACCTCGCTCCTTTCATTTCCCTATGCCTACGGAATATGGAGGCAGGGGCACAGGTGGACGTCGTATACACGGATCTCAAGGCTGCTTTCGACCGGGTTGATCATGCCATTCTAATTGCCAAACTCGAGAAGCTTGGTGTTTCTCATGGACTCACTCGTTGGTTTGAATCGTATCTTACCAATCGAGAGCTTTGTGTGAAAATCGGGTCTGATCAATCGGAATATTTTTCAAACAACTCAGGCGTTCCTCAAGGCAGCAATTTGGGACCGCTGCTATTCTCCATATTCATTAACGAAATCGGTTTGATACTTCCAACTGGCTGCCGGTCATTCTATGCAGACGATGTCAAGATGTACGTGGTTGTACGATGCTTCACTGACTGCCTGCGGTTGCAGCACCTGATCGATAGTTTCGAAGAGTGGTGCTCTAGGAATTTTCTCACGTTGAGTGTTCAAAAATGCAATATCATCACTTTCCATCGCAAGCTAAAACCTATTGCATTCAATTATACGATCGATAACCAACCTCTGCAGCGTGTGGACAACGTTCGTGATCTAGGAATTACACTTGATTCTGCTTTGACATTTAAGCTACATTACACGGATATCATAGCCAAAGCTAACAGGCAACTCGGATTCATCTTTAACATCTCTGATGAGTTTCGGGATCCTACCTGTCTGACAGCTCTATATTGTTCTCTAGTGCGATCGATCTTGGAATTTGGTGCAGTAGTATGGTGTCCGTATGAAACAGTTTGGATAGCGAGGATCGAGTCTGTTCAGAGGAAATTCGTTCGTTACGCTCTTCGCCACCTTCCTTGGTACGATCCTACGAACCTTCCACCCTACGAAGATCGTTGCCAACTACTGGGTATTGAAACTCTTGAACGTAGACGGAAGATTAACCAGGCAGTTTTTGGCTGAATTCGAAATCTATGCACCTGAACGAGTTCTACGATCGAGAAGTTTCGTGCATACTGGACCCCGTGCAGCTAATTACGGATTACATTTTTTTTTTTTTCCTTTGGTTTGTTTTTTTCCGTCGATCTTGTTTTCCGTGCTGAGCACCAATACTACCGACGTGCCAGGAAGGCAGCTCCCACACCTGGACCCTACCTATCGACCCATCAACTCATGAACCGGGGACCAACGGCTTTACTTCCCATCCGAAGGAAGGCGTGATCAGAGATGTTATGCCTCAGAACATCCCGGCGGCGCCGACTGGGATTGAACCCAGGCCTGCTGGGGTGAGAGGTAATCACGCTTACCACTACACCACCGGCGCCGTTAATTACGGATTACATGATCCAATACGGTTCATGTCTGCCCGTTTCAATGAATTCTATGTTTTTTTTCGATTTCAACTGCACAGTGGAAACATTTCGTCAACGGATTCAACGTAGTCTGCTGTATAGGTGACGATACGGTTCGACTCATGCAACTGCTTTCAATCAGCAAATTGTTGCAAGACGGTGAGTAGCTGTCCATTAATGTACATCTGATGAATTTTGCTACCTGTTTCCTTTTTTGTTCCCGATCAACTCTGCGATGACGGCCTTGACTGATCCAAGGATAACTCCATGCCATAGGACGAGGTTATTTTTTTTTATCATGGAGACCATAGTATTATTATTATTATTCGGTGTTTATTTTTATAATTGATGTGTTTTTCTGTCCTTTTTATATTGTTCCTTGTATTTTGAAAAGATATGGGGTTTTTACGCCCATTTGCGCGAATATTTGCCAAATAGGCTTTTCTTTCGATCGTTGGACTGTTTGATCGTGTGGATCGAGCCTGGGAAGCCTGATTCCGGTTACGTTCATCAGAATCTGAATGCATCTGGACCAGTTTCCTCTGAAGATGCGCGCTCACTTCGTCTACTTACCACCGTGACCTGTAGTTCATCAGAGTCCTCATCATACTCCAATCCAGTAGAAGTTATTGTCCTGTCGGAAATAGAAAGTGCCTCCCCCCCCGGAGAACATTCTCGCTCGAAGCTTCGATTCGGTGGCCAAGGCCGTTGCTTATTAGATTCAATGTAGTCGAGATAATTTGGGAGCAACGAACCGAGAGTCCCGACAATTAGGATCTGCTTGTTGTTTTGGTTCTTCAAAACAAAACATGTGAATTGTTAAATTATTCGGGTTGCCCAACATACCAAAAATTCAGTCTGATGACACTCTCGGCACAGCTGCGGCACACGAGAAAAAAGTTGACGCAAAATAAGTGCGTAGAGTGACCACCCCTTGGTCTTATACCATCACCCAATTACACACGTTCAAGCCTATCAAGTTCACGATCCTTTGCAGATGTGATACCTTCCACAAGGTACCACCGATCAAAACCAATGGCCAATGTACCACCAGTGAAAACCATCTAATGTCCACCCACTTCATATCTGTCATAAATCGGAAATGGTTGATTGGTAGGCCACCCATCGCACCGGATCCTTTTGAGACGAACTAGTGCAACAGAAGAGTGCAGATTGGATCGTTGGTGATTGTTGTGTTCGATAAAAATGTCGGAATCCACCGTGACAGTTCGAGTAAGAGAACATGTATGAAGAGAGAGATGAGAGTTATCGTTTTATAGCAAACGAGTTGATTGAAATAAAATCGAGTACGAATCGGTCTCTTAGTCTTGGATCGTGAAAGGTGATAGACGTGTTTTTTTTAAAGCTATAATCCGAAGTGGGGATTTTGTGGTAATACATAATAGCAGATGGTAATACTTAATAGTGATGGGGTGTACTCACGAAATAGAATGCAATTGCATTTTTGATTGCGTTGATCTGTTCCTATAAATCCTATACTGTTTCGCTAAGGCAATCGTCCAGACCTGATGGAATATTAGGGGTCAATACGTATCGACACCCCCCAATAAGACCTGGGACTTGTATGGACATCGCTATTAAGCCCTGTGGATTTCCCATCGAAGTCCATACCAATTGAAACCAATGACTGGCAAGGATACCTAAGGAAAAACGTAGGAGAAAACGATAACATTTTCATCCGGGAAGACCGGGATTCAAACCTGGCTGAAATACAAAACCCACACACACCCTATGATGTGGTTTTTTTTTCTTTATCGTTCGTTCTGCATAACAACCTTGTAAAACAAGACAAAAATCCTTCGCAGCTGGCACAATATTGTCGTCGTTCAGAGGATTTTTGTCCATTCAGTTCGCCAGTCGCATTCCGCACCATCGTATTGGACCAACGGTTGCTGGAGGGAATTTATTTTGACCATCTTGACTGTCGTATCAACCCTCTCGACCGACCATGGTGTGGAAGAACTCTGTTGGCGTAAAGCTATTCTGGACGAAACGACGAGCCGCTGGGCTTTTCGCTACGAATCGGATGAGATAACAGTTTCATGGTGCAGACAATACTCACAGCATTTTTCCTTGGAATCCGAACCCAATGTGAAGCCCAATGGAGTAAACAAAGAAGTCAACCTTAGCAACGATTGGCAAAACGTCAACTCTCCACAGTGATGCCGTTTTATATTATGTCGATTGTATCCTACTTGTCAACGTTTGTCATAAAGAACCGAATAGTGTGCCATGTTGTGTTTCGGCACAGTGTGCTGCAGAGTTGATTGATGTCGGTACTATCAACTAAGTAACATTTAAATTTACCGTTAAATGCGTGTTCGATAAGCAACTTACGAGAGTTATGTCTACCATTTCGAACTGAAAGCCATTGAGTTCCTCGGCAATAACCAAAAACGTAACTGATCAACTAAAAGATCCAGAACTAAATGAACGAACGTAGCTTTCGCCTCCAGCGCTCCCCGAATGGAGCTGTGATTTACCACTGACCACAACACGAATCGACACCCTCCATCGATTCGAATTTCTCAAATTCGCCAAGCTTTATTACTATTATTACTATCATACCATTGGAAATAAATGCATCTCTTAATACACATATTCTTACGGGACACGATGGCAAATAAACTTCTAAAACTCTGCAGTATATTCATTATATTCTTTGCGTGCGGCCATCGCTTCCTCCTTGATTGACACGACATTGGAAATCGTCGGCACTGGGACCTCCTCGCCACTTACCTGTTCACCATCGTCGGAATGCTGCTCATGCTTCTGCTGCAGCTGCTGATGCTGCTCTGCCCCTTGGTCATCATCATCATCATCGTCTTCAATTTCCTCCACGTCACTGGAGATGGCAAACCCTTCCGAGGGCTTTTTGATCACATAACCCTCCACGGGTTCCTCCGGAACGTCTAGCTCTAGCTTCTCCTGTTTGATTTTGAGCAGCGATTTCTTGGTAGATGACGGGCCCGGACTGGGTGCCGGTTGGGATCCGCTACTCTGCACCTGATAATTGTGCACGACAATCTGATGCCGGACGCGGTCCTGATTCCGGAGGAACTCTCGATTGCAGATCGTACAGAGGAACCGTTGGACGTCCTTGGAGGCGTCCGAGTGGTAGCGCTGTTTGTGCTGCACCAGCAGGACCTTACGGTCAAATTTCACGTTGCACTGGTCGCACGGATAGCGATAGCCACCGACATGCAGCCGGATGTGCGACACGTAGGCGTTTCGATGGACAGTACGCTTCGGACAGTGAGGGCACTTGTAGAAGAACTGCTGATCCGGGTGGTGCTGCTGGTGATGGGTCTGCAGCATCGTACCGGTAACGAAAACGAGGCTACACAAAGCGCAAGAGTATTCGACATTTTCCGGTTCGGTTTTGATTCCCTTGTTGGAGGAGGAGGACGAGGAGGCGGCGACCGTTTTCTTCTCGATGCCATGGAATACTGTGTGATGGTAGCGGCGTGCGGATTTCCGGATGAAGATCCGCGGACAGTAGGCGCACTTGAAGCGATTGGCAATGGTCAGAGCGGATCCTCCGGTGTGGTAGCGTTGTTTGTGCCGTTGAAGGTCGGCTGGTTTGTAAAATCCGGCACCGCATTGCTGACACTGATGGGGCAGCTTACCGAGATGGTTGAGGATGTGCAGTTTGAGGGTATTTCGGTTGGTGAAGACCTTCTTGCAGTGCTGACAGGCCATGGATTTCGGAAGCGATGAAAGGACTTGCTTCGCGAGGGGCTCTTTGTCAGCGTGGTGGTGTGTTACGTGGATCGCTCGGGCTGTCTTAGTCATCAGCTTCCGGGAGCAGTAGGGACAGGGGAAGCGAACCTTCTTTTCACCGTCTTCGTCATCCGAACCATGCATCTCTTGCATGTGACGATCAACGTCCTTCTTGCGGATGAATCTCTCGTCGCACTGGTCACATCCGAACGGATGCTCTCCGGTGTGGTTCATCATGTGTTCCCGAAGGGATGTCTTATGCTTGAACAGCTTGGAACATACCGTGCACTTGAAGCGAACCGGAACATCCGGATGCTTCAGGGCGAAGTGTATCCGCATGGTCTTCATCGAGGGGAACTTCCGATCGCACTTGGAGCAAGGGAAATTACTCTTACGTCCTTCCCAAACCGTTGGCAATTTGGCAGGTGATTCGATGTTGTGAACAACCTGCTCGTGGCGGAATCGATCTTGATTGCGCACAAAGTATCTGTCACACTGGTCACATTTGTACCGTTCCAGGACTTTGTTCTTGGAATTCTCCCCGTGCCAGTTCTCCTTGTGTTTGTCCAGTTTGGTCTTCCGCTCGAAACTGCTACCACATATTTCGCACTTGTGCGGCATCGTCCCATGGTTGATGACGCAGTGCGACCGCAGTGCAGTACGATGACGGAACACTTTCACACAATCCGGACACTTGTGTCTCTTGGAGATCTTCGGTTTCGATTCCTCATCGTCACCAGCATGGTGCTCGGCAAAGTGAGCATCGATGGCTTCTTTTGTGTCAAACTGCTCATTGCAGCCATCGCAGTATAGAACCTGCAGCATCGGGATAACTTCCGTAACCTCCGATGGCTTCGTGTCGTGGAAATGTAAGATGTGCAAGTTACGACCCGACTCCTGTAGGAATATCCGCGGGCACAAGGTACACTTGTAGCGCTTGTCCGTATAGGAAGGAGAGTTTTTATCGTGATAGCGCGACACGTGATTATCCAGGCGGGCCTTCATCGTGAACTTGGCTCCGCACTCGTCGCATGAAAATGGGAAATCCATCGTGTGGAAGCGGGTGTGCGCTCGCAACGATGTCGTCTCGGAAAACTTCTTGGCACAGTAGCGACACGAATAGACCAACGCTTCTTCCGGATGCTTCTTCCGGATGTGATTCTGTAGAAATAAGAAAACAGTTAATACCCATCACAGTTTCTGCAATACAAACCTCCTTGCATTACCTTAATTTCCTTCATCAGCCGGAACGTCTCCTGGCACACCGTACAGCGATACGCTCCATCCGAACTAACTTCAAATGGCAGCGCCTTCTTTGGGATATCTTTCCCTTGATCCTCTGTTCTCGCTTCGCTGCTGGCTCTCGTCGATGCTTCCATCGAAGCTTCCATCGATTTTTCATCCTCTTCCGAATCCAACACCACCACATCACCCCTACCGGGCTTTCTATCTGGAATCTGCTGCTGCTGCTGCTGTTGCTCGTGATCTTCTTCATCCTCATCAAAATCCTCCCCACCTTCCCTTACCCCTTCTTCCATCCCATATGGCTCGGGCTTGATCAACATATCGCCCCTAATCAGCTCTTCCTCCACCTCCTCATCAATCTCCTCCCCATCATCGTCAATCAATCCGCGTTCATGTTCCTCCTCTTCTCCGTCCTCACCACCTCTTCTTCCACCTCCGGTATTTTCCTCATCGCTATCGCTCAAACAGTAAACCATGTCCTCCTCGAATCCAATCGCATTCTGAGCCAGCTCCTCCTGATGTTCGACCTTCACCTGATAGTGCATCAACTCCATCCGCTTCCGCTGCAGCACCTCATCCAAAGTTCTACAGCGTTCCCTATACTTATGAAAGCCCTCCAGTGTCATCTGACACATCCGGCAGACCGCACACCGGTAATCCATCTCCATCGTTACATGAATATCCACCAGCCGACCAATTAATTCGATCACTCCATGCTTCGGCTGCCCATCCGGTGGAAACAGCGGTTCCACGTAGAAGCCAGAAAAACACAGCCTACAGTAGGTCTCTGGATTGTCAGTGGGGCTGCAAAAAAAAAATGCCCGAAGAAAAACACACAATTACAACCACCAGGGAAAACAACATTCCAAGCAATACTCACATATCCGGTATCGTATCCGTGTCCATGTTTCCGACAAGGATTCGGAACGCACAAAATCGCACTACTTGATCAGAATCTACACGAGCAAACGCTGGACATTTTATATTTTCTCCTTTCTTCTGCCGCCTGCCAATCAATCTGTTTTCCTTCGCCACTCCTCACACTCTTCACTATGCACACTCTGCTTTGTGGCCATCAAGGTCCGGTAAAGTGAACCCTAATCGTCACTCTCACTCTTCTGATCAACCAAACAGCCCGTTGGAATGAAGGAGATGACATAATCACATTTGCCCAACCTTGTGTGGCTTACGTTTGGCCAGCGAAGATGCACCGCCTGCGCCTCGCACACTTTCGCGATGAGCTGCAGCAAACTGTCCCTTCTCCCTCCCCCGCAGGTAAAACAACTTGTCAAACAAGCATCGAAAAAGGAATAAAAAGGGAACTAAATCGGACGACGCCGGCGTCAGAGCAAACAGGTCAGGGCCGTATTCAGTTTAGCAGAATTTTGATTGTACACGCAGAAAAAAATTAAGCTTTTATTGGAAGATTACCGCAAAAGCTCAACGCAGATGTCGCCACTGCATGATGATGATAATGTTGACAGACTGCATATAAAATTCGTGAAAATTAGCATTAAATCATAATTTTCATCAAGCCTACGTGAAATCCTTCCAATATAACATTCGAATTGAAGAAGAAACCGTTTTTACGATCAGACTGATGTGCATCTTTGACTTTTCCAGGTGAACTTTCATAAGATATATTCATTTCATTTCACGGCTCCATCAATACTGCATCGAAAATATGATGGTAAACAGAAGTAAATTGCTCAATTACTCAAAATAAAGATGATTTGTCATCTTGTTATCACTTTGAAAACCATCTAGCACCATTTTATAGTATGGTGCGTGTTGAGTAAATCAAGTTCCGGTGCGTTTTCCGTCGAAAATTGTAAGTATCAATATGTTTGCTTAAAAAACGCCAAAATGAACATTTATTGAATATTGGCGTCCTATACAACCAATTCTCCATTACCACCAGCATGATACAACCTTTCCTAAGTAAATTCACTTAATTTCCACTTTCATCTTAGTGAAAATCGCACATATTTACCATTTTCTGAAAAACGCTGGAGCTGCGCAGGAGGTAACCTCTCCCTGTGGGTGCAAACTTGTTATGCATAATTTGCCATGAAAACATCTCCGATCCATACCGAAATAATAACAATTAGTTTTTAAACACGTTTTCTTACACGATTCAAGCAAAACTTTCCACGGGAAATTATTATAGTTTTTCTTTATGGACCGATTTGCCCCAAAAATCGTCTGTTTTACTTGGAGAATTTGGAAACTATCCTCCTTCTAGTAGTTCTCACTTCGAAATGTAGGAGGCGAAAGCTTGGAAAAGTTTCACTGCAAGACGCCAATACTACACTAATAAAATTCCACACATTTTTATTGACGAATTTTCATGTGAAATTCCACATGATTTTCATGTGACCACACATAAACAGAATCCACCCAAAAGCACACATGAAATTATATGAGTCAAATGAATAGTATGTGTGGTTGGCTTTTATGTGTAAACAAATTAAATATGTGTCCGACACATAGATATCATTTGTTGATCATGTGTTGTTGATCATGTGTTGTTGAATCATGTGTGGGACACATAAAAACAATCTTTGAAATTTTATCAGTGTGGAATCCCAGAAAAAAAACACACGTCTACGTAAACAACTTACAGGAATTCGAATGCTCATCCCTGATCGTCGACCGCATCATCTATCTAAAAGAGTGTGCTGTATATGTCTGTCTGGAGTTCCACTCCAATCTCACAAAGTACTCCCTCAACCGTCGCATTCTCTTGTCATAATGCTTGACATCCTAGCTCAAACCAGTAAAGTCCTCTCGAATCCATCCCAAACGAATTACAGTCGCAATTAAGCCCAGGTAACCCAACCAAGCACGCCTCTTTCTAAGCAATCTCTGGATTTAAATTTTGCAAAGAAAACGAACTTATTTGTAAGCGGCAGCTAGTAGGATGGATAGAGAGGATAGAGGACAGAGAGGATTTGGTATTGTGTATATGGAATCCACGACGAAAACGCATCAGGCAAATTAAAAAGAAGTATCTGTCTTCAGCTATATGTCAATAATTGACATGATAATTATTATCCGCTTCACAGTTACATATAGATTGTTGAAGGCTGAAATTGCCTGTTTTTCAATGTTGAGCTTGATGTTGAATCTTCTTTCTGTATTGGGTTATTTTAAAACATATATAGGATGATGTATATCTGTAAGAACTTCGTTTATTGCGCATAGCGATATTTTTTTCGAACCCACACACTTTCATCTCGATTTTTAAATCAAGATTTAAAGCTAAATAATAAGTTCACTTTTTGACATAAACTGACAAACTGACAGCTCGCTCCCATACAAAGTGACACCGAGGGGTGCTAATGAGGTGATTTTTGCAAATGTAATCGTACTTATTTAAAATAGTTCCAGCACAAACGAAGTGACATACGGAGCGGCTCGAAAACTTTGGTGACTAACCTGCTATTGCAATTTTTCAGTGTACCACATGGCAACACCACTACTACTGGATTGTACCACATGGCAACACTACTACTGGATTGTACTAGCATTTTCACCAAATGTGTTAGAATGTTTTGGTTCTATCTCTTTCACTCTACTCAAAACTGAAATGCATAAAAAAATGACAAAATGATACACTCTTAAAATCATTGTACACAAAATTAACTTTGTTCAAATCAAAACAAAAAAACTAACCCATCTGGTGGATGATGGCACAAGCTTCCAAGAAAATTCTATTACAGTGAACCACATTATTTTAATGGATTTCTTCGCCAGTTAGTCGTCTGTAACTTCGTTTGTGGTTCCAGTGTACCGAAATGGACAAAATTTGGGCTTGGGTTCCATTTTTAATGCAGATTACGACTGCATTTACCTCGGCATTTACCTCAATACCCTTAAAGAACCCAATTGCGGGACAATTACTACCGTGTCATGCTCATTTTTTTTGTGGAATCCTACCGATTGACGGAGGTCCCTCCTTCAGAAAAAAATAACAAAAACAAAAAAGGGGATCAAACGAATGTAAACATTCTTGGCTCTAGGCAGTGCTGTCAGCAAAGATTGAAAAAATTGGTGCTCATGGTGGTTGAAGGTAAAGCCCTACATTAAAAGGATGGACCAGTCAAATGGATAAGATGTCGTCTCTTTATAAATTCAGGCTTTTTACCTTTTCCAGTTTTGTGGTGACAGTCGTCCATACCTCAACTAGAGGGCTTTAGTTGAAGGGTGTTTGAGTGTGTCGAAGAATATTTTTGATGTGTTTAACACAAGGTGGCAGAGTGACTTACCGCCTGGGTTGACCAGTGTGCACGGCCATACAAATATTAAAAATGTGTATGAGGGGGATGAGGGTGTAGAATCTCTTGGAAATTTCAACGTGGTTTGCAACAGTACCTTGGAATTTCCAAAACTACATACTATCTGCACTGAGATTGACACCTGTCCATTTGTTGGTTGACTTCCGTCATTCACGGTGTAGTACACAGCAAAAAAAAAATGTAATATCGATCAATGTAATTCAAGCTGATGCGAGGGGCTGTCAACTTGAGTATTTTCGATTCATCTACCTGACTTGAAAAGTACGATACTTTACTTAATAAGCTACCGAACGAAATCAATGAGAATGCGTGATATGAAGGTTTGCACCCATTATTCGCAAAAACAAAAGAAGCGCTCCGACCGAATCAATTTTTATCTTCATCCGATAGGCCGAAGTGAATTCTTTGGCGTTTCAATGCGTTAGGCCGAGTTAAGAATCCGTAGGCCGAGTTTAGCGTCAAGAAGCAGTGTTAGACTTTTGACAATATCTCAACGATTGGTTTCTCTTTATTAAATCTTACGGTACGTACGGAAAGGTAAATAAATTTAGAAGTCATCAGTAATAATAACATTCCGTTTGGTGCTAAACTGCGCTTGATTAAGAAAGACTAAGTGCGGGTTGCGCTTAATAGGCCGGAAATGGGGTAGTTAACCCTATTAACTTTTAAAATATTTTGCTGCTAACGTTTTGTTTACTTTGACTATTATTTGTTATTTTGAGCGATATGGTTCCTACATGGAAAGAAAAAAAGTGCCCAAAAGTAAGTTCTTTTTACTCATCTCGGCACTATAGTGCAGGAACCCAAAAGTAGGTAAAGCAGGTCAAAGTAGTTTTCATTTAAGGCCCAAGCGCAATGACAGCGGAAGCGGAACGGCAACGGCAGCGGAAAAGCCCGATCTCAGTAAGCCAATTTGTCGGATTGAAAACTTGTTGGAACTAAATCGGCATCGGTTAGGCATCTTGATGTCATTTGTGACAACTGACAAACTTTCCGTTTCCGTTCCGCTTTCGTCCACATTGCGTTTGGGCCTTTACTTGTGTGAGTTTTCATTTACTTATATGGAATTTTCCACTCTCTACCCAAAAGTGAGTTAGTTGTACCCAAAAGTAGGTAAATATGATTATACTCAACGTTGGATTCCCACACTTTACTATCCCTGTTAGGTACACGAAACGAAAATCAATTATTTTATTCATGTGTTTCACTTATACATTTTTGCCAAAACATCAGCCTTATACATTCCATAAGACAAACCACATAGGTCCTATAAGAATGCATAAAAGGTATGTGTGACCGCTTATACATTTCATTTGACACATGATCTTCATTAACTTTTTGCAAGACGTCTGCTTATACATTTTATAATCAGCAAAAGAAATTTGCCAAAAGGTATAAGGAGATTTCTATCCGTGTAGTTTTGCTCCTCCGTTTTTGACAACATTAGAAGGAGGAAAGGAGACAAACTAGTCAAAAGTAGGTAAAAGTGGGTATTTTTACCGTGAGATAGCATCACCTTTCGCTTGCAGTTTTGACAGCTTAGTTGACACGGAGAACACCCCAAACCACCCTCCGACACCCAGAAACACAATCAGCACAGGCACAAGGTGGTAGAGTGACTTACCCCCTGGTTAAAAATGCAAGAAAACACCGTCGAAATTTCGCATTTCTATGGGCCATCACTAAACATTAAAATTTAAATTTATTAATTTTTTATTCTGATTAATTTCCCGTATAAACGCGAACCATAACATGACCTTAAATAAAATGGTTAAAAATTGTTTATAATCCCTGCTAAACTTTAACTAAAATGGTTATGGAACTTTACATGAACGTTTGTGTGATAAAGTTTGAACTTTATGTATTAAGGTTTTTTTGGAAGTGAACCTTACAAATAATGGGTTGTTAAGAACCATTACCATTCCAAATTCTTGTTTTCATCATACATTTTTGGGAAAGGAATTATATTGGAACCAATTTATTTATGATTTGAGAACTTTAATGGTAATGGTTATGGTAGTCGGTAAGGTTCACAGATGATTTTGTAATATCCATCAACTTTATGTGGAATATATCGCGAATAGGTTGCCTGTAAATTACTGATTACCAATTCGCGATATATTCCACGTAAAGTTGACCGATAATACAAAACCATTAATGAAACTTACTGGCTACCATAACCATTACCATTAAAGTTCTCAAACCATAAATAAAATGGTTCCAATATAATTCCTTTCCCAAAAATGTATGTTGAAAACAAGAATTTGGAATGGTAATGGTTCTTAACAACCCATTATTTGTAAGGTTCACTTCCAAAAAACCTTAATACATAAGGTTCAAACTTTATCACACAAACGTTCATGTAAAGTTCCATAACCATTTCAGTTAAAGTTTAGCAAGGATTATAAACAATTTTTAACCATTTTCGGTAAGGTAAAGTTATGATTCGCGTTTATGCGGGTTAGCAATCATCAATTCAGTCAACATTCTCGGCAACACTGCCCACCATGCTGCGGCGACGGCGATGCACGTACGCGCCCCTGTTTCGCCATCTTCCCGATGCTAGCTGTTTGCGGTTAAAGCCCTCTAGTAAAAGTATGGACGACTGTCAAAAGTTATTCCAATCGAACCGTCAAAATGCACTGCTTTGCTCGATTGGAACAACTTTTTTTCAGTTTTGTGGTGACAGTCGTCCACACTTTTACTAGAGTGCTTTATTTGCGGTGCGTGCAGCATATTTTTGTTTCCCTCTCTTTTCTTCGCACGTCCTCCGGCTGTGTGCGTTCTGGGGTTCTGCGCATAAACACGGGTAAATATTTTCAAACCACTGTGCCTGTGTTGGTGCCATAGAAGCATAAACAGCTCCCTTTTGACAGTCTCATTGCAAAAATCGCCGATGACAGGAAGAAGAAAAGAGTAAAAATTTTCATTCTGGACACTGGACGGTCAGAAAAAGAAATAGGAGAACAAGATGGACCTTTCTATGTCCTCCAGGGAGGACCCATTCGCTCCGGATAGTATATTTTCCCAGCGAGATCTTCCGGTCGTGTAAGTTGAAGTGTTTTTTCCCGGTTGTTTTCGAGTGCAATTTGAGAACGCTTTGTTTCGTTTTCTTCTCAGGCCAAATGACAACCCAGAGTCGTACTGCCGCTTGTGTTTGACGACGCCTGATGTAGTGCCACTTTTTCCGACGGGCAGCGACCCGAATGAGTTCATTCTGGAACTGGTTGGGAAGTATATCGGCATCGGGTTGACGATCCAGGACGACTCCCCGTGCTCCGTGTGTAATTCCTGCCAGATGATTCTGGACCAGTTTGATTTGTTTCGTCAGAATTGTCTCAAGGTAGACATCGCCATAAGAAGAAGAAGGCTTGGGTTGGATCGGGTGGTGAAAAGCGAGCCACAAGATGACGACGATATGGAGGTGGAGCTTCCGTACATTAGATTGGAGAATAGAGTATACCAGTGCCGGATCTGTTCGGAAATATTCCGCTCGATGGCACTTTTCATGGCCCATTGCAAGGAGGAACACCCGGACGAGGCAAAGATGTACAAATGTAAACACTGCAGCAAGTCGTTCATGTCGAAGACGGCTCGACTGCAGCACATTCGATCTCATAGACCGAGCAATTCCGATAGCGACTTTGGCGGTCTTCGGGTTCAGGTCTGCGAAAGATGTATGGTCACATTCGATTCGTACAAACTACTCAAGATTCACATCAAAGAGCAGCACTCCAATGAGCCGAAACAGGATTCGCTGGTTTGCAATACCTGTTCCAGACAGTTTAGTCGGATTACGATCCTCCGGAATCATATACTTCGTGTCCATATGGGCAAGTTGCCTCACGTCTGCAAACAGTGCGGAATCAGTTATGGTTACGCCCAGCAGCTGGTTTCCCATTTGAAGAGCGAACACGGCATCAGTCCGGACCAATATGGTTTATTCCCCGAAGATGATGCGGAGCCAGAAGAAGCAACGGGTCTTGTTCCGCCTGCTCCTCAGCTTGCACCAGAACCTGTTTCCGCTCCCGATCCGGCTGCACCTCAAGAAGAACTTCAACTGCCACCTGTGGAAGAACCTGCCACCGACAATTCCAGAGGCAACCCATTGAACAAATACACCTGCATGGATTGCCGCCTGCAATGCTACAGTCAGGACGAGCTCAGACTTCATCGAAAAATCCATCAGGATCCGACCTGGTGGAAGTGCACCCACTGTCGTAATTTCGTCAAGCATCGCGAGATGCACCTGTTGAAGAAACATCCCAGCATCAGCGAGAGCGAACTGGAGTCATCGTTCATGCTACGCTACCGCTGCTGGATGTGTCGAATGTACTTCAAATCGTTGCACCAGATGGAAGTGCACGCCAACATCAAACATCAGGTCCCACTGCCGGATGACCACCAACAAGCACCACCAGTCGACGAACTGGAGGAGGGCGAAATCCGGTCGAACGTACCTATGGGCGCACCAGTGCCACCGATGATGCCATCATTACCGGCGATGGCTCTTCCGGGGCTGCCGCAACCGCTGACCGTGCAACCCCCGTTGCCGATTGTCCCGGAGCACTTTCCGCTGCTGCTGTCCCAGCTGGAGAACGGAGCTCTGGACTATCTGCGGGAGTTCAGTCGGTAAGTTGTTTGTTGTTTTCGGTACTTTATTTTCTTCTGAATTGGGACATTCGCGGAAAATAGTTAATGGATTGTAATCTTAGCACACACACGTACTGCCGCATATCACTTGGCTCCATGCTTCGTCCTGCAAGAATTAAGTTACAACTTTCCCACCAGATGGCTCAAAATTTACCCAAATGGCATTAGTTCAATTTTTTCCTTAACTCCTATTGTATTATCTCGGGTTCTGAGTAGAAGCGTGTTGGGGATGTTTTCAGTGGTAGAATGCAAGACTTCTCATGGTTCAATTTAGAAAACGTACTATGAATGTCGGAGGTTTTTGAAGCGAAGATTTCTAGGAGAAGGCTTCAAAGGAATCAACAAACGAGGCAATGATTTACAAATCCAGAATATTTCGGAGATAAATCACCCGGGTCGTCTGTGAAAGTGTGACAAATAGTTATTCTTAAATAAGGAAAATGACGGATTCGACAATTTCTTAACCTACCAATTGGGTGATTTGCAGCAACTAAATCCCGACTAAACAAAATTGAAAAGATAAGTTAAACATTGTTGTCACAGTTGAACATTTCTTTCCTTTGCTATGAAAATATTGCGCTAGCATTCAGCTGCACGATCCTGACGAAAGTTCTAAGTCTGGTATCCAAGCTTGGTCTGACATTCTGGCAAAAATATCCAAGAAGTTCAGACCTTCCCCACGAAATGGCCTATTGATTCCGAGTCAACGGCATCACAAAACAGTCCTGGACATAACAGCGACTCTGTGTGGAATGTGTCGGTCGGAATGAACGGTCAACATGCGAGGAAGACATGATCGGTTGCGATGGTTGCTCAAGCTGGTTTCACTCTCGCCTTAAGTTGAAAATAATACTGCCATAGCAAACCCTATCAGCAATTGGTCTAATGCCGCGGATACACTTGACTGACAAATTATGAGCATGAGCATTATTTGTATAATATGTATGAGCACTATACAACAACTATACAAGTGTGACCATCGATGTGCTCCTAATTTATTATACAAATAATGCTCATGTTCATAGTTTGTCATACCTACAAGTGTATCCGCGGCATAAGAGTATCAGAGACAGATCAAAGAAGTCAAGGTGCATAGACTCGTATACGAAACGCCTCCTTTACAGAGTGTCGACTACCTGAAAAAAACTTGGAAAATCATGAAATTCACTTTTGAATCTGTAAAATCAAGAAATCTCAGGAAATGTCATTCAAATTCAGGCAGTGGCGTTTCCTTAACCTCAATCTACCTTTGCACCTGAGACTGTGCACCAACCAGCGTTGTCAGATTGTTTTCCAGTTTATCGGTATCAGCAGTGTAAAGAAATCGGTAGTTATCGGTATTTATTATCTTAATTAATTTTATATGTTTGCCGTTTTTGATGGCGAAAATACAAAATTTTGGACTAAGAACGGAAAATTTGCTTTCCAGGAGAAGTCGGAAGAATTTTCCGGGCAATGTAGGAACTAGCTTCTGAAGGAAGCCGATAAAACTAACATAAACAGAGAAAGAATAAAGTAGCTCTTCTGGAGGAAGTTTGAGGAAAATTCTAGTCGGAAAAACTTCCGGGGAACTTCCAAGACAAATATTGAGAAACTTCTGGTGACAATTTAAAGAAGCTTTCGGAAAAAAAATCGGATGACAAATCCAGAGGAAGCCAGACAAGATTCGGAAAGCTGAAACTAATCTCAGGAGTAGCCATTTCCAGGGATAATGGCTTATGGAGAAAGTTCCAGATGAAAACGAACGGAATTTCTGGGAGATACATTTGGTAGAAGTTGAGACGCTGAAAAGATCTTCCTAAGGTAGATTGGAAGAAACTTCTGGAGAAAGTCGGAAGTCAGAGGGCTTACTGATCAGCCGAAAGAAGCTTCAAGGAGAAGTTGAGGAAACATTCCAGAAGAAAGAGATTTCTTGGGGATGTTAGCACAACATTCCCTGAAGTTCCTTACATGTTCTAATGATCCTGAGTAATTTTCCTATTTTTTTAAAAAACATCCCTGAAGACCCAACAATGCCCCTGAAGTTTCCTGAACATTCCTGAACAGCACTTTGGAATATCACATAATTCCTCGGAACTCCTTGAAAGTTCTTCATCCTCGAAGTACTCGGCACTTCCTTGATTATAATGAAACTACCAGAAAATCTCTAATCTGCTATAAAGGTATCCGGACTTTCATGAAGATTTCGGAACTTCTTAAGTGCTCAGCAACAGTACCATCAGCATCTTCCGTTTCCAAAATTTTCAAGAACCTCTCGGTTTTCGGAAATTATCCGAGTTTCTCGGAACTCTTTAAGTTCCAGTAATTTCCTTTAAATTAATTGATCTGTTCTAATGTTCTCAGAGCTTCCCTAAGTTCTCTGAATTCCCCCGGGAAAAAATGGAACAGTCCTGAAAACCATTAAATTTCCCTGAAGTGGTTCATTGGAGTCCTCTGGACTTTCCTGAAATTCTCGGGTTCTCGAATGTTAACAAAATTTAATGAACCTTTCTTTAATTCATCGGAACTTACCCTGAAAGATCTTTAAACTTACCCAAAAGTCTGGACTATTCTGAAGATCACTAGCGTGCACAGGAATCTTGTTAAGGAGCGGCAATTTTTTTTCTATGGTGCTTTAATCTGGGGATGGGGAGCACTCCAAATTATGTTGGGGAAACGGTTCACGGAGTGGCAGGATGTGGCCAATCTGGACCCTACTCTTCAGCATTCACCATGCACTGGTTAATTAGTCATCGATAGATGAAATTTCACACCACAGCTTGAACTCCACTTTATTGTTGCTTCCACGCACTTACAAATTAATTTTAAATCTTCACCTCTTGAGCTACTGATAAGGACGTGTGAGCGTGGAATTAAAATTGAAGCAATGGCGGATGCACTTGAGCTCCAAAGCGAAATAATCGGCATGTACATGCAAGGATAAAACACTCTAAAAAGCACCAGAAATCACTGTGACAATAGTTGGACAGGCAATTACCTTCTGCCTGATCTCAACAGGCCTTGTATTTAAATAATATCTGGAACTAATCTCCACTTCCAAGACGCAAGGAAGGTTAGTGTCACGATGACGGATGGCGTCACTATGATGGCACAATAGGGGTGGCTGTATGCCTATTCAGTCTTGGCTTTGATGGCGGAACACTCAATAGCCGAGATGACTACAATGGCGTCAAGATTGTTCCCAGGACAAAGAATGGAACACTGGTATTGTTCAGAACTTCGCTTGGAAAATGGCGAAGGTAGAACGGGCTTCTTTATCGCGCAGGAGTGTCAAAACGGTTGGCGACCTCTTGAACTGAATTGCCACTATCCTGGTCACGGCACCAAATTATTTTGTCCACCCACCACTGTTTCCCTACTGTTCAATTTAGCTAATTTTATTTTATTTTTCCTCCGGTGGTGGTTCACCTTCTTCAATGCCTTTCAGACAGCCAATGGAAATCTGCCATCACCTGCTCCCAAGAAATCTGCATCGCTGTCAGGACCTCAGCAATAGTATTGAAGATGGTCGTTGCGAATGTTTCCGTCGGCCGAACATTATCAATATACCTGATGACAATCGCCAACTGCTCGCAAGGTTTTCGCAATGTTCCGCAACATTACATTCAGTTACATTTCTCTTTTGAAATTCTTCTCAGAAGTCCTCTGGAATTATTTTTTGAACTCTTCTTGACTTTTACTCAGAACACCTTGAAACTTAAATTACCTTAGAATTTCAGAAGAATTTCTTGAGTATTGTCCAAAAGTTATTCCCGGAATGAGCTTGAATTTTTCCTCAAAATCCCTTTGGAATTTCACTCAAAATTAAATTTTCTCGGTATTCTATTCGGAATTATGTTGGAACAATCTGCAGAATTCACTAGAAATCATTCGCAGAATTTTCTTCTCCCCAGAAATCCTTTCAGAATTCAATATCCTTGAGGTTCTTCTCGGATTTTGTTAAAACTCTCCTAAGAGCTCTTTTGAAATTTGAACTGGCATTCCTTTAGAGTTTCAGAAATTTTTCCTGGAATGAGCTAGAAATTATCTTCTGAATTCATTTGAAATTTTGCTTAAAATCCCTTTGGAATTTCACTCAAAATCTGATTTTCTCGGTATTCTTTTCGAAATTATCTTGGTGCTATCTGCAGGATTCACTAGAAATTATTCGCAGAATTATGGAACCATCCCCAGAAATCTTTTCTTTTGGAACTGTCCTCAGAATTCAATACACTTGAGGTTCTTCTCGGAAGTCAAGTTTAAGTTGTCCATCTATTCACCAAAACGTTGTAGTTTTTCTACCAGAAATGTTCAATAAAGCTTGCCCCTCCATTTACCAGAACTGTGCAATTGTTACTCCAGGAATTTTCAATTCAGCTTGCCCCTTCATGCAGCAGATTGTTGCAAACCAGAAAATTTTACATAAGAAAATTTCAATTGACCAGAACGATGCCAATTTTCCACCGTTAATGTTCAATAAAAATTGCTTCTCCAATCTTCTGATTGGTGCAGATTTCTTTTTTCCATTTTCCACCAGACATTTTCAATATAGCTTGCTTCTTCTATCATCAGAAGGTTGCAGGTTTTCCATCAAATCAAGCTTGCCCCTATTTTCAGATTTTTCATCATAAATTTTCAGTAAAGCAGATTCTAATCCAATCATCAGAATGGTGCAAATTTACAGCAGATTTTTTTTTCTCTATTTAGGAGATTTTTAGCCGCAGGCTTGTTCATCTCCGGCGCACCAGAAATTATTATTAAAGTTTGTTTCTCTATTCAGCAGGAGGATACAAATTTAAGACCAAAAATTTTCCGAAAAGCTTGCCCATCCGTTCACCAGAACGGTGCAGATTTTCCACCAGAAATTTTCAATATAGCTTAATTTTAAATAAAGCTTGTGCCTTCATTTACCAGACCAGTGCAAGTTTTCCACCAGAAATTTTCGGTTCATTTCATTTATCAGAGCGATGCAAATTTTGCACCAGAAATTTTCAATAAATCAAGCCTCTCCTTCACCAGAACGGTGCACCATAAATTGTCAGAGAAGTCTGTTTCACCATGCACCTTTGTAGTGCAATTTTCAGGCTTCGCCTCTTCAAAACATTTTCAATGAAGCTTGCATTCATCAGAACGATGCAAATTATGCATCGAAATATGAAAAATGAATAAACCTTGCTTCTACATTCACCACAGTGTTGCGAACTTTCCACCAGAAATTTCCAGTTAAATGTGCACCTCCAAATTTGTAGCATGATTCAATTTTTCCACCAGAGTGATTCATTTTGATTAGTGCATTAGTGCACCACCTTGATGATATTTTTACACCAGAAATATTCAATAAAAAGCTTTTTCTTCGATTTACCACCACGAAGCTGGATTTTATCAACCTTAAATTTGCCCTCTTCTTAAACAAAATTACTCCAGAAATTTATTATATGCACCATTGTGGTGCAATTTTTTGACCAAAACATTTCATTGAATTTTGCCCCTTCATGCACCTTTAAGGTGCAATTTTCAGGCACCATTTCAGTTTCAGTGCCCTTATATTATGAAATGAAGATATCTAACCTTCCAATCAAGAAGAGATGAACCAGCCTCTGGCTGAAAGTTTCGCTAATAAAGATAACCTAACCTAACCTTCAAATCAAGGTATTAAGAAATCAAGTTATTTTATATCATAATTTTGTAAATGTGGAAATAAAAATCTTATTTATTAAAGGTGGGGCAATTGCCCCACCTTGCCCCACCCTGTGCATGCCAGTGGAAGATTCAGAACTACTTAACACTACGAATACGGTGGGTAAAAAACTTTACACCGACTTCGAAGCCTCCGAAAAACGTGTAACAGCAAGTTTGCAATGACATAATTTAGCCATTTCTAGATGAATTTCAAAAATGGTGGTACCTCTAGAATTTCTAGGCAGTGTAGATTATTTTAATTGCAGAAGGATTGAAAATAGGGTCGTCTACTTTTTTTCAAAAGTGAAAAGAGTCGTTACACGTTTATGGGTTTTGCACGTGGCTTAAGATCCATAATATAGATTAATGTGCACAAATGTTCATAATTAGCCAGAATACAGTCATGGTTCCTATATATGGAACCTGCAGATAACGGAACGATCCTCGAAAGATCCGGAACATCCGTAAAAGTGGTCTATCCATAAACCTCCGCGGTTTTTTTTTTCGAAAACATTAGGAACTGTGATATAAGAAAGAATTTGGGTTCATGACATAAACATGGACCCGGATGGCCATCGGACCGTCTTCTGGAAGATCCGAAACATCTGTAAAAGTGGTCAATTCATGAAACTGATCCTAGAGCTCCGCAGTTTTAGAAAAACACTAGAAGCTGTGATGATAGAATGGGTTTGGGGTCATGACAAACATGGACCCTGATAGCCATGATACTGTCCTCCGAAAGATCCGGAACATCCGTAAAAGTGGTCAATCCACGAAACTGATCCTAGAGTTCTACGTTTTTCTCGAAAGCATTTGAAACTGTGATATAATTAAGAATTTGGAGTCATGACATAAACATGGACCCGGATGGCCATGGGGCTGTCCTCTGGTAGGTCCAGAACATCCATAAAAGAGGTCAACCAATGAAGCTGATACTAGAGCTCCGCATTTTTTCAAAAACATTAGGAACTGTGATATAAGAAAAAAATTGGGGTCATGGCATAAACATGTACCTGCATGGTCATGGGATCGTCGTCTGGAAGATTTGGAACATCCGTAAAATGGTCAATCCTTAAAACTCATCCATGAGTTTCACGGTTTTTTCGAAAACACGTAGAACTGTGATATAAGAAATAATTTGGGGTCGTAACATAAACATGGACCCGAATGACCATGAAACCGTCTTCCGGAAGATCCGTAAAAGTGGTGGATCGATGATACTGGTTCTAAAACTTCGCGGTTTTCTCGAAAACACTTCAAACTGTGAAGTTTTCGAGAAAAAAATCACGGTTTTCTCACAGTTTCATGTATGAAACACTTTTACGAATGTTCTGGATCTTCCGAATGACCGTCCAATGGCCATCCAGGTTCATGTTTATGTCACGACCCAAAATTAATGCTTATAACACAGTTCCTAATATTTTTGAAATAATCTCCGGAGCTCTAGGATCAGTTTCACGGATTTACCACTTTTAAGGATGTTCCAGATCTTCCATAGGACGGTCTCATGCCCATCCAGGTCCATGTTTACGTCACAACCTATTTTTTTCTTATATCACAGTTCCAAGAGATTAAAAAAAAAACTACTGAGTTCTAGAATCAGTTTCAATTTTACCGATGCTCCGAATCTTCCGAAGGACGGTTCCATAGCCATCCGGGTCCATGTTTATGCCACGACCCCAAATTCTTTCTTATAATACAGTTCCAGTTTTTTTTTGAAATCTTTATTTGAGAGATTTTTAGCCGAAGGCTAGTGATGATGATGGTCCCACCTCTTACCCCCACAAAGGTTTGAGTTGGACGATTTATCTTTAAGATAATTAAATGTAAACATTTTAACCAGGTAAGTTCATCTCTACAGTTCCACGTGTTTTCAAAAAAAAAACTGCGGAGCTCTAGGATCAGTTTCATGGATGAACCACTTTTATGGATGTTTCGGATCTTTTTGAGGATGGTCCTATGGCCATCCAGGTTCAGGTTCATGTCATGATCCCAAATTATTTCTTACATCACAGTTTCTAATGATTTTGAAAAAAAACCGCGGAGCTCTAGGATCAATTTCATGGATGGACCACCTTTAAGAATCTTTCGGATCTTCCGGAGGACAATCTCATGGCCATCCGGGTCCATTTTTATGTCACGACTCAAAATTCATTCTTTTATCACAGTTCCACGTGTTTTCGAAAAAACACGGAGCTATAGGATCAGTTTCATTAATGGACCACTTTTACGGATGTTTTGGATTTTCCGAAGCACGCTCCCATGGCCATCCGGGTCCATGTTTATGTCATGAACCCAATTCTTTCTTACATATCGACAGTGAGCATTCATAAGTGCGAATACGCCATGATCGATTATTCGATTCTCTTCATCGATTTTCTCTTTGCATTGCTACTGCTAAGCGAAACAATTTTCAATAATTTGTTCAATACAGAGTAGTAACAAGATGTATTAGCTATCAAAAGCAACAGCAAACGCTCCGAGAAACGTTAAATCTAGCGAATTATTAACAAAAGAGAAAATCGACGAAGAGAATCGATCATCGCGTATACGCCCTTATGCATGCTCACTGTCGATATATCACAGTTTTTAATGTTTTCAAAAAAAAAAAAACCGCGGAACTCTTGGATCAGTTTTGTGGATTGACCAATTTTACGGATGTTCCGAATCTTCCGGCGTTCTGTTGTCTCCAGGATCGATGTATAGGTAACGGTAACATAAAAGAATTTCTCGCTAAGCTCGCAGCATAGTTCGACAGAAGATGATGTTAGCTTGCGCCTGAATCAACACACTCAATGGGAAATTCATTTGCAGTTCATCGATCAACAATGATAGGCCCTTTTCTCGTATTGCGCGAGAATTCAAGCTGAACATTGCATTAGGTCCTAAGTAACATTGACACATTTTCTTCGTCGACTTTCTCTTTGCTTTGCTGTTGCTTTTGATAGCCAATACAACCTGTTACAACTCTGCATTGAACAAATTCTAGAAAATTGTTTCGCTTAGCTGTGTAAGCAATGTAAAGAGAAAATCGATGAAAAGAATCGATCATCGCGTATACGTCCTTATCGAGGGGTGCGACACATCTAAATCTCGATTTTAATTGGTTGAAAAATCTCACACTAGCGAATCAATCTACGAAAAATCTTTTTTCATCTCTTGCATCTAAACCCATCTAGTCGCTCCGTTCTCCACCTTTTTGCAGGAAATCTTCAAAATCACAATCTATCGCAAAATCGTCAATCTATCTAGTAAGCGCGAGTGCATCTCACAGCAGCAAAGCAAAAAATTTCCTGCATCTTAGATCCTCCCTCGGCCCTTATGCATGCTCACTGTCGAGAGTGTATTTTTCTTCAACCGATTCGAGTATGAATATGGCATTGAATCTGGTTTTGAAAGTTGGTGCACAGGTAAAAAGTGAGGTTACGGGACGCCACTGAATTCAGGGAAATATTTTTTAATCAGATAATCTTATTCAAAAGAGTGACTGCCTCGCCTATTTCAAACAACTTAATTTACTCGGTTTGAGGATGGTTATGAATTTCAAATGTTAATTAGAGTTGTGAACCTGTGGTTGCTAAGTTGAGCAGATATTACTCAAATAAAAGGGTATTTTTATGATCGTTAAAAATTCAACTTCCACTGGGTTTTGGCCAGTGGCGTTTCCTTAACCTCAATCTACCTGTGCACCAACTCTCAAACCATAAACAATTATCAAAATATTGCTTGCAATGGATAGATATCGAGTAAACTAGAAGATTAAGTGTATTTTTCAACCGATTCGTGTATGAATATGGCATTAAATCTAGACTAACTTTTGAAAAGGGCGTATCTCCAAAATGTAAACAAACCATATTTTGCCACCTATAGAGAGAACAGTTCACAAACTACTCGATAAACACGAAAAAGTAGAAGAAAATATCACTTCAAATCATCAAAACGTTTCTTCTTACATGGCGTATTTCCAACTTTCAGCTCTATGATGCATCTTGTCGTTACGCCTTGCACCAGAACAACGAATTATATTGTTTTAATATGCCAAACGTACTGATTCTGTAGTATCTAGTCACGCCCGATTTATTTGAAATGCATCCGATTGATATTTCACGTGTAAACAACGAACAAAAAGAAGACCAAAAAAAATCTCCGGGCGTAATTCCACTCTCACAAAATTTGCGAACGAAGAACCAAGGCGTAACAACAAACGAAAATTCCCGAGGGTGTACTGCCACGGCGTATCACCAGTGTTGGCAGTTCAAAGGGTGAAAGATCTGGGGGGTAGCAACATGTAAGAAATTATCAGTGCGTATGATGTTTTCTTCTTAATTTCACGACAAAGAAATCTTTTTTTTTATGTTTTTAGTGATGTATGATGATAGATTACACTATTAACTATATGTAAAGCTTATAAAATCATTTAGAAAATGGAAAGTCGTGAAATAGGATTAATTTTTAGGTCATTAAAATTCGGGAGCGATTGTCTCGTTATGGTCAATTTGGAGTTACGCCCTTTTCAAATGTTAGTCTAGAAATCGCTTGATTTTCGTAGCTGCGGTTGATATCTTAAGCTCGGAATATCAAGCAAACAAAACTCACCAACTGCAGATCTCACCAAACTGTGGTGAGATTGAGTTTCATGATTTTCGCTTTACACCCGAACGCAACCAAAACTCCTGACACCAGTCGTTTCGTGTCTGCCATCGGTGAAGAGAAAAAAGAGCTAGCAATATTATACCTTCTCTTTCTAAGAAAACGAAATGCAACAGAATCATGTTTGCGTCGATTCAACTCTCAGCTTTAACTTTACACGTTGTGAATAGTCTCGCAAAATCAAAGGAGCTTGTAAAATCAATATCAAGCATGATATTTTGCTCCAATATCACGCGTGATATTTGAGAGCGTATGAGAGCGGCAAAAATATCAATTCGCTTGTGATCATGCCATCACTGGTAAAAAGTGAGGTTACGGTACGCCACTGGTTTTGACACACCCCTGAGTTGAACTGGGATCCGGCGGGTTGGTAAAAATAAACTTCACTCTATGAGTAGACGCTAGACGTTGTTAGTTGTGACAAATTTAACCTCCTAGTCACCTAGTGGGTAAGTGTGTCTCTGAGGGAGCATGAGCATGATTGACCGCCCACGGTTGCTACTCAGTTATTGCCAGATTAGACGATGCTTGGGACTAGCAATCATCCTCAATGTGTAAAAACTGGTGATTTCAAACTAGGCAATACCAGCGCCGGCCGCGCCCGAAAACAGGTCAAGAAAGGAATGGGTAGGAATGTGTTGACGTGACACTCGCTTTGATGTAAGCCGAGAACACCTCTGCACGTCTACGAGGAATCACTAGGATATTGGGTAAGACGGTTGGGATTGCAGCAGGGTTCGTTTTGGTTTGGTCGTTTTGGTAAACGATAAGCTGAATTGATGTCCTAACGATCATATAATGCGAAGGAGGTTAGGATTGAACCCACGATATTCTTCTCAGTAAGCAAAAACGTTTGTGAAGGGGCTTGAGATTAAACTCATGATGTTCTATAGTAAGCAAAAATGGTCGCTCTAACGCCACCAAGCCGTTATTGCAATGTTGTTATTGTTGTTGTTGTTGTTGTTGTTGCGCTGTTATTGCAACCCTTCAATACCGGTCCCGACGGTGACGTTTTTAAGTTTCACAAAACACACGATAATCAAGCAATGTTACTCCTTAATATGAAAGGACCTGGGATTTATTCAAACTCAAACTCGACGGCGGTGCCCTTTCCAAAAAAATAAGCCTCTACGACCGATGATCTTTTAAACCTGGAGACAAAAAAAAAGCTACGAAAAAGCGCATATGCCTTCATTAAATTCTACTTTTACGCGATGGTCGTTGTTTCGATTTGGTCCTTACGTAAAACGTGAACAGAACCCATAAAACATTCATATTTTTGGGCTACCGTGCCCCTTACTTCACAAAGTAAACTACGGCTTACGCGATGATTTTACCTGCGTACAAATATTGCGCATCTTTTAAGCTATCTCGACTGAGCTCTATTGCGTTTTAAAACGACTGTTTTCTCCTTCATATTTTACCGGACTGCTCCGATTATGCTTCAAACCAAGGGGTAGATCACTCCGCACACCAATCTTGAACCATCTTGTTTTCAGTGTGCCGCAGGTGTGCCGATTGTGTCGGTCATAGAGCAAGATGCGATTATTTGTTAAATACCCATCCCGACAACCCGGTATTTTTGACACTCTGAATGTTTTGGTTTGAAATCGCAAGGATAAATCGGTCTAGCGGCTTTTCGGATTTAAATCTATAAGTGAACCGAGAGGTGAACTGCTGGTCTGAGTTCCTCTGGTATATTTAATTAGAGGATGTTCCTGAATATACAGTCAAACAGCACGTAATGTTGTGAACAACTTCAGTGACCAGCAGTGCTCCCATTTTGTTTACAACAATCAAATTCCTACGAGATTGTGCCGATGGATGTGCCCAAGCTGTGCCGAATATAATTGCGGCACAATGTGCTGAGTGACTTACCCCTTGCGTCAAACTACCATATCAAAACTACTACCGTGTTAAGGACACACCTAACAACACATCAAAAACTAATCGGTCAAGTGCCAAGCTTGCATGTTGGATCGTGACATTTATTTTCATAACGAATCATGCTTCAGCATGAAAAAAAAAATCATAATGCATTATTCGTAGGCACCCTCTCATAAACGAGAACCATAAATTGACCTTACTGAAAATGATTAAAAATTGTTTATAATCTCTGCTGAACTTTAACAGAAATAGTTGTGGAACTTTACATGAACGTTTGTGTAATAAAGTTTTAACCTTATGTATTATGTTTTTTTGGAAGTGGACCTTACAAATAATGGGTTGTTAAGAACCCACTCTAATCCCACTCGAACTCGCGACTCTACGCTAATCGAATCCCACAGTCAGTCTATTCGAGCTATAATGGAGATCGCTACAGCTGCTGACGGGATGATAATCATTGGCGACTTCAATCTACCGGCATTGTCTTGGCGATCATCTTACGGTGGATTCCTGTATCCAGACCACGACCGTTCTACATTTCACTCTGGAGCTGTAAGCCTTTTGGATCATTACAGTATCGCTACTCTGAAGCAAATCAACCACGTGGCTAATGAGATCAATCGTAGCTTAGACCTTTGCTTCGTCACCGCTCAGGATACTCCTCCGCATTTGTCTATGGCTGTTGCTCCGTTGATAAAGACTGTTCCACACCATCCTCCTTTAGTTATTGCACTTGCACGGGGAACTTCTTTCGAATTTGGACTGGCACAGGATAATCGTCCCTGCCGATGTCAATGCAGCTGCCCAAACGCTCTCGCATATTTTGACTTACGTCATTGAGCGACACGTTCCGAAAAAAAAAAGTTCCTAAACAAGGTAATCATCATCCTTGGCAAACAAGTGAACTCCGTATGTTAAAGTCTTCCAAAAGAGCCGCGCTAAGAAAATACACCAAGTACCACACCCTACAACTCAAGGACCATTATGCGAGGATCAATCATGCGTATCAACGAACCAGTCGCCAATGTTATCGGCGTTATCAACGAGATGTTCAACGGAAGCTTCGATCTCACCCGAAAACTTTTTGGAATTATGTGAATGAGCAACGAAAGGAGTCTGGCCTTCCATCGACTATGGTACTGAACGGCGAAGAAGCTTTATCCCCTCAGGACATTTGCCGTCTGTTCTCAACCATGTTTGAGAACCTACCTGACGAGCACGTTTCTCTAGCAGCCAGTAATGTTCCAATGTCTGGTCAATCTTTGGCAGCTATCAACATCGACCTCGCTATGATAACTAGGGCGGCTTCGCAACTGAAGTCTTCATTTAAGCCTGGACCTGACGGAGTTCCTTCCGTCTTTCTCAAGCAACAAATCGATAGCCTGGTGGCTCCTCTCTGCCTTCTGGTCGAAATGTCGATCTCCAGTGGGGTGTTTCCTTACTGCTAGAAATCAGCTGAGATGTTTCCAGTGCATAAGAAGGGATGCAAAAGAAACATCGACATCTATCGCGGCATCACATCGTTGTGTGCCAGATCTTAACTGTTAGAGTTGGTCGTTATGGAACCATTAGCCTCTCACTTCAAGTAGCTTTTGAGCGAAGACCGGCATGGTTTCATGGCAGGGCGGTCGACTACTTCCAACCTTCTGTGTTTCACCTCGTACATTACGGAGAGTATGACAGACCATATGCAAATGGATGTCATCTATGCCGACCTATCAGTCGCCTTCGACAAGTTGAACCATCCTATAGCGATCGCCAAACTGGATAGGCTCGGTATAAACGGCAGTCTCCTACGATGGTTCGCATCTTTTTTATCCGTGGGTAAAAATTTATTAAAATCTGGGTATAACTAGTTTGGAGTGAATTGAGCCGGCGCCGGTGGTGTAGTAGGTGGTGCGTGACTGCTTTCTAACACCCCAATGGGTCTGGGTTCAATCCCAGCCGAGGTCGGTGGGATTTTTCTGAGGCATAAAAATCTCTGGTCACGTCTTCCTTCGGAAGGGAAGTAAAACCGTTGGTCCCGGCCCATGTGTGTTGAATGGGTGCGATATCCTACGCAGGTGTGGAAGCTGCCTTCCTGCACATTCGATTGCCGTTAATGGATGGCAATCGATGTCCGTCGGTGATTGGCACTAGATTGCGGAACAGAGATCGACGTTAAATAAAGGAAAAAGAGAGAGAGAGAGAGAGAGAGGAGTGAATTGTTTACATGTGCAAAATTTCATAACAATCGGTTCAGTGGTTATTGAGATGTCATCGAAACAAGAAGAAAATCGCCGGAGAATTTTGCGCGCCGTCATGGAAAACCGACTGCGACCTTGAGATGGATCGGAAGACAACTGGGAATCACCCATACAACTGTGTCTCGGGTGGTAAAATCGTTTAAGGAGTCCCAGACGACCGAGCGGCGGGCTGGAAGTGGAAGAAAATCGCAGACAGCTGACCCTGTGAAGGCCCGGAAGGTGTTGGATTATTTCAAGCGTAATCCGAACCTTTCGATTCGCGACGCGGCTCTGAAGGCAAAGTGTTCCGCCTGGTCCGTTCAGCAAACCATGAAAAGAGCTGGGCTTCGTGTATTCAAGGTCCGGAAGGCACCGAACCGGCGTCCAAATCCCGCGCAAGGAAGCTGTATCGAGAGTGGTTAACGAAACCGATGTGTGTGGTTATGGATGACGAAACCTACATCAAGGCAGACGCAAAGCAGATACCGGGGCTGGAGTTCTACGTTGCCAAATCACGGTTTGATGTTCCGGAAGACATAAGGAAGAAGAAAGTGGACAAATTCGCCAAAAAATACTTGCTCTGGCAGGCCATATGCCAATGCGGTAAACTGAGTAAACCGTACATCACAATGGGTATCATCAACAGCGAAATTTACCGCACCGAGTGCCTCCAGAAGCGTCTGTTGCCCTCCTGCGGTTCCATGGAGGCGAGACATTATTTTGGCCGGACCTGGCATCATACCATTACGCGCGATCGACGTTGGATTGGTACAGAGACAATAACGTTGTTTTTTGTACCAAAAACTGCCAACCCCCCCAAATTCACCAGAGATTCGTCCGGTGGAAAGATTTTGGGCCATAATGAAGGCCAAAGTTCGAAAATCGTCCAAGGTGTTTAAGAACGAGCTGGAGTTGAAGAAAGAATGGATGAAAGTGACAAAAAAGGTCGGTTCCACCATTGCACAAAACGTAATGAGGGGTCTTAAGGGAAAGGTGCGGGCTTTCAGTGATGGAAAGGAAATTGAATAAAGTAATTATGCCGAAACATAATCCATATGTATTAGTTCATTCCCTGAAAGTTTCAAGAAAATCCGACTTAAAAATAAATTTTTGGCGAACACTTTTGTCTGGTGCATTTTTTTCGAGTACAGGCCTTATCTATCTGATCGCCAGTTGGAAGTTGCAATCGACGACTGCCGATCTCCTTCGTTCCCTGTCACTTCGGGTATTCCGCAAGGTAGCCACCTCGGCCCGTTGATATTTCTTGTGTATTTCAACGACGTCAATTTCGTTCTGGACGGTCCACAACTGTCGTTTGCAGACGACATGAAAATCTATCTCCGAATCCGAGCCATCGCTGACTGCCACCTTCTCCAACTCCAACTCAACGCTTTTGCTAATTAGTGCCAACTGAACCGCATTGTTGTAAATCAAACAAAATGTCCAGTAATCACGTTCTCACGGAAGAAACATCCAATTACATTCAGTTATATCCTAGAAGGCGTTGACGTACATCGTGTGAATCACATTAAGGAGCTGGGAGTTATCTTAGATTGTCAACTCACATACAGCCAGCATATCTCGTACGTGATCGACAAGGCATCCGGAACGCTCGGCTTCAGTTTCAGGATAGCTAAAAGTTTCACGGACATCTACTGTTTGAAGTCGCTTTACTGCTCCCTCGTCCGGTCGGTGTTAGAATACTGTTGCCCTGTATGGAATCCCAATTACCAAAACAGTGTACAACGAGTAGAGTCTATTCAACGACGATTCATCTGGTTTGCCCTTCGACGATTGCCTTGGAGGGATCCTCATCGCCTTCCAAGCTACGAAAGTCGGTGCCAGTTAATTCACCTGGATCCTTTGTGGAGTCGAAGAGATGTCCTTCTATTCTACAACAAATCGACGTTAACGTTCAACCACGAGTACTCCGTAACAACGCAATGCTGAGGATACCTTTTCGTTGTACAAACTATAGTTCGTATGGTGCTAGCAATGGGCTACAAAGGGTTTTCAATCGTGTTGTAATTCAAGCTGAACATTGCATTAGGTCATAAGTAAAATTAATCGATTCTCTTCTTCGACTTTCTCGTTCGTTAATAACTTGACATTGCAGTCATCTTCCGGGAACCCCCAGGGAAATAACACATAAGTGTCCCGCTGGTTGACACAAAAAGCGCTTGTTTTTAATACCACTGGCAATATTCCCCCAATAATCTGGGAAATTCTTCTCTTCCAGGCTGATGGACCCGAACAACCAGCTGGGCTTAGCAGGCCAGCTGAACATCAAATCGGAACCGGTGGACACGTCCCAATCGGCAATGGACCTATCGGGAAGCAGTGCCCTGAATGTGAACGTTGGTTCGTCGGCAACAGATCTCCATTCCACGAGGGACGATACCACCGCTACGGAGCATGAAGACGACAACGACGGTGATGACGAATCGGAAGATGACACCTTCTTCCGACTGGACAACCGGACCTATCAGTGCAAATTCTGTCCGGAAATATTCCGCCACCTGCAGCAGATTCGGAAGCACACCAAAGTGCAGCACCCGTCCGAGTGGAAGAGCTTCAAGTGCGTGCACTGCAAGCGTCGGTTTCCCTCGGGCCCGATGCGCGATCGCCATGTCCATTTCCATAGCTTGAACCACCCGTTCAAGTGCACCGAGTGCGACCAGATGTATCGTTCGAAGAAGAGGCTGGAGAAGCATTTTGAAGTCTTTCACGACAGGACTTCGCACAATTTTTCAATGGAACGATTCCATTGCGGATCGTGCGATTTGACGTTCGTCGAGAAGAAGTACTATGATCTGCATGCGAGGATCTATCACGAGAGGAAGCCACAGCGGTTGAAGAATCTCTCCGACAAAATACAGGTGTGCGAGAGGTGTGTCAAGACATTCGATTCGCGGGAATTGTTGATGGAACATATCCGGGAAACACATCAGGGTGATCCCCCGTTGAAGAGCTGCATATGTCAGACGTGCTCGAAGGATCTGAAGACGGTGACTCTGCTGAGGATTCACATCCTAGTGGTCCACATGGGAATTATGCCGTTCGTTTGTCAACATTGTAACGCCGAATTCTCCACGCGCCATTGGCTTTTGAAGCACTTGGAGAAGGAACATTCCGAAATTGCCTTGTACAAGTGTCCGTCTTGCGATGAATCTTTCACCACCGAATCGAGGATGACAGAACACAAGGATAAGGTTCACGCGCAGCTCGAAATTGAGTTTGATCCTCAGTCAGGAAAGTCCGTATATCCGTGCGGCAAGTGCGAGAAGAAGCTCGAATCAAAAGATGTTTTGGATAAACATCTGCTGAAGGCCCATCCGTCGTTCATGTTGATGTACAAGTGTCCTCTGTGCCCGCAGTCAGTTCGCTACCGGAAGCAGCACATGCGTGTCCACCACGACGTCGAGTACGATGCCAAAGAGCACCATTATCAGGTTCGCTACAAGTGTCACTGCTGTTCGAAGCTGTTCCAACAGAAGCGCAATCTTCTGTCGCATCAGAACTCGCTCTCCAATCAGTGCAGTCGCTGTCAGATGAGATTCAAGACGAAGAAGAACCTGCAGGCGCACATGGCGGCTCACCGGACCAACAAATCGCTCAAATGCGAAGACTGCGGACTGGACTTTGGTTACCGGGGTCGATTGGAAGAACATCGGAAACGGTACCACAGTGCCACTTCGACACAGGTTCTGAAGATCATCAACTGTCCGTACTGTCCGAAGTTGTTCATCAGCCCGAGCAACCGGGAACGCCACATTGCAGCCAATCATGTACAAAGCGAATTCAAAGTCAATTGCGGTCACTGTCCGGTGCAGGTGACGGACACAACGCAGCTGAGGAAGCACTACAAGACCGTACATCCAGAGGAGCGTGTTACGTTCAAGTGTCCAGGGTGCGAGAAGTTTTACCTGAATTTGTCTAGCTTTAAGGACCACTACAAAAAACATAAGAAGGGAGATGGAGAAGACGATAAGGAAGAAATGAATAGCACAACTGAAGCGGTCGAGGATGGAGAGAAGGAGGCGAATGACCAGAATGTAGGTGGAGCGTTGGAATCGATACTGATCAAAGAGGAGACGAATGTCCTGAGTGGAAACGCAACAAATCCTAGGGAAAGTGCAGCTAAGGGAATCGAAGATAATGCAATGAATGTTGGCGAACCTTCGGAACAGGAGATAAAGGTTGAGATCAAACAAGAGCCGCTGGAAAACGGGGAAGCAGCAACATCAAAAGACCTGGCTGAAGGGGAGAAATTGATAGTTGCCGAAGAAACAAACGAAACAAAATCGGCGGTGTTGGATGAGCAGAAGATTGATTTCGTTGAGGCCAAGGAAGAATGTCAAGAATCGATAGTAGAAGCTGTGACAGCTGAACAACCAGGACCATCAGTGGAACATCAGGCGGCTACCGAAGAAACGACTGCAAAGGAAAAGCCTGTTTGGCTGACAGCTGAAGAACTGAAGCAAGAGGAAAAGATGGTGGTTGAAGAAACAGCAGAGACGAAACCAGAAGAACCAGTCGCTTTTGAGGGTCCAGATGAGAGGATGGTAGTTGACGAACCGACGGCAGAAGAGCATGTGAAAGTCGAGGAAACGGTACACCTGTCAACCAATGAGTCTACAGCAACGGTGCAACCGAAACAAGACATTCCCCAAGAAAATGTGTCGGTAGTGGAAGAAAAATCTACTCTCGAAAAACCGACGTCAGACGAGAAGATGGAGGTCGATGAAATGGCTGAAGAGACACCCTGTAAGTCAACATCAGAAGTGCAGCAACAGGAAAGCACTTCGGACCACGACGTATCAGTAGTTAAAAAAGAGCATCCAGAAGAAAATCCAACGACCGAAGAAGAAATTGACAGTAAGCCTGCGGAAGAGGTGACTGCCTCCGAGAGCGAATCGCCAGAGGAACAAAAGTCAGCAGTCGAAGAACCGAATCCAACTGAAACGGCAATTGCCGAAGTCGCAATACAAGATCTGAAGGTAACGGTCGAAGGAGAAATCACCTGTAAGCCTGCGGAAGAGGTGAAATCCGAACAAGAGACTAGCTCCGAGAGCTCAGCAGTCGAAGAACCGAAGCCAAATGAAACGACAATGGCAGCAGGAGAAACGAATTCGGAACCAGCGGCAGTCCAAGAGGAGCAGGTAACGGCCAATGCAGAAATTAACAGTAAGCCTGCAGAAGAGGTGAAACCAGAACAAGAATCTAGCTCCGAGAGTGTATCGCCAGAAGAACAAACGTCAGCAGTCAAAGAACCGAAGCCAAACGACACTACCATGGACGAAGTAGCAACAGAAGAACTGAAGGTTACGGTTGATGGAGAAATTACCAGTAAGCCTGCTGAAGAGGTGAACTCAGATCAAGAGACTAGCTCCGCGAGCTCAGCAGTCGAAGAACCGAAGCCAAATGAAACGACCATGGTCGAAGAAACAACAGAAGAACTGAAGTCGGAACCAGAAACAGGTCAAGTATTGTTGAAGCCAGAAGAGAAGACAACAGTCGAAGAAACGACGACGCCAGACGAATCAGTCAATAAGTCAGAAACGGCTGAGGTCAAGCCGGAACAAGACATAGCTCTAGAGAATGTAGTATTAAGTGAAAATCCTAGTTTAAGTGACGCACCGCTGGTAGAATCTTGTAGCAGTAAGAAAGAAAATAGCGAACGTGTTGATCCATCGATTACGGAAAAGATGGATCAGGAAGGTGTGGAGAATGAAGAGCGGATGGTTCAGCAGGATGATGAAACAAACAAAGAGAAGGAAGGTGAAACAGCAGAAGAGCCGCCTGTCGAAAAACGTCTAGAGGAATGTCTTCCAGAATGTTCGAATGTTGACGAAAACCCAGAAGAAGCCTCTCTACTCTCTGAGCACTCGGAATCAAAACAAGAGAATGCCGTCGATGAGATACTTCCGAAGGATGTTGCAAACGAATCCGAAAAAAGTCATCCCGCTGAAGAAGAGCAGGAACAGAAACTAGAATCTCCAGCTGCAGTTGACGAACCCCAGGAACCTTCCCCGGAAGATCCTGCCTCTTCGGTGCAGAACAGCAGAGATGATCCTCCCCTGGAAGATCTCCGCTCAGTCAACAACTCCCCTGCTTCCACCTTGGTTGAATCGCCGTACACGATCGTGGAATCGTCTAACGAGGCATCAGAAGTGTCGGAATCATCCGCCGTTTCGGAGCGGAGCACGAAAACGAAAATTGCCGGCGAGAGGCGACGTATTTCGACGCGGAATATCCTCAAAAGAAAAAAGAAACTTGTAGTATTACTTGAACCTGTCGATATCGACAAGCTGATGGAGCTGAGTCGAGGCAGCTCGTCCTCTTCATCGCCATCGTTGGAAAAGGTTGCCATGAAGGGTTCCGGTGGTTCCAGTAGCGAATCGCAACCCGTGGAGGACGGTGTCCGGGCCAAGCGATTGCGGCGTGAACGACAGACCCCGACCTCGGACACCGTCGCAGGAGATTCGTAAGTATTCAAAGAATATATATAGGTATATTGTGTTAGTAGTCTATGTCGAATTTCGTCTCAGAATTTACTATAAATGTACTCTCCCCATCAAACAAGCCCCCATCTCCCACCCCCCTTACCCGTCGTATGTAATGATATATCAATAAACCGAATTAGTGTGGTGAAAGTTGGGTTGTTTTTCTCTTTCCGATAGTTGTGAAATTTCTATAATTTTCTGTAGGTCTAGTTTTCCCAAGTGGGTTATCATACTGATAATTTGGGTTTTCCGGGCACTGTAACTGTAAGTTCGCCTTCAACTGTGGATTATCAACGCGAATAATGGAAGTGGTCTGGAGTGGTAACATAGTTTGGTGGAGAAAGGCAAACCATCGTTATGGAGAACCGGAGTGAAGTCGTCCGACGGGGAGCCACGGTAGTTTTCGAAGATGCAGAATGTTGCAATTCCAAGGGCACACCTTCGAACCATTCACGAAGGAACACTCGGAGGATTGTCCGCACGAGTGGTTTAGGAAGTTTGGTGAGTTGAAAAAGAAGTCGGTGAGTTGAAGAAGATGAATTTGGATAATAGAACCGATATCGTTGACCTGTGGCGTCGGTGAATGTTGCTTGGAAGATGAATTTCGACAGTGAGCATGCTTAAGGGCGTAAACGCGATGATCGATTTTCTCTTTTGTTAATAACTCGCTAGAATTAACGTTTCTCGGTACGTTTGCTGTTGCTTTTGATAGCCAATACAACCTGTTACAACTCTGCATTGACCAAATTCTAGAAAATTGTTTCGCTTAGCTGTAGCAATGCAAAGAGAGAATCGATCATCGCGTATACGCCCTTATGCATGCTCTCTGTCGATTTGTCCGACTACCTTTACCGAAGCAAGCTCTTGAACTGGTGCTGTTGTTGTCAGTAGCTCATGGTGATTCCGGACGACTCCACACGCTACTCGATAACATTAGGCACACATTTGATGAGTTCGCTGAATCCAAAAAAGAGCATTTCACAGGGTACTGCAGCATCGGGAAACAACAGCCGTAAATCTACTGGTGGAGGTGTCCTTGTAGCTGTCCGTAGCGGGTTGGAGGCAAAGGCCATCGAGAACGATTCATGGAACAATGTGGAGCAGGTTTGGACAGCCATCAATCTGGGTGATCGCACACTATTTCTATGCGCTCTGTACATTCCACCTGATCGAGTCCGCGACAATGAACTCATCGATACTCACTGTCGGTCAGTTTTCACAGTTGTCGAAAGTTCCACTCCAGTTGATGAGATATTCATTTTTGGTGACTTCAATCTGCCAGGCGTTTCGTGGAGTCCATCTCATAGCGGATTCCTGTATCCAGATCCTGATAGCTCTACATTTCTCAAATTAACCATGTAGTTAATGAAAATGGTCGTAGTTTGGACCTCTGCTTCGTGAGCACACAGGACAGGGCTCCATCAATTTCCTCGGCTCCTTGTGCACTAACTAAGCTAGTTCCACATCACCCTCCTCTAATTGTCACTGTTGAGGACAAACTCGTGAGTGATTTTGGCGACTATACTGCTACGGTTTCTTATGACTTCCGTAAAGCTGACCACCGTAGCATCATAGATGTATTGTCTAGCATGGTATGGGAGAACATCCTTGATCCAGATGACGTTGAGGCTGCAGCGCAAACCTTTTCACATGTCTTGGCATATGTCATTGACAGACACGTCCCGAAAAGAACTCACCACAAAGTGTCTCACCCTCCCTGGCAAACGAGAGAGCTACGTAGGTTGAAGTCAATCAAGAGAGCAGCCTTGAGAAGATTTACGAAGTATCGCACGCTTCCTCTGAAACTACATTATGTGAGGCTGAATCACATGTACCAGCGAGTCAGTCGTGAATGCTTTTCAAGTTTCCAACGAGGCATCCAGCGCAAACTTAAGCTACATCCGAAATCCTTTTGGAACTACGTGAACGAGCAACGGCCTCCCATCGTCTATGAAATTCAACGGAGAAGTTGCTGCCACCGTTCAGGATATATGCCACCTTTTTTCCGAAAAGTTTGCCAGTGTATTCACTAATGTCTAACTGACGACCATATTAACCTGGCTGCCATGAACGTTCCAGTAAATGATCAAACGCTGGGTGCAATTGATGTTAATGCAGAGATGATTTCTAAGACCGCGACTCTGCTCAAGACATCCTTCAATCCTGGGCCAAATGGAGTTCCAACTGCATTTTTGAAGAGACATATTGCTAGCTTGTTAATTCCACTTCTTCGTCTGTTCCGAATGTCTCACTACAGTGGCATATTTCCATCTTGCTGGAAATTTGCGCACATATTTCCCGTCCACAAAAAGGAAGGAAACGAGCTGTGGATAACTATCGAGGAATTACATCGTTAAGTGCCGTTTCGAAGCTATTCGAGCTAGTGATTATGGAACCGTTGCTGTCTCATTGCAAGCAGTATTTGAGTGCTGATCAACATGGGTTTACTGTCGGCCGCTCTACAACCACCAATCTGGTGTGTCTCACATCGTATATAATCGAAAACATGTCGGATCGGGTTCAAACGGACGTTATTTATTAACATCTATCCGCAGCATTCGACAAGTTGAACCATGCTATTGCGATTGCTAAACTCGGCGGCCCGGTGTATGCGGTAAAGGGTGTCCACGATGAAATTGCCACACTATGAAATTGCTCTAACTTTTTAACCGTTGGGTAGAATTTAATGAAAATTTGGGTGGATTTAGTTCATAGTGCATTATTTACATCCTGCAAGTTTTAAAGTCCTGTGATCAAAACTCGCGGAAATTGAGTCGAAAGAACAGCTCGTGCGTGATAAAATCTTGCGCATTCATCACGAGAACAAGGATCTCTCGCATCGTTCCATCGCTAAAACGTTGGGAATCGCGAATTCCACGGTGTCGCGAGTGATTAAGCGGTTCGAGGAACGGTTGACCACCGATCGGAAGCCCAGAAGTGAAGGAAAAAGTATTCCGTACAACACCAAAAATCACAACCGCGTAGTTGGGGCCTTCAACCGAAATCCGAACGCCTCCGTTAGGGATGTGGCTAAGAAGCTGCACCTAAGCCGAAGTTTTGTCCAGAAGGCCAAAACTAAGGCTGGGCTTCGAACGTTCAAGGTACAAAAGGCCCCTAATCGCGACGAGAAGCAGAACAAGTCCGCCAAAACCCGTGCCAGGAAGTTGTACCTCAACATGCTGACGAAAGTTGAATGCTGCATCATGGACGACGAAACATATGTGAAGGCCGACTTCAAACAGATCCCCGGCAACCTATTTCACGGCCAAGGATAAGTTCAGCGTTCCGGAGCATGTCCGCACTCAGAAGATGTCCAAATTTGCGAAGAAATTCCTGGTTTGGCAAGCCATCTGCACGTGCGGGAAGCGGAGTGCACCTTTCGTGACCCAGGACACGATGAACGGACAGGTGTACATAAAAGAGTGCCTCCAGAAGCGGCTGCTTCCTCTCCTGAAGGCCCACAACGTCCCAACAATCTTCTGGCCGGATTTGGCCTCATGCCACTACTCCAAGGACGTGCTGAAGTGGTATGCGGACAATAAGGTCAATTTCGTGCCGAAAATGTTCAACCCTCCCAACACTCCGGAGCTCCGCCCCATCGAGAAGTACTGGGCGATTATGAAGCAGCACCTTCTTAAACGACCTAAGGTAGTAAAGACAGTCGAGGAACTGAAGAAAGTATGGGTTTACATGCAAAAAACGGTTGATTCACAGGTTGTGCAGAATCTTATGGCCGGGGTTAAGGCCAAGGTGCGGGCATTTGCGTATGGACTGTAAATAAAATACGAGTAAAATGGTAAAATGAAGTTTAATAGTTATTTCTCAATCCCTGAAAATTTGATGGCAATCGGATGAAACCTCGAATTTTGCGAATCAATTTTGTGTGTGGCAATTTCATCGTGGACACCCTTTAATCTTCTGAGTTGGTTTCGATCATATCTTACCGGTCGGCAACTAAAGGTTGCCATAGGAGATTGTAGATCAGCTAGCTTCTTCGCTACATCAGGTATACCTCAGGGAAGCCACATGGGACCGTTTATTTTTATACTGTACTTCAACGACGTGCACCCTGGTCATCAAAGCTCCTCGGTTATCATATGCAGATGATCTTCCTACGAATCTGCTCCATTGCTGACTGTCACTTTCTTCAACGTCAGCTGTGTTGCCCCGTAACGTGGGTAGATCGCCTTTTCGTGGTACGTTACGGGATGTAAGATCTACCACCGATTCCTAGTCCTGACTACTTCAAACTAGAGGCACAGGATTTTTCAGTAATCCAAGGAACACATCTTAGTCCTTGTTACTTTTTATGCCTTGATGATAGTGACAAGACTCGGCTTTGTCTACCGAGGATGATCTTGAAACAAGGAAAAAAAATGAGTTAGTTGTCTTCATCTATGTGATTCCTAATCTTCTATTCGTTGTTCCCTAGTTTGAAGTGGTTAAGACTAGGGTTCTGATGCATGGTCATTATCGGTGTCATACCTTAATTTTGTTGCTAAGGAATCCAATTTTGACTGACAAAGGGGCGCGTCTTGGAGGGTGTTTCAACACTCCGAAGGGTATAAAGGGTGATACGGTCAAAATTTGGTCAAGGGAAAACGCGTGTAAATCGGTGAAATCGTTTATTTAAAAAATCAAATTAAATTTCTTTTTCAAGTTCAATTAGTATAAAATTCAGGAAAAATATTCAGTTAGGCTTCCGCTTTTCCAAATCCGAATTGCCGGGCCTTACGCTTGACCCCTGCCATCAGATTTTGTACAGCCACCTTGTCCACCTTCTTCGCCGCAGAAAGCCAGTTTGCCTTGAACTGCTGCTCGCCCTTAGCAGTTTTTTTGGTCTTCTTTAGGTTCCGCTTGACAATAGCCCAGTATTTCTCAATTGGGCGGAGCTCTGGCGTGTTGGGAGGGTTCTTGTCCTTGGGAACCACCTGCACGTTGTTGGTGGCGTACCACTCCATGGCCTTTTTACCGTAATGGCAAGATGCCAAATCCGGCCAAAACAGTACGGAACAACCGTGTTTCTTCAGGAAAGGCAGCAGACGTTTATTCAAACACTCTTTCACGTAAATTTCTTGGTTGACAGTCCCGGAAGCTATGAAAATGCTGCTTTTCAAGCCACAGGTACAGATGGCTTGCCAAACCAGATATTTCTTTGCGAACTTTGACAGTTTCATGTGCTTGAAAACATCTGCTACCTTTCCCCTTCCTTTTGCCGTATAAAACTCCTGTCCCGGAAGCTGCTTGTAGTCGGCTTTGACGTAGGTTTCGTCGTCCATTACCACGCAGTCAAACTTCGTCAGCATCGTCGTGTACAGCCTCCGGGATCGCGCTTTGACCGTCGCGATTTGGAGTCACTACCTTCTTGTAAGTTGATAGTCCGGCTCGTTTTTTGGCTCGATGCACGGTTGTAGACGATACACCCAGCTTATTTGAGGCATCTCGGAGAGAGAGGTTAGGGGTTCGCTTGAAACTACCGGCAACTCTCTTTGTCGTCTCAGCGGCTTCCGGTTTTCGATTTCCCCCAGATCCAGACTTCCTGGCTGTCGACAAACGTTCCCCAAACACTTTAATTACATTTGTAACGGTTGATTTGGGAACTTTTAGCGATTTTGCCAACTTTGCGTGCGAGTAGCTCGGATTTTCGCGATGCGCGAGCAAAATTTTGATACGCTACTCTTCTTGCTTGGACGGCATTTTGACAACTGAAGAGTGAATTCCAAAATCAAAATAGGAGCAACATTCTACACACACACACCTTCAAAATGAGGGGTGTTCAGGTTTTTTAAATGCAAAATTGAAAGAAATACGTCAAGTTGATATTGACCAAATTTTGACCGTATCACCCTTTAAATAGCGGAACCTTTCAATTAGAGTCGGATCCTTGCGATAAATGCAAGAGTGGCAACTGTAAAAAAATCGAATACTAAGTAGTCTTCATCATTTCTCAATAGTGACGGAGTAATACGACATGCACTAAACTAAGGACACGGGATATACTACAATAGATCAATTTACTGGTCGCAGTAGTGTTTGGTCCCGAACAGAGTAAAAAAAAAAAAACGTCAGCTGAATGTATTCGATATCTAGTTGGTGCAGGTTAAACAGAATGGTAGTGAACCCAGCCAAATGCTCCGCTATTACGTTCTCACGAAAACAACAACCGATTTTTTTTTTTTTTTTTTTTTTAACTCTTTATTTGTTCCAAATTCAAAATAAATTACATTTCATTTTAACCTAGGTGCTCCAGTTACTGCAGTAACGTACCAGCCTTAATTGTTATGATATATATCTAAGTGTTTTTACATTGTTCATGTCTTGGCAATTCAGTATTTTAAACAGGTTTTTTAACCTGCATGTCAGTATAACAATTGATATCTTAAAACTAAAAACTAAAACTAAATCTTATCTAAGTATAAAGGGAATTAATCGTTGCAATTGAGGATTGCAACGATTTTTGCCTGAAATTATTAATTATTTTGTTGGACATTTGTGCTAAAGTCTCAACATTCGAAATTCTATGTACTTCGGTTGTACTGTACCAGGGAGGCAACTTCAAAATCATTTTCAGAATTTTGTTCTGAATCCTTTGAAGTGCTTTTTTCCTGGTAGTGCAACATATTGGCACAGCGTAAAGCATGACCGGTCTAAAAACTTGTTTAAATATTAGAAGTTTATTGGTCAGGCAAAGTTTGGATTTCCTGTTTATAAGAGGATACAAACATTTTATATATTTGTTACATTTGGCTTGAATGCCCTCAATGTGATCTTTAAAAGTTAATTTTTGGTCAAGTATTAATCCAAGATATTTCACTTGGTTTGACCAGGAAATTGGAACTCCGTTCATAGTGACTATGTGACTACTACTAGGTTTCAAAAACGAAGCTCTAGGCTTATGTGGAAATATTATAAGTTGAGTTTTGGAAGCGTTGGGAGAAATCTTCCATTTTTGTAAATAAGAAGAGAAAATATCTAAACTTTTCTGCAGTCTGCTGCAAATAACACGAAGACTTCTTCCTTTAGCGGAAATGCCTGTGTCATCAGCGAACAAAGATTTGTGGCAACCCTGAGGCAAATCAGGGAGGTCCGAAGTGAAAATGTTATACAATATAGGCCCAAGAATGCTACCCTGAGGAACTTCTGCCCTAACAGGTAGTCGATTAGATTTGGAATTTTGATAATTTACTTGAAGAGTTCTGTCAGTTAAATAATTTTGAACTAATTTCATAATATAAAGTGGAAAATTAAACTTTTTCAATTTAGCAATCAAACCTTCATGCCAAACACTGTCGAATGCTTTTTCTATGTCTAGAAGAGCAACTCCAGTTGAGTGGCCTTCAGATTTGTTTGAACGAATTAAATTGTTAACTCTTAAGAGTTGATGAGTAGTTGAATGCCCATGGCGAAATCCAAACTGCTCATCTGCAAAAATTGAGTTCGTATTGATGTGAAGCATCATTCTATTCAAAATTATCTTTTCAAAAAGTTTACTTATTGAAGAAAGCAAACTTATTGGACGGTAGCTAGAAGCTTCAGCTGGATTTTTATCCGGCTTCAAAATTGGAACAACTTTTGCATTTTTCCATTTATCAGGAAAGTATGCCAAATGGAAACATCTGTTAAATAATTTTACCAGGAAAGACAAGGTACTCTCTGGGAGTTTTTTGATGAGGATATAGAAAATTCCATCATCACCTGGAGCTTTCATATTTTGAAACTTTTTAGTTATAGACCTTACTTCGTCCAAATCAGTCCCCCAGGAATCATCAAAAATATTTTCCCGAGAGAAAATATTCAGAAAATCCCGAGCAACCTGATTCTCAATAGGACTAGTAAGACCCAAACTGAAATTATGGGAACTCTCGAATTGCTTACCAAGTTTCTGAGCTTTTTCCAAATTTGTGATCAAAATTTTACCACCTTCTTTAAGCGCTGGAATAGGCTTTTGAGGTTTTTTCAAAATTTTTGTGAGTTTCCAAAAGGGTTTGGAACTCGGGTCTAATTTAGAAATATTATTTTCAAAAGTTTTGTTCCTCAGGGCAGAGAATCGCTTTTTAATTTGTTTTTGCAAATCCCGCCAGATAACTTTCATGGCAGGATCGCGTGTTCTTTGATATTGTCTCCTACGGACATTTTTAAGACGGATCAAGAGCTGAAGATCATCGTCTATTATAATTGAATCGAATTTAACCTCGCATTTTGGTACTGAGGCAGCTCTTGCTTCAACTATAGAAGTAGTCAGAGATTCAAGAGCATAATTAATTTCATCTTTGGTTTGCAAAGGAATGTTTGGATCGAAGTTATATTCCATAAATGTTCGATACTGCTCCCAATCACCTCTATGGTAATTGAAAGTAGAGCTGTTGGGATTACAAATTATTTCTTGGGATATTTCAAAAGTTACTGGAAGGTGATCAGAACCGAAGTCAGCATGGGTAACCAATTGGCTACAAAGTTGACATGAATCAGTTAAGACCAAATCAATAGTGGAGGGATTTCTTGCAGAAGAAAAGCATGTTGGGCTGTTTGGATATTGAATAGTGTAATAACCTGCAGAACAATCATCAAACAGAATATTACCATTGGAATTGCTTTGAGCATTATTCCATGAGCGGTGTTTTGCATTAAAATCACCAATAATGAAGAATTTAGACCTATGACGGGTAAGTTTCTGGAGGTCACCCTTGAGAAAATTCTTTTGCTGGCCTACGCATTGGAATGGCAAATAGGCAGCTATAAACGTAAGTTGTCCAAATTTTGTTTCAACAGAAACTCCCAAAGTTTCAAAAACTTTGGTTTCAAATGAAGCAAGAATTTTATGTTTGATTCGTCTATGAATAATGATGGCAACGCCACCACAGGGTCCATCAAGACGATCATTTCTATAAATCAAGTAATTTACGTCCTTCTTAACCTTATGGGCAGGTTTAAGGAACGTTTCAGTTATAACGGCAATATGCACGTTATGAACTCTCAAAAAATTAAATAGCTCGTCTTCATTATCTTTAAGAGATCGAGCATTCCAATTAACAATATTTAATGCTTTAAAATCCATTACTGAATTTTAAAGTCATGACAATATTATTAGCAAATTTTACTCCAGTTTGAATAGCATCAAACATGGAGTTAGATTTAAGCATATCAGAAATCATGTCAATTAATGAATTCTGTAAAAATTCCATTTTGGGGGCAGTAATGCTTCCTAAGTCAAAATTGTCAAAATTTCCGTTAGAACGTTGGTTAGTATTTTGATTTCTACCCGCTGCAATAGCAGCATAGGTAGCTCCATTAACTCGCTGAACATTGTTAGCAGCGAGGGGAGTAGGTACAGATGAAACATTTGAAGCAGGGGAGATATTTGTACCTACGGGTACGAATGTAGAATTTGTTCCTCGCTGACCGTTGTTAACTGCAGAGGAATTTGTACCTGGTCGGAAACGTGGAGCGTTTCCTACCTGACGGTTAGAACGAGATTGTAGGATCGCTTTGCGAGTCTTACATTCCCAAAAATTGGATTTGTGGTTTTCACCACAATTTGAACATTTAAATTTCTTAGGATCTTCCTTCACAGGACAGTCGTCCTTTGCGTGAGAGGAATCACCACAATTCATGCATTTAGCTGGCATGTAGCAATTTTTAGTTCCGTGACCCCATCCCTGGCACTTACGGCACTGGGTGAGGTTTTGGAAATTTCTTCCAGTCTTCCTGAAGTGTTCCCACTTCACTCGGACATGGAGCATAAGGCTAGCTTTTTCTAAGGCCTTAAGGTTGTTTAGTTCACTAGACTTGAAGTGAACTAAATAAAAATCATTAGAAATCCCGTTGCGCGAATCGCCAGGACGGGATTTCATTTTCATTTTGATTACTTGTAGTGGCACAACTCCAAGTAATTTTGCCAGTTCATCTTTGATCTGATCCAGGGATTCACCACTGGGCAGTCCTTTCATGACAACCTTGAACACACGTTCAGTTTTGGTGTCGTAAGTAAAAAATTTGTGCTTCTTCTCAGTAAGATACTTGAGAAGACATTTAAATCCGTCCAAGGTTTCAGCCAATACACGGCATTCACCCCGACGTCCAATTTGTAGTGAAAACTTAACTTTCACGAAATTCAAAAGTTCCATGCGAAGAGCATGGAAATCGGTAGTGGTTATCACAATAGGGGGAATCTTTTCCTTCTTGGCATTAAGCCGGGAAAGTTTACTAGAATTTTTCTTGGATGATGGATCATTCTCATCATCCGTGAGCAAATCAAATTGATTACTCAAATTAATTTCATCAGAAGGGGGGTCAAGAGTTTGCCCCTTTCTTTTGCGTTTAGGCGCCATGGCGGCAGTAAATTTTTATCCAAATCGACTTCCAAGCAGATTACTATAAGAATCTGAAGGATCGAAGAGGAATTTTCCAAATCGATATCCAAGAAGGATTACCTCGGGTAGGGTCCAAACAAGGATCGAAGAGGAATAAGAGTTGAACAAGGTAGAAAATTTTTACAGGTTGAGCACTGAAAAGTGCTGTTTAAATTTGTTGTAGCTTTAGGTAGTAGTAACACTTCCTTCAGCAAAAAGCAAATAGATCCGCACGGCAAGAGAGCACGATGCGGACTGAAAACAACAACCGATAATATTTAGCTATGACCTGCTTGGCTCGACAACCGAACGCGTGAATCAGGTGAAAGACTTGGGTGTGAAGCAATACATTGCATAAGTTGTTGATAAGGCGTCAAGAACTTTAGGGTTCATTTTTAGGATAGCTTAAATCTTCACTGATATCTACTGTCTAAAATCTCTCTATTGTTCGCTTGTTAGATCGACGCTTGAGTATTGTTCAGCGATTTGAAACCCAAACTACAGCGGTGCCGAGAGAATTGAATCTGTTCAACGTCGCTTTCTTCGTTTTGCGTTGTGGAGATTGCCTTAGAATGATCCGTTTCGATTACCCAGTTACGAAAGCCGTTGTCAACTTATCGACCTAGAACTTCTCCGGACTAGAAGAGAGCCCTAACCGTGGCCGATATCCTGCAAGGAAGGACATATTGCGAGGCTATCCTGAGGCAAATTGACCTGAATGTTCAACCCCGACCGCTTCGTAATAATCTTATGCTAAGACCTCGGCTAAGACTGCCTCTACGTCGTACAAATTATGGAGCACACGGTGTGATTTGTGGGCTGCAGAGAACATTCAACAGAGTTGCATCTGTTTTCGGCTTTCATCTCTCCCGTGATGCGCTTCGTCGAAAGTTTTCTTCTGTTTTCCGGGAGTAACTGACTATAAGATATATGTTTTTATGTTATGACCATGCTTGAATGTATTTTTTTACCATCCAGCCTGTTGATGTAAAACAACAATAAAAACAAAACAATACCGCGGCTGTTCTAGCAAGCCAGATGATACATGTACTTCAATCGGAGATGATGATAGACGTTACCAAGACGTACTTTTGGACTGATTCAAAGATCTTTTTGAGTTGCTTGCAGACTGGTCATAAACTGACGGCGCACGTTGGTGCTCGCGTGATGCAGATAAAGGAAAATGGTCACGGAGTAGATTTGTGGCGCTGGGTCCGATCGCAGCAGAACGTGGCGGATTTGGCTGTGAAATGTTCAAAGATTGGCAGTATGCAGCAATGGCTTCGAGATCCAGACTTTCTTTATCGTGATAGTGCCCAATGGCCGAATGAAGAACCACTGAAGATGTCTTGTACTGATGGTGGTGAATTTCCATTTCGAACTTGTCAGCGATGTTGTCGCTGATCCGTTGTGCTGCGCATGCTTTGTGTAAGGTAATGAACACAGTAAACAATAGACCGTTGACACACGTTCAGGATGACCCACTGGACCCTGAACCGACAACACCAAACATTTTACTGCTAGGACGTAACAACAAAATCCAGTATGACCACGATTTCGACGAACGAAACCTGAACTGTCGTGCTGCCTAGAAGCATTCTAAGATCTATGTGAGGTGAAACATTTGAAAATTGAATAAAACTTTCACACGAAAACAAAAACCACTACCGGAAAGGGGAAAATTTACCCTACCCGATTATGTTGTTGGTTTGCGTGGGCGTACTTCGGTTCGCGTTTAAAAGGTCTTACAACTTTTGTTTACAAAAGCCTTTGCGCCGTTTTCAAATGTTACACGAGAAATGATGAGCTTCGACATGACGTCACACCCACCCACTCACCACCACTGGGGAAAACACGTTGGCTCCACCCCTTAAATGCCATTGTAGCCTTACTCCCTCACTAACACCTTCACGCTTAGCACAGTGGCTTCGCCGTGTAAACAAATTATCGATTTTCGCATCCACCCACCAGTCAAAGGCGCACTGTAAACAAAACACACCGATTGTAGCTACCCATCTTTCCCAGTAGACCAGTGAATCGATCGTTTGCGGTTTTTACGAGAAAAGTCCAACCTTTGCGATGGAAGCAACCACCGTCGCCACTTTGCTGGAGATGTAAGTAATCTCTGTCATATCAATCGGCAGTCGATGGGACGATTCAAGTTTTTTTTTTCTCGCAGACCAAGCAACAACCCCATCTCGTACTGTCGACTGTGTCTGTCCAGTTCGCTGGTGGAACCCCTCTTTCCTGGGGATCCGAAACAGAGCTTGATCGATCTGATAGCTAAGAATGTCCAGGTCACGTTAATGGTCGAGGAGGATCTGCCCTGTGCCGTATGTCAGAATTGTCGCCTGAAGCTGGAGGATTTCGAACGATTCCGTGATCAATGCCAGAAGTTGGACAGCTTTGTCCGTACCAGACGACGGGAGTTGGCACTATTGCAGGAAGCAGTCGTCGGGCCGCAGCTTGAAGATGACGGTGCCATGGGATTGGGGGACGTATCCGAAGAAATTGCCATCAAAGCCGATCCGGAAGCATTGCTTGGAGACGAGGACAGCTTACCGTACGTACTGACTGACGATAGCTGGCACCGGTGTAAGTTCTGCTCGGAAGCATTCCAGAGTTTGTCCGTACTGGTGGAGCACTTCCGGATGCGTCATCCGGATGAATCAAAAATGTACAAATGTCCCCACTGTTCGCGTGCGTACGCGGCTATAGAAGCCAGTGAGACTGTGTGTCCGACGTTTAAATGTGACGAATGCGATGCCGGTTTCGGTCACCGGATTGGATTGTCCCGACACAAGGACCGCTATCACAATAAGGCTTCTCCGAACTATTCCATCCAGCGATTCAAGTGCGATCACTGTCCGAACGTATTCGTCGATGTGAAGCAGCGTTCCCGGCATCAACTGCAGGAGCACATGAGTGCTCCGAAAAGTAGCAAGAGCTCATCGCAGGTCGATGGGATTCACGTGTGCGAGAAGTGCGCGGTCACGTTTTCGCCGTACCAGGCGCTGCTGGTTCACATCCAGGAGTACCACTGGAATGATCCACCGCAGGAGACGTTCAACTGTTCGGTTTGTACGAAGCCCTTCGACAAACGGCGACTGCTGCAGTATCACATTCTGGTGGCACACCTGGGACAGATTCCCTATGCTTGCAACCACTGCGGAGAATGGTTTCGGACCAAGTCACAGCTGAAACAGCACAAGGCCATGTTCCACGAGCGGAATCTATTCGATGCTAATCGGTGCGAATTTTGCGGTCAGACCTGCGTCGAGGAAGAACCGCAGCAGGAGGTACAGGCTATGCAATAAGAGTGTGCTGGGGTTGGTGGCTTTTTCTTGATGTGTGTTGAATAAAGATGTGAAATGTGTCGTGAATTTTATGGATCTGAGAAAGCTGCTGCGATGGTTCAATCATGAAAGAACAGCCTTCTTTGAACAATTTCAACTGTTAGTGCGACTGATTAAGAGCGAGGTATTTTGTATTGTTGTACCTCTTGAATACAAAATACCACTTGATTGGTTAAGTCATCAAAATATGAAACAAAGATTTGTTTTTGAACATTTTACGCTTCCCTTTAGTCTTGAATTCTCGCTATAATTCTTAAATGTTAAATAATAATCACTTAGCTTTCCTTACATTGTTTCCTATAGCTTTGAAAAGACTGCTTCTCTCCATCACCCCTCGAAATAGCATACCTCATATTCTCCCACTACTTCCACTTTCACACTGGCCGGTTTGGCAGTGGGCATTAATCTAAAACGCAGACCAAAACTTATGCTCAAGAACTTTACAACGAAAATTTACAAACCCGTACACTTACCCTCCCTCTGGCTGATGGGGCTTCCGAAACGATTCCGGTGCAAAATGATCGGAGCACATCTTTCTGGTACGCAGAGCCATATGGCCTGAGCTGGCGAGCATTTTTTCCAGTTTTTGCGACTTGCAGAATCGGACCCATGCTATGCAGCTAAAATGTTCAAGTTTGTCGTTTTATTATCTACCTTCGAGTGATGGGAAAACATCATCGGACACTTACGTTTCTCTGTCTCTTGGAAAGCTGTAGAACGATTTCGATATGTTTTTCGACACGTTATTCATGCAATCGTGTACCTCGCATTTACGACCCATGTTCTTTCATTTATCAATCTTTCATTCGCCAGGATTTGAATAAATAAATTTCAATAAACTATAATTATTGCAATTTATTTTTGCAAAATCAATTCCGACAACAACCGTCACAAACTAATACCTCTGTCTGTTTTGTTATTGTTTACGACTGTACTTTAAAATTGCCTTGATTATTAGGTTTTGCACCGTCGGGGTTAACCTCAATCTGATGACAGTTCAGTGGTACTGTTTACGTGGACTTAGTCGATTTTTTCTTGGGTGGATTTTCTCGATAATTTTTCAGACTGCAGTGAGATGTAAACCACATTTCTAGATAGAGCTGGAATTAGGGCGTAACAGCTTTTGTAAACAATGACTTCTCTCGATGATTTCTCGGAAGTCATGGCTCTCCATGGCAAATCGACATCACCATCGAGTAGAGGAAGACTTCTCCTACCCGTGGATATGTTGGTTTGTGTAGGCGTGCTTTGAATTCCGAGAAATCAACAAGAGAAGTAATTGTTTACAAAGGCTGTTACGCCCTAATTCCAGCTCTATCTAGATTTCTGCAATGTTCACGAGCAACATCCTTGCAATGCGCTGTTCCTCGACAATTTTCAAGTTAAAATTCGGAAATTTTAGATTTTTTTTTTCGAAAAAACGACTAAGTGCTTGTAAACAGTACCACTGAACTGTCAAAAAGGTTCAGCCGATTAACACTGAGTTCATTCGTGACGTCACGGTGCAGAACCTAATTCTCTGTACAAAATGGGTACACGCTAAAGAAGAAACCAGAAGAATTTGGAAAAAAATTAAAAAAGCCCACACACTAATCCAGCATTTAGTTGTTCGGTATTTTTTAACTGGGCTTGAACCGTAAAACAAATATTTTACTGAATGTTCAGTTAAAATAAGCGGAATTACTGACATTCAGCAAATACAAACTGAACTTCGGTAACGTTTATTGTAAAATACTGAGCACAGAATTTGTTATTACTGAGTAAGCCAGAAAGTTCTAAATTTTCTGTATTGTACGAAAAGTCAGTAATTATAATTACTGTACACAAAGTAATCATAGATTTTTTCTGGACATCCGTCAAAATACTCAACATATTTTACTGACAATGAATTGTAAAATTCTAAGCTGTCACTTTAGCTTTAGTGAAAATCCAGAAGCAAGTATTTTTTCCACGGCAGCGGAGTCGAGTCGGAGTCGGAGTCGTAGGCATTTTCAAAGTATCTGATGTCCAAATCAAAAGTATTCTTTCTATTACACCGATAAAACACCACCGCCGGCTCCGACCCGACTCCGCAGCCTTGGTTTTTTTTTTTTCTTAAAAATGTTTCAGTAAATATTTGAGAAAGGTGTGTTTTATCATCACGGACTGAAGTAAGTTCGACATTGATATTGAAAAACTTGCTATAATTACTAATAATTCTTTTTCAAGGTAACGATTTAATCCCAACAGTAAGCATTGACACCCCAGCCCCTTTACGTGCGTGGGAAATTATGCGAAGACAACATTGATGGTGTTCATTTCCTGGGAGAATATTAGTGGAAATCCTTAACTGCTGAAAAATACAATTCAACAAACGTGTTTTCTTCTGTGCAATTAATAATTATTGAATTGAAATTATTATTTCTCTCCCAAGACTAACAAAAACTTTTTTAACTGGCTTACACGGTATTTACTAAGAAAAAATAACTGCCTTGTCAGTTAAATGCAAAGCAAATAACGTTCGCATTTACTGGGCTTACCAGTTAATATAGCCGAATGCAAAGCGAATGGATTACCAAACCTTCAGTAGTTTTTGACATTTTGACTTAACTGATAGTTCGGTAACGAAAATTAATGCTGTGGTGATTACTGGATGATCCGCAATTCAAAAACCCAGTAAAATTATACTGATTTCGGTAATCAAGACTAAGTGTGCAACCTTATTTTAATGCCTTTTGAAATTTCTGGGGGAATTTCACAAGGAATTTCACTAGAAGTTTATTTAAAATTATGTTTTCAATTATATAAATAAGCCCACCGTAACCTTAATCTACCTCCAAGGCAAGGTGACTACATATAGGTGTTCTAATGTGTCAAATTCATGATTCAGCCATGTTGGATTTTTGTATGGGACAGCGACCGAGTTTGTTTACAAATTGTTCTAAAACCGCACTTTTCCCCCCCGCGACCTCCTTGCCTATATAGTGACAAAGCTGTATCACCATTTATATACCCACCATGCTCCAAGGTACCGTCACGTGACAACGAACTACCTGAAAAAAAATTGGTGGGTTTGTGTACAAGACACGACCGCAGGGTTGACGTAGACTTCACGCAGAAAAAACTATCGTCGTAACAAAAATATTTGAGGTAAATTTATATGTAAACTCAGTTTGTTCTGGCCACAAACATAAATTAGGTTGATTTCAAACGTATTCCATGTTTGAAGTCATGTGAAATCAATGTTTAAAATAAAAATAATGTTACGTTTATTTCAAAAATATTCGTGTTGAAAATAAACGTATTTATTTTTGTTTGGTTTGACAGCTATGCGAACAATAATAAATATGTTTATTTTAAACATGCTTCTCATGTTTAAAATAAACATACATATTTTGGAATTATTTGAGTAGTTGAGTGCAGGGTAAAGCAAAATAAAACGGAAAGAAATGAAAAAAAAGATCTTCGGGCAGGGCATCTTAATTCCTGCTCTTTTCGGGTGCGATTAAGGGTGACCTGTGGGTATTGGGGTCCTGGTCCGGGATGCAAGGACCCGTCGGGGTGGGTGTCCGGGGGTTCCAGTTCAGTGGAACCGGTGCAAATTTGTGTTATTAGCGTCGTTTTGCCGTTTCTGTCTCCGTTTCTGCCACTGGTCCTCATACCGGTTTCTTTCCGTGTTCGATATCGGAGGAGGATCCGGAATGGATTCGGAATGGATGACCGTTTTCTGTTGAGGTTGAGCAAAGCTGGGGCAACTTTTTCCGAATGTAACAAGAAGGAAATAAAAAGGCATGACACGCTAAAAACCGTTTACCCAAATCCTATATTGTTGAAATAAACATGCTTTTGAATTTACTTCAAACATAAATATTTTAGTTTTAAACATGCTTTCAATTGACTTTGAATAATTCATATGTTTAGAGTATAAACATTTATATTTTTGTTTTAAATGAACAAAATTCGTATCCGTGCATAAATAGAGGTATCGTCTGATAATTTCAGTGCTTGGTACAGAAAACTGTAATCTGTGTAGGAAAAACGCACGAAATCTTAAAAAAACATATTAAGATTTTTTTTTTAATTCAATCAATAGCCTGAAGAATGACAACTGTAAAAAAATCGAATACTTCATCATTTCTCAATAGTGATGGAGTAATACGACATGCATTAAAATAAGGACACGGGATATACTACAATAGGTCAAATTACTGGTCGCAGTGATGTTAGGTCCCGAACAGAGGGAAAAAAAATAGAACATCAATAACTGGTAAAAGTTGATAGAATATTACAGTCATCAACATGATTTGTTCTCTAATTCTATGTACATCGTACAACGTAATGTTAGGAATGGAATGACTAATGTGCAGCAGTTTTGAACGAACTGTAACCCTCGAAACTATCCCACAAATGATAAAGATGATACCCCGAACACGTTGTTTGTCGTGATAGTAGAGAGCGAGGTAGAGAGTTATGGAAAGACGACTACTTCTGTCGAAAGATAATTAGAAGAATGATTTATTTAACTTCAAACTCAAACTCATGGCTACTACGATCTAACATATCTTAATAGAGCTACTACGATCGGTTTGCTCGTTCTTGACACCCCTCCTCAAACTGATCGTGGAAAAACTCCGATACTCGAACAGTGCTTCCGGAACGGCATCGTCGACAAACCGTTCGTCAACAAGTCAGCTTGCTGCTCACCCGTTGGAATGTAGCGAACTTCAAGTTTCTTCAAAGCTACACACTCCCGCACAAAATGTATCTTGACGTCGGTGTGCTTCAAACGCTTCGAAGGTCCGGCTGATTCCATGATAGCAATGGTTGATTGATTATCTTCATATAAAAGTGGCGGCTGCGGTTAGAGCACCCCCAAATCCTTCAAGACCTTGCCGATCCAAATGGCCTCGCACGCTGCGTCTGCTAGAGCGGAACATTCCGCTTCGGTCGACGACAAGGATACGGTGCTCTGCTTCCTGGTACTCCAACAGACTGTGACTCCGTACAGCTTGAACAGGATTCCCGAAACCGAACGCCTGTCGTTGATATCCGTAGCCCAGTTCGCGTCCGCATAGCCAGTCACTTGCCAGATGGGACCGGTCGATCGGTCGTACACCAGTCCGTGATCAGCTGTCCCCTGCAGATACCGCAAAATCCGCTTGGCGTGCACCCAGTGATCTTCGGATGGATTGCTCTGGAACTGACTGAAGTAATTCACCGCTGCGCTGAGATCTGGTCTGGACGTCACCATCAAATAGGTGAGGCAACCTATCACCTCACGGTATGGCTTCTCCAGCTTCTCGTCCGTGTCGTTCTTCACAAGTTGACCCGCTTCCATGAGAGTTGATACGGGCTTGCACTTCTCCATTTCGAATCGCTTCAGGATCGATTTTGTGTAGTGTTCCTGACTTAGTCGCATTCGTCCCGACAACACGTCCCGGTTAATCTTCAATCCCAGGAACATCTTCGCTTCGCCCATGTCCTGCATCGAGAACTCCGACTTCAGCAGCTTCTTGATGGTACCGATGACACCCAAGGAACGAGAGACGACGAGGATATCATCGACATACAGCAGCAGGAACACCTTCTCACCATCACGCTCACATACGTACCGGCAGCTGTCACTCTCGGACCTGCGAAAGCCGATCCGGGTTGCAAATTCGTGAAAATAGTCGTTCCACGCCTTCGATGCCTGCTTCAAACCGTACATGGATTTGTTTAGCTTACAGACTCGATCCCCCTCCTCAAATCCTGGAGGTTGGCGCATGTAGATCTCCTCCGATAGATGACCGTTCAAGAACGCCGTCCGAACGTCCATCTGGTGGATCAGCAAATTCTCTTGGTTTGCCAATCCCAGCACCATTCAAACCGTCGACATCTTCACCACCGGAGCGTAGGCTTCAGAGTAATCATATCCATACCGCTGCGTGAATCTTTTGGCAACCAATCTCGCCTTGTGCTTGTCTACGATGCCATCCGGCGTATTCTTTAGCTTAAACACCCATTTGAAATCCACCGGTTTCCGTCCCGACGGTAGATCCACCAGCTCCCATCAGGTATTGTTTTCAGCTAGTGATTTCAGTTCGTCCTCAATGGCTTCACGCCACCGCGGCCAACCCTCTCGCGACTTCATCCCTTCTATGGTGTCCAGTAGGTTCTGCACGTAGTTCTCCGCATTCAACGCGTACGCCAGGCACGAGTAGTCACCCAACTTTGCCGAGGCCTTCCGTACACGTACGCTTCATCTCGGGTTAACCTCTTCTTCTTCATCATCATCTTCTTCCACCAGTGTTTCATCGTTGTCGTCATCCTAGTCGTCGTTTGGAGGATCAACTTGTTCATTTGCTGGCTCAATTGCAACTACTGGTTCATATGGGACCACCGCCTGCGATTCCGGTCGGGTCCAAACAGGTTGCGCTTCGTCGTCTTTGACATTTTTCACAGGTTCTTCGCTGGTCGACGTATACCTTGATTCATTCACGTTACTGACGTCACGAGCAAGAAACACCTTGTAAGCGCTATGCAAAATTAGACGAGTCATACGTTGTATTCGGGGTACTCGTATACAACGTATATTCGTTATAAGTCAGGTAACACAGTAGACGTGAAAAAGAACTGGCATCACTGATAAGTTCGAAATGCAGTGGCTTTCTCAATGCTTCAGTGGCGCCACCATGACAAATGCAAGCACATTCCCAATTAAAACATTATTTGCGATGAATGTGATTGTGAGTGTTGTGTCTATTTGTCTGTGATTAAATGTTATGCATTTTATGGTTAATCGAAATTCGATTATCGGAGTGGAATTCGTTCAGTGTATACTAAAATTTAATTTTTTAGTTCGTATTTACACTGATAGGCAAAATAAAGTGCCCACCCCATCATTTTTGAAATTTCTCTCATTTATTTGGTTCAAATTCAAATAAACACACCGTAGTCTGTTTCGATGTCTTACCTTTATTATTCTTTTAAAGTTACACCTATGGAATACTGAAAATATAAAGTTTTACTTGAAGTAAAAGAAAATCAATTTGGATTGAAAAAGAAAACAGTGACAAAAAAAAGTGCCCACTTCAAAAATCGGTATGTTTTCGATAAGTTTCCATCGGAAAACCCCTCGATTGTTTTTGTTTTGAAAGTTTGACATGTATTGAAGCAAACGGGTGGAACTGGTGCATTTGTACACGTGATCGCATTTGAATCAGTTGAAAAAAATGGAGGACGTAGTGATTTCGAAAGCAATTCCCGTGTGTATCCGAAAATTGGTTGTTCGTGATGTGCAAAACGGTGAATCGCACCGGTCTGTCGCTAGGAAGTACAATATCAGCAAAACAGCGGTCGGGAAAATTCTGCAGAAAATGAAATCGTTCGGATCAGTGGTGGATCGCCCTGGCAGAGGCAGGATGCGCAAAACGGATGCGAGAACGGACACCAAGATCATGCGTGAAGTGAAGAAGAACCCGAAGGTAACTGTCCGCGAGATCCAGGAGGCTCTTCAGCTAACAGTTTCCAGTCGAACTGTTCGTCGCCGTCTCGTAGCACAGGGGTTGAACAGCAAAGTTGCTCGGAAGCGCCCATTTATCAGCAAGGCAAACAAAGTCAAACGGCTTAAGTTTGCTAAGGAGCATGCTGATAAGCCCCTAGAGTTCTGGAAAACGGTTCTCTGGACGGACGAATCAAAATTCGAACTGTTCAACCGGAAGCGACGGGTTCGTGTGTGGTGTAGATCGGGTGAGGAGCTTCAGGAGCGCCACATACAAGGCACGGTGAAGCATGGAGGAGGAAATGTGATGGTCTGGGGGTGCTTTTCGTGGGGTGGAGTGGGAAGCCTGGTGAAAATCGACGGGATAATGACGGCAGATTCCTACATCGACATCCTGCGGGAAAATCTGGAAGTTTCGCTGATCCAGACGGGCCTTGAGGAGAAATTCGTATTCCAGCAGGACAACGATCCGAAGCATACTGCCAAGAAGACTAAGTCTTTCTTCCGGTCATGTCGAATTAAACCACTGGAATGGCCTCCACAAAGCCCGGACCTCAACCCCATCGAGAATTTGTGGGCGATTCTCGATGCCAGGGTTGACAAAACTGGTGTTACCAATAAAAATAACTATTTTGAAGCCCTGGAGCGCGCCTGGGAAGAACTAGATCCACAGCACCTGAAGAATCTAGTGGAGAGCATGCCGAAGCGCCTGCAGCTGGTCCTGAAGGCCAAAGGAGGACACATTAACTATTAGGCTGGTATTCTTTTACTTTATTTTATGTTTTCTGGAGTTAAAATGCAGTGGGCACTTTTTTTTGTCACTGTTCTTTTTTACACCCATTTTGATTTTTTTTTCTTCGAGTCAGTCTCTTCTTTTTATCTGGTATTCTATAAGTGAAACTTAAAAAGAATATAAAGAATAAGATATAAAAAATACTACAGTGTATTTACTTTAATTTGAACCAAATAAATGAGAGAAATTCAAAAAATGATGGGGTGGGCACTTTATTTTGCCTATCAGTGTATTTTGTTGTTGCTATTATTTCACGTTGGTGTCGTGCGTTTAGTGTTTTATAAAAATACAATTACAATTATAACTGTTTGCCTATTTCCAATCCTGCTTGTTTGCATAGCTTGACTTGTGTTCCAGGATAGTTGAGTGATTGATATTTTTTAAATTATTATTAAAGACCATCGCTTGAGAAAAATTGATCGTTGCTCAGGTTTTTTCTATATTGCAGCACGAAATTCAAAGTAAAATTGTGATTTTATCGTTTCTAATGAATTTTCAACGTTATTATTCACTCACTACATTAAAAATGGTCTTGTAAACTGTATTGTTTCTAAACAGTTAAAATAATAATCTGTCGAACTTCAACTTGGATTTTATCAAAATGGTGGATATGTTACATTGGTCTATTTGAAAAAAGACGCGAGACCATTCGGACACCCCTCGGTTAAGCTTCACTTCAAAGCCAAACAGCGGTGACAATCACTGACAGCTTCTTCCGCGGATTCAGTCGCAGGGGAGGCGAAAAAGAAAGTTTTCGATACACAAATCGCATCCGACAAAAAGAGCAAATTTTCCCACGAAAACGGTTCGTGCGGTGTGAAATGGACACTTCCATGACCGCCGGGGACGATCTGCTGGACGTGTAAGTAGAGGTCCTTGCAATCCTTAATTCGAATCCTTCCCAAAAAGAGGAAAATTCCTCTCACATTTGCTTGCGTCTTCTTTTCTTCCCCTTCTTGCCTCTTGTACACATAAACACACGCATACCATGGCAATGTTTGCGTTTGGAATGATGGATGGATGCATCGTACAGGCCAAATGGCGATCCGGCAACCTACTGCCGACTGTGCACGTCGGAGGTGGATGTGGAGGAACTGTTTCCGGACGGGCAAGGGATCCGGCAGGATGTGATCGACCGAATTCAGGAATGTACCGGAATTCAGATTACCCTGGAGGACGACTATCCGTCGGCGGTATGCTGGATGTGCTTGATATCGTTGGAAGAATTCCAGTGGTTCCGAGAGCGGTGCCACCGGTATGATGTACTGATACGTCGTAAGCGGAAGCAAGTGAGCCTCAATGAAGATCCAGTGGTAGTGGTGGCAGGTAATCATAGCTTCGATGTAGTCATGGAAGACGATGAGGGGGATTATGATGACGACGATGAGGACGAGCCTGACGGGCCGGTATTGAGAATTTCCTCCGTTCAGGAAAATGTTAGAACGATCGAGGAGGATAGTATGTTGGAGATTTCCGTATATCAACCGGCGGAGGAGGAGGAAGAGCAGCTAGATGTGAAGCCAGATTCGGAAATGTTGGCGGCTTACGCCGCACATTTCATGGTCGGTGGAGACGGCCCGGATGCACTGGATGCTACGTCTACCTCGGAGGAAGCGGAGCGTCGGTTCAAGTGCAACCTATGCAGCAAGACGTTCAAAAACCGAGCGAATCTCTGGGAACACAATCGATTGCACACGGGAAACCTTCCGTTCTCGTGTAAAGATTGTGGAACGACCTTTAGTCGGGTGAAATCTCTGATGGCCCACAAGCAAAGATATCACTCGAAGGATTCGACCGAAGATCCTCCGCTGAGATTGCAGTGCAAATTCTGTCCTCGTGTGTTCCCTCGCAAAGGCGACCGTACGCAGCACATGAAAATGGGTCATCCGGATTTGTACGATCCAACTGATAAGATGGAGGCACCAACGCCGACACTCTCGAGCGGAAGGAACACTCCAGCTGCCAGCTTTGGTGGTAAGTTGGGGAAATTTCTGTTTACTATTCCGATTTTACCAATTGAGCGTTTTGATTTTCAGCAGCTTCTTCTGCTGTGCATGTCTTGCCGGAAAGGAAGGCCGTCGCCATCAAGAAGTCACTTTCTTCAAGTACTCCAACGCCGAGTCCGTCAACAGCAAATGATTCCAATAGCAACTGTACCATTTGCATGAAGAGCTTCCAATCCGGACGGGAAATGGAGGACCACGTGAGCAATGATCACCCGAAAGGCTCCATTATGCCGTGTCCTTTCTGTCCGAAGACGTTCAAATCGAGGCAGACCATTCGGATGCACATTCTCAATCACCAGGGCAAATTGCCGTACAAATGCGACGATTGTGATGCGCGTTTCGATCGAAAGTTCTATCTGCAGAAGCACCGGGAACGCTACCACCAGGGAGACAACCATTTAATATTGAAATGCCGCTTCCGATGCAAGTTCTGCCCTCGGCTATTCCAGCGGAAGATTGATCGTAAAACTCACACCCGCATGGTGCATTTGAAAGAAATCAGGATCAAAAAAGAGAAGATGGATCCGGAAATTGACGGTGAGGGGGAAGCTTCCGCAGCAACTCCAACAAATCAATCGCCACCAACCGAACTCAGCTTCGGTTGCCTCGTGTGTGGAAAGCAGTTTGCCTCAGCGGAAAAGCTTCGAAACCACACGAATATCCACCACGTAAAGAAAGACATTAAACCCGTCTTGGCCATGAAGGCCAAACAGGCAACCATGCGGCCATCGCTGAACGTTCGCCGGCCGTTCAAGTGTCCGTACTGTCCGAAGACGTTTGCCCAGAAGTACGTCATGACAGAGCACACGTTCATCCATACGGGCTCGTTGCGCTACCCGTGCGACAAGTGCATGGCCATGTTCAACCGTCCGCACTACCTGCGGGCTCACCAGCTCAAGTATCACGGAAAAGATTCCAAATTCAAAGCAATCAAGTGTCGATTCTGCACGAGGAGCTTCGTGCGCAAGCAGGACATTAAGATTCACGAACGGATTGCTCACAACGTGCTCCAGGACGATGGGACCGTTCAGCGGGAGATCATCGAAGCCTCACAAAACGGAAACGCTTCCGTGGCTGCGGAGGAGGGAGTTGACGATGGTGGTGGTGAGGTAACAACGGGTACAACCGGAACGGCGGCTCCTTATGTCGTCGATGAAGAGCTGGATGATTTCGACGGCGATGATGACGACTATGACGATGGAGAGAATGGAGACTACGTCGACACCCATGAGTAAGTTTTTTGCATGTTAAGCTAGTCCAGATTGTTCGGATCCATTGGAATTGCGAGCCAATCTGGTAGAATGATTATTGAGTACCTATGCTGGCACCAGCTTGCCGGCACTGTTTTACTACGCACGCTTTTGACAGCTGCCATGATTTCTTTCGACACATCACTCAGTCTTCGTATTGTCTTTTCTTTCTGAACCGCTTTAAATCTCTCAAAAAATAGTCCCACATCGGTGTCATATTTACTCAAATCATGAAGTCTCTCAATGATGCGCAAAACGATATCTAACTTCATCATCCTATTCCTTTTCACAGTTTGCCGGAAAATCCGGAGATTCGGGACGTGGTCGTAACACTGGAACGCATCCCCGAGGACGTCCTGGAGACGCTCGACAATTCCTACGACGATTACGAAGAGGAGCATCAGGCGGCAGATGACGACGTGGAAGAGGCGGAAGAGGAACCCAACGGAGACGCCGATTCGGCCAGCAATCGCAGCACGGAGACACCACGTCTGAACATGAGCCTAACGCTGCACCGGTGCCCCAAGTGTCACAAGGTGTTTAAGACTCGCAAATCGCTCAAACATCACATGATCTACCATCAGAACCAGTTGCCATTCTCGTGCGACGAGTGCGGTGTCCAGTTTCCTCGCAATCGGCCACTTCAGGTTCACAAGCAGCGGTACCACTCGGAGGATGCTCCGTACACGGGAGAGCGCTTCAGCTGCGATTACTGTCCGAGGATCTTCCTGCGGGATCGCGACAAGCTGTTCCATCAGAAAACCGTACACTCGCTGGAGCGTGCCATTCGGGACGACGGCACTCCGGAACTTAAGAAAGCAAAGGTCAAGAGACGAAAAGATTACGTTTGCTTGCACTGCTGCGAACGATTCGAAACCGAAAAGTCCTGCCAGCGGCACATCAACGTGGTTCATCCGGATGAATCACCGGTAAAAACCCCTTGCGATTCACCGATTCCAGCGATGCTGGTTACACCCAAGCTGGAACCTGAAGCGGAATCAACCGCCAACGATGATGGTGATGATATAAAACCAACCATTCCACAACAATATCAATCCCTGCCGCCACCTCCTCCACCGGCCATCGGAAGACCGTACAAACTGTGCCGCTGTTCGACATGCGTGGCCATTTTCAAGAACCGCGATCAATGGGATGATCACTTCCAAACCCACCCGAACGTGCGACCGCACCACTGCGAGGAGTGTTTGCTGAAGCGCAAGAGCAAGAATCGAAAAACAACCTCGGTGGGCTTCAAGTGTCAGCACTGCCCGAAGGTGTTCACCAAGGCCAATACACTGCGGACGCATCAGCGGTTGCACACGTCGGAGCTGAGGTTCCCGTGCGACGAGTGCGGCATGATGTACGACCGCTACCGGTTGCTGCAGGCCCACAAGGATAAATATCATTCGGAGGACTCGGTCCTGCATCCCCCGCGGGAAACGTTCCGCTGTATGTACTGCCCGAGGACATTCATGCGGCAGCGCGATTGCAACTTCCACCAGGAATCGGTGCATGCGGTTTAGGCTGGTCGTTCTAACCGGGATTATTGTCTATTACGATTGAGAACAAAGCAACATTTGGAAGTATTTTTAGTATTACTACCTACAACACTGATCACATTACGAAGCCAAGCATAAAATCACCCACTCACAAGCATATTTTGCAACCGGAGCAGATTATTAGGTTGATATAATGTTTCTCTTCTTTACTAGGTTTAGTTTTTACTCCTATGTTTTAGTACATATGACTTTATTATTATTTTTTCATAGCATTGTGATGGAACAGAATTTCATGAAACCAGACATTACATTTTATACTCGTGACACAGCTATTAGCTTCTTCCCTCCTGCATATACTAAATACCTACTTAATAAAATTGAGTAAGATCTGATGCCGATATGTGCAACAACAAAAAAAAGCGATTGTTTTCACTGACAGCAGAAGTAATTGTCCGCCCATCTTACCATAGGCCGAACGAGGACCTACTTAGCCTATGCGTTAATGCATGCCATACCCTTTGGCATGCCGCCAGTGCGCAAAACTGTCAGGTTCAATGAGTCATATCTAGATAGAGCTGGAATTAGGGCGTAACAGCTTTTGTAAACAATGACTTCTATCGATGATTTCTAGAAACTCAAGGCACGCCCACGCAGACCAACATAACCATCGGATAGGGGAAGTCTTTCCCTACCCGATGAGGAGGTTGGTTTGCGTGGGCGAGTCTTGAATTTCTAGAAATCATCGATTGAAGTCATTGTTTACAAAAGCTGTTAGGCCTTAATTCCAGCTCTATCTAGATATTCATATTATGAATATGAACAGTCATCCGCCTCATCATTCACCGCCACGTGAGAGTCTGAATGATTGGAAAGTAAACGAGTCACTGACTGCAGAGCACTTAGTCCTAGGCGGGTAATATAAAGGTGACAGAGTAGGAAGAAGTTTTGCTATAACAAATGCTCCTCGTGTTTATTAGCGAAATTCACATCAAAAGTTGATTAATTGCGTAGGAAATCAGTTTGGCACGGCATTTGAGACCAGCATACACCTTCCGGTAGTATGAAACAGGTCAAAAACTGTTCAAATCCGCCCATAAAATTGTTTGCTTTGAATTTCTGTATATATATGGCAAAATAGTGAACTTTTCGTGAACATTAACGGCAAAGAACTCACCAACACTGGGAGACCATGAGCTCCTGCCCACCTGTCATAAAACCAGACAGCTATTAACACTGATAGAATTCCACACATTTTTATTGACGAATTTCCATGTAAAAATTCCACATGATTTTCATGTGATCACACATAAACAGAATCCACCCAAAAGCACACATGAAATGTATGAGTCAAATGAATAGTATGTGTGGTTACACATGACTTTTATGTGTACACACATTAAGTATGTGTCCGACACATAGATATCATGTATTGAACACATTGCAAAAATTCATGTGTGGGACACATAAAAACAATCTTTGAAATTTTATCAGTGAAGGATATTCCTACAACGCAAAATTACCACTAATAATCCATCTGAACCAGACCACAATAAATGCCCAAGCGCAATGACAGCGGAAGCGAAACGGCAACGGCAGCGGAAAAGCCCGATCTGAGTAAGCCAACTTGTCGGATTGAAAACTTGTTGGAACCAAATCGACTTCGGTTAGGCATCTTGATGTCATTTGTGACAACTGTCAAACTTTCCGTTTCCGTTCCGCTTCCGCCCACATTGCGTTTGGGCCTTAAGAAACCACTAACCGTATTGTGCTTCCTCTAAGCGTAGAACTAATCCCTAAACCTAAACCTGTTCTAATGTATTTTTTTTCTTTATTAGAGTGACTTTCAGCCACTGGCTGGTTCGTCACTTACTAATGTAATTGTAATTGTAATTGTTCAGTGCATAGGCTGTGCCTTCCGCTAAGAAGGCTTATCTAGGGACCAACCCCCTAGTCTATACACCTACTGTCCTTCCCGTTGCACTCGTCAGCTCGTGCGATACTCTAGACACACATGGGTGGTCGTATCCGGGTCCTCCCCTGGGTAGGCTCGTGTCCGTCCAGGTTCTGGTACATTAACTTATCTATATGCATGGTAATTATACTTTTAAAACTCACCTTTTGATTATAATGTCGAAAATGCTGAAACTAAATAAAGGTTAGCGATCCATATAAGGTGTGTGCTGCGACGGAGTAGTAATTGAAGGAAATGAGGTTCTGATGTGAAGTATAGGTAATTCTAAAATAGGTAAAACAATTAATCATTAGCTTTTTTTTTCCTTTGGTTTGTTTTTTCCGTCGATCTTGTTTTCCGTGCTGAGCACCAATGCTACCGACGTGCCAGGAAGGCAGCTCCCACACCTGGACCCTACCCTATCGACCCATCAACTCATGAACCGGGGACCAACGGCTTTACTTCCCATCCGAAGGAAGGCGTGATCAGAGATGTTATGCCTCAGAACATCCCGGCGGCGCCGACTGGGATTGAACCCAGGCCTGCTGGGGTAATAGGTAATCACGCTTACCACTACACCACCGGCGTCGATGAAATTAATCATTAGCTGCTAACAGTTACTAATAAACGGGTACGATAAATCACTCATCAATGAGTATTGCCACTCCCACTGAAAAATGGGCAAAACCTTAATCATAAATGGATATTCGATTCCTACCGTGTATTTAAAGTAAAGTTAGGATCTTATCAAGCAAGCACACACCTTTTACGATTCTTATCCTAGTTACGGTTTCCTGCACACACGGCTTTTCCTAGATACAAGCTTCGTCCAGTATACATTGGCTGCCTCCAACCGGCATGTTCCTTTCTGTCTGCCCCAACAAACAATCGTCTATTGAAGAAACGACTTCTTGGCCATTTTATTCAACTGCATGCTTAATAGTACTTGTACTATTTTTAATAACAACTTCTGTTCAGGCTTTGTTCACACAAATCTGGAGAATTTATTCAACCACAACATCGAAATATTTGGTGTTGAATAAGGTATGTCGAGAAGCTTTTATTAGACTTATATTGAGTTGTAACAGAGTTTATACGATAAAATTAATGATTATTCAGCGTTTATTAGACATCACTGCTTCTCCTTAAAAACAGTGATGCTCTGTATACGCTTGATTCTCATGTGAAGTAACGTTTAATTAATTATTATACATTTATAAAACGATTATTCAACTGTGGGAAAATTAACCCGAAAATAAGATGAACGGGGACAGGGAAGGGGGGTGGTGTGGTGTGTTTTTCTTAAGTGTATTGTATTTCATTATTTCTGACGTGGCTCGCACCACCCAGATATTAGAAAATTTATTAAATACTTATACATGTCGTTGTATGGTATGGGATTCGAACCATGTACCTTCCGATCACCAGCCGCTTGCCTTGTCATCTGAGCTATCCTAGAATTCATCATATGGGCAACTCAATAATCTATAAAAGCTTGCATGAAAGTAAATACCTATCAGCACTCCCGATCGCAACTCTACCTCCTCGAAGGCCCTGTGGGAATGATTAATTCATTCATCGTTGTTTTGAATGAGAACAATGTTGCCTCTTCACATCTCCAAGTCGAAAGAAAGGATGCTCGGTTATATTTTAAACTAGATCAATGCATTCATTATCGTGAGTCATGTGATCGATGATTACTATTTAGATTAATTATTGTAAAAAAAAAGGTTTGAGCTTGGGATTGAACTCATGACCTTCTAATTGGAAAGCGGAAACGGTAACCAATACTCTACTGATTTCGCCTTGTTGTAAGACTGAATCAGTGTTGTCGAATAATGAATCTAATACGTCGTTTATAAAGCATTTAAAAATCATGTGATTACAACATGGACGCATAGTGGTATAAGAGCTATTATGCTGACTGTATTCACCTTTATTCAACAATATTGTAAAGTAATGCAATGCAATCTTATAAAGGAGCTGGAGAACATTTATTAGACGTCTAATAAAGCATGTAATTAAATCAATTGAAAACAGTCGAATTAAAGTGTCAATGTATGTACAATTTACACTTATTCAGTTTGTTATTAGATCGAACTTCTGGCGTTGAATTGGGAAGACATTTAACACTTTTACAGCTTTTAATAAGTAAATTAATCAGATCAGAGCAAACAGTGGAATAGATGTGCATCTATCGATCTCAATAAGCTTTTTCAGCACATAATTCGACAACTCTTTTTATTCAGCATTGTACACTGTTATACAACATTTATTCAATATATATGCTTATTTGTGACTTTGAATTGTTTGTTGGGTGGTATAAGAGCTATTTTGCTGAGTGTATTCACCTTTATACAGCAATATTGTAAAGCAATGCAATGAAATCTAATAATGGAGCTAGAAAACATTTATTAGACGTCTAATAAAGCATATTATTAAATCAATTGAAAACAGTCGAATTAAAGCGACAATGTATGTGCAAATTATACTTATTCAGTTTGTTATTAGATCAATCTTCTGGTTCTGAATAAGGAAGACATTCAACGTTTATAAAGCTTTTAATGAGGAAATTAATCATATCAGAGCAAACGGCGGAATAAAAGCGCCTCTATCGATCTCAATGACCTTTTTTCAGCACATAATTCGACATCCTGTTTTATTCAGCATTGTACACTGTTATACAACATTTATTCAATGTGTATGCTTATTTGTGACTTTGAATTGTTTGTTGGGGCTTCCTCTTGCCGGTGCAAGTTTAATTATTCTTTTCTTGTTCGAATTTTCTTGCTACTTTTCTCCTATTGAACTTCTGGTCGTGTTCCCATTTGTCCTCAGGCAGTTAATATTAGTACATGATAGGAAGAAAGAAAGAAATAGAACAAGTTAAGTGTGAGCCCAAGCATTGGTTACTTATTTGGGTCATGGTGTTGTCTTCCCTATTTATTTACCTCTATTCGCTCTCATATCGCAACGTTTAACTCTGGATCAACAATAGAAAAGGGCCCATCAGCACTCGTAAACAAACCGCTCCAAAGCCCCCCACTCACAAAGCGAAGGCCACCCACGCAAACCAACACCATCATCGGATAGGGGAAACTTCCACCTACACGAAGATGGTGTTGGCCCGCGTGAGCAGCCCCCGATCCGTGAGGAACGGGCCCTGGACGGTCTGCCCACAAATGCCGATGGGCCCCCCTCCATTGTTGATCCAGAACTCACCCCCTTCCCTCACACTATTATGGTCGGAAAAGAGAACCCATATTTAGTAATCTATCGCGAACTGCGATGCAGAAGATATTAATAGCAAACTAATCTGGAACTGGTCTAAGACATAAAGGGTGATACGGTCAAAATTTGGTCAATATCAACTTGACGTATTTCTTTCAATTTTGCATTTAAAAAACCTGAACACCCCTCATTTTGAAGGTGTGTGTGTGTAGAATGTTGCTCCTATTTTGATTTTGGAATTCACTCTTCAGTTGTCAAAATGCCGTCCAAGCAAGAAGAGCAGCGTATCAAAATTTTGCTCGCGCATCGCGAAAATCCGAGCTACTCGCACGCAAAGTTGGCAAAATCGCTAAAAGTTGCCAAATCAACCGTTACAAATGTAATTAAAGTGTTTGGGGAACGTTTGTCGACAGCCAGGAAGTCTGGATCGGGGGGAAATCGAAAACCGGAAGCCGCTGAGACGACAAAGAGAGTTGCCGGTAGTTTCAAGCGAAACCCTAACCTCTCTCTCCGAGATGCCGCAAATAAGCTGGGTGTATCGTCTACAACCGTGCATCGAGCCAAAAAACGAGCCGGACTATCGACTTACAAGAAGGTAGTGACTCCAAATCGCGATGATAAACAAAATACGACGGCCAAAGCGCGATCCCGGAGGCTGTACACGACGATGCTGACGAAGTTTGACTGCGTGGTAATGGACGACGAAACCTACGTCAAAGCCGACTACAAGCAGCTTCCGGGACAGGAGTTTTATACGGCAAAAGGAAGGGGAAAGGTAGCAGATGTTTTCAAGCACATGAAACTGTCAAAGTTCGCAAAGAAATATCTGGTTTGGCAAGCCATTTGTACCTGTGGCTTGAAAAGCAGCATTTTCATAGCTTCCGGGACTGTCAACCAAGAAATTTACGTGAAAGAGTGTTTGAATAAACGTCTGCTGCCTTTCCTGAAGAAACACGGTTGTTCCGTACTGTTTTGGCCGGATTTGGCATCTTGCCATTACGGTAAAAAGGCCATGGAGTGGTACGCCGCCAACAACGTGCAGGTGGTTCCCAAGGACAAGAACCCTCCCAACATGCCAGAGCTCCGCCCAATTGAGAAATACTGGGCTATTGTCAAGCGGAACCTAAAGAAGACCAAAAAAACTGCTAAGGGCGAGCAGCAGTTCAAGGCAAACTGGCTTTCTGCGGCGAAGAAGGTGGACAAGGTGGCTGTATAAAATCTGATGGCAGGGGTCAAGCGTAAGGCCCGGCAATTCGGATTTAGAAAAGCGGAAGCCTAACTGAATATTTTTCCTGAATTTTATACTAATTGAACTTGAAAAAGAAATTTAATTTGATTTTTTAAATAAACGATTTCACCGATTTACACGCGTTTTCCCTTGACCAAATTTTGACCGTATCATCCTTTATGACCCAGTGAGTATTGACGCCTCACACTGTTGTGAATGAGCACGGACGCGAGATTTACTAGAGTATTAAATGCAAAACGCAAATTCAAAATAAAACTTGACAAGTCATCGTCAATCCCCTTATTCTTGGGCAGGGTCTGACGATGTGAATCTGATTTTGATCAGTGAACGGGCCCCATATGGTACATTTTCTCACTATGAACATGTCATTTCCAGCCTATCTGAACTATTTAATAAATGGAAACCATAACATGGGTTACGCTTCCCCTAAGCGGGCCCTCCGCATCCTATCTCTGTCTTATCTCAAATGCCAATGCTTTGAATGTATCAATATATACATTGGAAATGACGTTCAATCAAATAAACCCATACCCCACTCACTTGGCCAGGTTTCAGAATCGTCCAGTTAGGATTATATCTGAAAAATCCAAATTTGGCCAACGCCCACCATTAAAAATCTAACACTACTTCTTGCTTCTAAATTCGTCCTAAATACGCGTTTCAAGTCCGTCCAAACGCATTGAAACGCCATTAGATTTTCTTCGTCCTACGGATAAACGGAGAAAAAGGGGATGCGCTAGGAACGCTTCTTTTGTTTTAAGAACAATGAGCGTAAATATGCATACAATGCGCTCTAATAGGATTTATGTCGTAGCTAATGAACTAACGCATCGGAACAAACGTATTATTGTTTTGTGCATGGTGAAATCATTGATATTATTGATGATTTCTGCTCGATAGAACGGAAATGGGAGATTACGACGAAATAGCGCTCTTCCCTACTTAATAGCCATTCGATGTCCGTAATAAAAATTAAAAAAAAATTAAAATTTGGGTAGCTTTAGTTTTATGTTTGTTTGAGTGTTTAACGACGATTTAAAGGCAGCTTCGTTTTTTGTGAATGCGGACAATTCAACGAGGTGAATCAGTTGTAAGAGCAGAAAGGCTTCAGATGCTGAATGAGAGATGAAATTCAATATAGGAGGTATTCTCAAATTGAAAATCGTCATTAGCAACGATATTGCTTTTGGTCGGTTTTGCTGAACGTTCTAGTTACACACATTCAACTACTTGCGCAACTCACTACTCAATCAGAATGTTGTGCATGCGTTAATAAACCGTTCACCTCTATCGCATCTCTCATTTCCTCACCCTTCTCTTAGGGCCCATGGATTAATTATGCCACGCTAAATCGAGCAAAAAATTACCCCCCTATCGTGACATTTTCCCTATACCTAATGCTTGTTGCTTGTTACAAAATCTTAGAACCCCTCTCCTCCCTTAGAGCGTGACATAATATATTCATCAACCCTTACCGCAGTTTACCACTTGCTGGTTTTTCCCAAAAAGGCAGCAAGTGAAACACCTCTATATCTAATTTCATCTTGGCTTCATTTTTTGTGAATGCAAACCATTTAACGAGCCGAGTCAGTTGTGCGAGCAGAAAGGCTAACAGATTGTTTGGATGCAGTTTTCAACAAATTCAGTTTTGATAAATTTTCGGCCTTTCTGGCTTTCGGCCTTTTTGGTTTTCGGTACCTTAGAATATTTTCGGCCTTTTGTGTTTCGGCCTTCTGTACGCGTCCCGATGTGGCTGATAAACTATAGTCCTATAGGATTAACTGGCCTTCAAAAATGTACTGCCGCAATCCGTCAGCTTGCATGAATACATCAGGATGACAGAGACAGCTAGGATCCTTGGACTGCACATCCAACCACAAAAATGATTGTAGCTTCAAATTATCATCAATGAGAAACCCTTTAGACAGATTCTCAGATTTTTGATTGAATTCATTTCAGATTTCCTTTTGAATCTCACTCCTTAACTTGGAATTCTACTCACATTGAAAGTCTCCTAAGAGTTCACTCACTCTCCTGGAATTCTTTTCCGAATTCCTTTGAAGATCTTCTGGAGTTATTCTCAGATGTAATTGTAATCATCATTTTAGTAGGACTCCAGATTAGTTTTCTCCCACAAATTTAATGAATTTCATCCTGGAATTTTCCTCTTCAGTTTACAGGAGTTCCTATGAATTTTCATTAAAATTTGCTTTGAATTCAATTCAGGGTTTTCTTGAAATTTCAAATCATAGTATACTAGAGACTAGACGAAGTACTTTACATAATGATAGATCTGTTTAAAATGGCATGTTACATAACTTTCAAAAAATTGCCACGACAAAACGTTGTAAAAGAACTGATTAAAGAATTTAAATACTGGCGAAGTGCTTTCAAGTGGGGTAACATTTTACAGTGATTATACGGAAATAAGAAACTTATATTCAATTGACCTCGACCGTTCCGAAACAATATATGACACAGCCAAAAATGGTCAATCCATAACATTGTTTTTTTTTTTATTACTGTCATTAAATCTTGAATAATTAGAAAGTATATAAAAAAATTAAACACCGAGTTGCCCTCACTGCTGACCTATCTCTCTGATATCAGTTCTCCTGAACTACCTTAACCCAAAGTCTCACTCTGATGACATCACATCTTTCATCTCGCTACATATTTTTGATCAAGAACTTCGACAGCACATTTTCACTTACCCAACTGGGCCGACGGCTTGGTTTTGGTCCGATTCCCGCGCCCGGACGACCGACTGGTGCATAGTTTTGAGCAGGATCATGAGGCTTTCCCAAGCGCCATGCTTTCGCAGTGCCAGACTGCTCTGCATTTGATCCCGTGCCTCGCCATGTGGTTGACGTGCTTCTGAAAGATTCCAAATACGCTCCAGCTCCAGAATACCACTGCAAATTATTGCGTATAGTTCCAGTAGACTCTACAACATTAGACAGAAGGAGATTAATTTAGTTTCAAGTTGTTTCAATTGTTGGAAACTCACTTCATGTAGAATTAGGTGATCTTTTAAATAGAGCGGATCGTTCGACGTTCGCTCTAGAGTCACCACCAGTTCCTTTGCTTTAGTATGGATTCCGTCCAACAAGCTACCCAGCATTGTTACTCGGAAGCGTTGTTGTCGCCTGGTCTGCCCGACGGGAAATATCGTCACCGACAGTAGAACGACCAGGCCCTGCAGGTAGTAACGGGTTTGGTAGGCTGTAAGCCAGCTTCTCTCATACCCTAAATTAACAAACCGAGTAAGCAGCCTCGGAATGAGTGCTCCGCTTCGAAGCCGCCATTGATTAGAAATTCGCCGTTTGACTTTGTCTTGTAGACGGGTCTTTATGTGCGAGCAAAACTCCTCCCGATCGCATTTGCGACCGGAAATGGTACACGATTCCGGTTCAAACTCCTCTAATTTGACTTCCGGCAAGTCCAACAGTAGCATTTGAATCAGAACTTTAAGGTAGATCAATGACTGTCTTATGTCCACCGACTGATTTAGGAGGGACCCCAAAATTCGCAAGATTTCGTCGTCCAGCAAAGTGTTCGGATCACGTATGAACTTGACGGCATAGTATACAACATCCCACAATACATCCTCGTCGTATTGATCCGCTGTAGTTCCAATCAAATTAAGTGTCAGTTGCAAAATCTCCTCGGAATCATTTGTGTAGCTGCGGTTGTTATACGTATGCTTCATAACCGATTTCGTCAACATAAGTCCCAACACCTGATAATCCGGGTTTTGACGGTAGCCCAGCAGCTGCTTACCGAAAGTTTCCAGAAACGACACCACCCTTGGCCCAAGGCGCACATCCGTCTCCCGTTCGTTTTCCACCAGAAAGTGACACAACCGAACGAGACTGTAGGTTTCACCCGGTCGACACTGCCAGCCCTGCATTGCTAGTTCGCTTCCGTAATAGTGAAACAACCAGCTTCGAATGCCCGAATTCGCATCCGTAGTGAGGATGCGGTCTACCTCTGCTTTGAACGTCGACAGGCGAAATTCTAAATCATCTGCATCATCAGCCACTAACCGAAATGGTGCGTATTCCAGCGATTGATTGACCTGTTCGAAGTAGACCAACACGAAATACTTTCGGAATTCCCATGTAACCGAACCCCACTCCTCGTCGAACAGCGTCTTCCGGTGCTGTTGGATCCAGGCCAGCAACTGGGGCAGCAACTGTAACAATCTCTCGGACCACTCGCCCTGCATTTGGTCCATTTGATCTGGGTAAGCGTGGGAGCAAAACCGAGGCACTTTACATTCCCGCAACAGCCGCAAACCTTCGCTGATGACGGAAATGGCTTCCATGATGATGTCTTTCAAATTGTGTTTCAGCAGTCTGGGAAATTTTAGGCATAGCATTGGAAAGTGCTCGCTATAGTTGGATATAATATAAAAAATATTTATAAAAGTAGGTACCTACTTAGGGGCTGTTCATAAACTACGTAGACAGTTTAGGGGGGGGGGGGGGGGGGGGTTGAGAATTATTTACGGCCCATACAAGTTTTAAAAATTTTGTATGGAAAATTGTCTACGCAGGGGAGGGGGGGTGTCAAGAATCCCAAAAAAACTGTCTACGTAGTTTATGAACAGCCCCTTACCAGTATTTGAACGAAATTTAGGTTGGGAAGTTCAGTCAAATTTACAAACAAACTGGAACGACGCTTCATCAGGCGATTCAGTCATCATCTTGATTAATTTTTGAATATTAGGTGCTTTCAAGCATAAATTTTCAAAAGGACGTATGTAACATTGGATAGGAAATTAGAAACATTGGATAGCAATGTCTATATGAGATTATTAAATGCTATTTAAAAGTTAATGCTATTTTTTTTTAATCTGTTTGTGCTATGAGTTGGATAAAGGAATAGCGTTTAAGAGAATTGTGAAAATGTCGAGTTTTGCAAACACGGACAAGACTTTTGATAAAACAAAATCATACACCTTTTACTCGTGTACTACTCACATACACCCTGATTAATTCGTCGGTATCACACCTTGATTGTTACATACACCCTGCATGATTCGTCTATTTGACAGAAGGGTTTTCACATACGTCAAATCAGATACACCGGTTTTTGTTTTGCAGTGAAGATACGTCGGCAGCTCGAAAAGCATTGAGAAATTGTCGGTTGGTTGGTTTATTTACATAACTACCCAGAGTTGTGAAATAATCGATGTTAAAAGCGGAGATGAGAGGGTCACCGCATTATCTGCTGTCAGATGTTATACGTTTTGTGTTTTTCGTATTAAGAAAGCGCTGGTCAGATTGGTATGTGAAGTTCAATATTAAAGTCAAGATTAAAGTGCAATTTTATTAGAATACTTTTGAAATAATAAACATGTTGCTCCCGGAAATACAAAAACAAACATACAAACTTGACGCATTTGCTGATTGATAGTGGTTGCTTTGTTTTTTCACATACGACGCTTCACTGTGAGCGTATCTGCAGTTTTTGTGTTATCATCAAATTTAAACAGTTAAGTCATGTTGACAATAAATGGGTGTATCAACACCATTTTAAAAACAATGAAAGAAGGTCACATATGGCGTTCATTAAATATATTTTCCATAATGCATTTCAATTTCAAACCTTGTTTTTCATTAACTCGTAGGAAAAGCATGTATTTTATATTCGGTTAGATGCAAAATATCGATTTGTTTATTTTTGCGACTTACGTCCTTTTGAAAAGTTATGCTTGCTTTTGTCGATCACTCCCAATCAGGGTTGCCAACAATTTTTCAAAAAATAATAATGGCAAAATCCCGGGCAAAATAAAATTTAATAAATTTAATAAAAAAAAACTGGAGGAAAACCTCGAGGAAAACTGAATCCTTATATCTAGAGTAACATTTGAAATGGGCCCATGTCCAAAACGTAAACAAACCAGAAAATTAATTTTTAATTTTTCCGCCACTATTCAATTCATATTTAAGAAAATTGAAGTATTTTTGGCATTAATATTTTTCACAATAAAAACATCCAAAATATGCGAAAATCTTTCAAAAATTAATGAAAATAGATAACAATTTAATTTCATAAATTAATAAGCCTTTTTGTGAATCTTTCAATGGATAGGCCCTTTTTGTTAAGCCGTTGTGCTTGTCATCAGAAATGGTACGCCCTTTGCTAAGCCTTTTCGCAACTGCAAATAAATTCAAAACAAATCATCGGCCCTGCCTCAAGCAGTAGGGCCTCCCGCATAAACGCGAACCATAAATTCGGCACCAACATTTCAAAAGGGCGAAACTGACAATTGTAAACAGACTGCGTTTTTTATTTAAGTAGAGAGCTAATGCTCTAATGAAATACATATTTTCATCAAATTTTATTAAAGTCGTTTTTTGTCACCAAGGATTTAGTATAAACAAAAAGGCGTAATTGAATTGATGTGGGAAGTCATAGTGAGCTTTGTTTCGCCCCTCGTTTTCTTTGTAAACAAAAAGGCGAAATTGACAGCTAGGTTTGCAGTACGGCTAAAAATTATTTTTTTGTAGATTTGTAAAAGTTCATGCAATTTTAGGCGTGTTTTTACATGGTAAAATATCGTTTTCAATTTGAAATCGTTGAGAAAACTTTTTCAAATGGAATCCTCCAACTTCCAGGAACTTCTAGGTAAAATTATTGTGTTGATGCATTGATGCACAGAATACTAACGCGTTCCAATATTTGAAAAATTAAATTTCAGATGCAGCAGCAATGTTTATGCACGAAGAAAATGCTGCATGTAATGAAGAACATGTTCCTTCTGCTGGATATTTTGAAGAGGTGGATATGGTGGACACATCCAGAAACGAAAACCCAAGAAATCGAAGTGAAGGAGAGAAGGACAGAGCTCCATTAGCAGAATGCTTCAAGTCACCGGAAATGTTTTCGAAATCCAACATCTTGGAAGAGTCTAATGTATCGTTCTGCAATGTACAATGCTCCACTCCAAAAAAAACACGAACGGAAATGCACTACGGCTTTCCAGATATTTTTGATCGGCAAACCTCACTCGAATCCACTGAATTCTCAACAGACCTGAGTGTGAGTGCACTGGACCTTCGGACGAATAGAAAATCTGACTATTTGAGCTTGAGCTGCAGTGTTTCATCTGTTCCCAATAGGAGTGTGTTAAGTGACATAGGGAACTGCTCCATTTATAATGATCCTCGTGAATTCTTGCCCGCTTCAAAGCATTTTCGTAGCCAGAACATCACCCGGAACCGGTACGGAAAGAATGATCGACGTAAGCATTTATCTCATTCAAGCCGAAGTTCACATGCGCCCGCGATGCACCATGATGGTGCACCTAGCTGCGTATCAGTTCAATCGGATCACAACTATTCACGGAAACACGAAACAAGTCGCCTATCCTCCTCAAATAGAAGATCGTTTGCAGCTAGAATGCACCGTGGTGATGCACATGGCGATGCCATGAATCGACCTGAACACCGTAACTCTCCGAATCTCGTGGATAGATGTCCATCTATCAAAAACGGACATTCGCATGCGGCTGCTATGCACCGTGGTGGTGCGCATGGCGATGTTCAAAATCGTCCTGTCCACCGTAACTCTCCGAATCTCCTGGATACATCTCTATCTAACTCAAGCGGATATTCGCATGCGCCTCCATGCACCGTAGTGATGCGCATGGCGATATTCAAAATCGTCCTGCCCACCGTAACTCTCCGAATCTCCTGGATACATCTCCATCTAACTCAAGCGGACATTCGCATGCGGCTGCCATGCACCGTAGTGATGCGCATGGCGATGTTCAAAATAGTCTTGGCCACCGTAACTCTCCGAATATGCTGGATACATCTCCATCTAACTCAAGCGGACATTCGCATGCGGCTGCCATGCACCGTAGTGATGCGCATGGCGATGTTCAAAATAGTGTTGGCCACCGTAACTCTCCGATTATGCTGGATACATCTCCATCTAACTCAAGCGGACATTCGCATGCGGCTGCCATGCACCGTAGTGGTGCGCATGGCGATGTTCAAAATCGTCCTGCCCACCGTAACTCTCCGAATCTCCTGGATACATCACCATCTAACTCAAGCGGACATTCGCATGCAGCTGCCATGCACTGTAGTGATGCGCATGGCGATGTTCAAAATCGACCTAGGCACCGTAACTCTCCAATTCTCCTGGCAACATCTCCGTACACTTCAAGCGGACATTCTCATGCGACTATCATGCATCGTGCTGGTGCGCATGACGATGTCCAAAATCGACCTAACTCTCCCAGTTCAGATGTTGGAAAGTGTTCTGAATCAGAGTTCGGAGATCTGGATGAAAATGGTGGAGAAGTGTGTATCGGGGATAACACGGAAATGAATGATTTCGATATGACGGATTATTTTGAAAAATTCAGGAATCAGGGTCTTTTGAGTGAAGACGATGAGTATGTTCCCGGAGCAAATGATTCCAACCAGATAAATGACGGTAAGTTTTAAAATAAATTTAAACTAGGGTATATGAAATAAAAATATTCCGTTTCTTATTAATTGCAGCTTCATCATCTGAAAAGTTACCAGGAGATCTTGGTTTTCAAGAAATTGTCGAACCCGAGGCAGCACGATGTAAAGGATCAAGCCGTCGGCAGATTAATAAAATTGCAAAAACAAAGGGACAAAGCTACGTCCGTACTGATGGTACAGTGGTTCCTGCAAGAGCTGTAAGGCCCGCATGCAGTTGTACGAAACTTAAATGCAAGGAAAAGTATACCACCAATGTGCGATGTCAATTGTTAAAGAACATGTTGCAACTGTCTGCTTCTGGTCAAAACCAGTTCTTGAGTAACCATATGGCATTGAGAATCACTGCTCGACCAACGGTAAAGTATTACTGCAATACTAGTTTAAATCCCAATTTCCAAAAATCTTTTTTTTTTGTAACTTTGTCCCAGGTTCTGAATTCAAGAAGACTTTTTACGCGATCGTATTATCTTCCGGCTGTAAACGGTAGAGTTCACGTTTGTAAGGAAATGTTTATGGCCACATTCGATATTACAGACAAAAAACTTCGAGTGTTGGCCAATAAACAGTTGAAAGGACTCGGAATTTCAGCTGATGATATGCGGGCTGAAAACAGCAGCCGTAGAAGCATTTCTAATGAACAACGAAATCATATAATTGACCACATTAAATCCTTTCCTGCTTATACCTCTCACTATAGCCGAGAGAAAACTTCACGCTTATATTTAAGCAGTGATTTGAACGTGATGAAGATGTACAATTTGTACAAAGCTAAATGTGCTAAGGATAACATGCATCTTGTGCACTTCAACACTTATCGATTACTATTCCGCTCTATGAAGCTGGCGTTCAGGAAACCGAAGGCAGATACTTGTTGCCTGTGCGACAAACTAGCTATCCTACTAAAGCAAGCAGAAACATGCGCCGAGAAGGAGGCGATTCAACGCACACGAGATGACAACCACGCGGTGGCTCAAACAGCTTATACGAGTAAGAAGGTCGATGTTTTGGCTGCAAAAACCAGTATTGAAGTCAGGACGGTTTCCTTCGATCTTCAGAAATGCCTGCCAACACCACATTTGCTGTGTGGCACGGCATTTTACAAACGGCAGTTGTATACCCTTAATCTGACTGTGTACACTACCTGGAATGGTGAAAATTCAGTTGAATGCTATTTGTGGGACGAATCGAAAGCGAGAAGGGGATCACAAGAGATAGCATCTTGTATCCTGAAGGATTTATCAAATACAAACCAAAGAGTAAAGGTAATTAACTACTACTCCGATCGTTGTACAGGACAGAATCACAACATAGTGATGTGCATGATGTTTTCACATTTTATCGAAAAATGTAGTACTGAAGAACGACAGCTGACAATCTGTCATAAATTTATGACATCCGGACATAGTCATATGGAGGTGGACTCGGCCCATGCTTGTATTGAGAAGGCAAAAAAGCGATGCACTACTAATATAGAGACGCCGAGGGATTGGGCTGTCTTTATATCGTCCATTCAACGGAGAGTGCCCTTCCAGGTCACCGAAATGGACCAAAACGAATTTTTGGGATTCAAACAGCTAGAAAATTACTACAAACGACCCAAGATGAATACAGATGGAGAACCTATTCGATTCAAGAACATTTCGCATTTCGAATATAGGACTTCAGCGCCAGGGATTGTGTACTATAAGTATGAATTGTCTGCTGAAGAATATAAGAGATTCGATATGACTAATCATGACACGAAAAATGTTATCGTAACTCCTATCACCAACGAACCAATTCCACTTTCCAACGAGAAAATAGAGGACTTAAAAAGTTTGATGGATTTTGTTACCAACAAAGCATACTACGGCACTTTATTGAAGCAACTAGCACCAAAAAAGCGAGGCCGTAAGGCTAAGACTGATATAGGGGACCATTTCGAGGCAGATTTGGATGTTTCCTTAAATATTGACACATAAAAGGGCGGTGCAAAACTTCATTATTCAACTTTCTTTATAAAAAAATATTTGAAATTAAAAATTTGCAAGTGATGTAGTTATTATTTGTTACTGCTATTTTCCATTCGACAATTAGATAACCGCCCATATTCTCGTTTTCGTTCGAACCATATTTTTCATATACATTTTTTTGTATGGAAAATACGGTTCGATCGAAAACTAGAAAAAGAGCGAAAACCACTAGACTTGTACCAAAGAGGGAAAGTTTTCAGTTGGCCTAGATGGCATACGGAAAATGGTATGGAATGACAACTGTTGGCCGATTAAAACGAATACATCCTTAAATACTGATTTGCCTTCAATTCTCAAAGTTTTCGATCAACTCCGGTAAATTATAGTCATCCAAAACTACGGCTGCACTGACCAACCTCTTTAGCACATTAAGTCGTTGTGGGCTCGCTGTACCTGTTCCGCTGCATATCTGGGACAATGATGATGATGAGTCATGATCCATGGTAATAACGTTTCACTTTCTTGCTGCACACCCCAGCAGCGGCGGACACCGAAAGGGATGGATTGCACCACGTCCACGGTTGGAGAAATTCAACAGCAGTTTCAAACTTTTCAGTAACCCGTCGAAATTTTGTATCTTTTTTTCTTTACCAGTCCAGTAAATGATCCAGGTGTTCTGCTTGCTTACCAAGTTTTCGTGGACGATTTTCACGGTACATCCAATCCTCGGTAGTTGAAGCACTGTCTTTGAACTAAAACGAGAAATTTTCATGTATGAGCTAGACGTTCGGTTCGGTGATTATTTTCCTTCCTGTTCAAGCTGGGAAGCGATTAACTATTTTACCGGAAGCTAGCAAAGTCTGTCTTCCGGTTGTTTAAGTGAATGACCGTTTTTGATGGTGTTCACGCCGAGATTTTTCACTAACAGCTAAATCTTTTTGTTATCCTCAGTGGAAATTGTGTACACAATCTTCTCATCTTAAATTATCCATAACATAACATATCGTTTAGAAATACCCACAAAAACAAACACAACAAAAACATTAGTTCCTTATTAAATAATTTCTGATTTTCCCGATTTTCCTAATCAAAGCAGCAGAAGGGCGTACTTAAAAATCCAAAGACAACAAGGCGCTGTCAGTGGGGCCGAATTGACAGATTGTAAAAAAAAGGTACAAACCGAAAGGGCTTAATCAAAATTTACAAAAAAATACAGGCGAAACTTGTTTTTAAGCTTTTTAGAGATAAAAAAAAGAAAATAAAAATCGAAATTATTATGTATTGGTAAACAAGGAGCATTAATACTGCACTGTGCAAGTATGAGGCCTGCATAGCTTACTAATTTGAAATAATTTCAAATTTTCGCTTTAGAAACTTTGACAGCGTTTTTCTCAGTTTGCCATCATTGTCAGTTTCGCCCTTTTGAAATGTTGGTGCCGAATTGTCCTTACCTAAAATGGTTAAAAATTGTTTATAATCCCTGCTAAACTTTAACTGAAATGATTATGGAACTTTACATGAACGTTTAATGATAAAGTTTCAACCTTATGTATTATGGTTTTTTGGAAGCGAACCTTACAAATAATGGGTTGTTAAGAACCATTACCATTCCAAATTCTTGTTTTCTCCATACATTTTCGGAAAGAGAACTATATTAGAACCTTTTAACTTATGGTTTGAGAACTTTAATGGTAATGGTTATGGTAGTCAGTAAGGTCCCCGAATGGTTTTGTAACATCGATCAACTTTATGTGGAATAAATCGCGAATTGGTTGTCTGTAATTTACTGATTACCAATTCACGATATATTCCACGTAAAGTTGAGCGATAATACAAAACCATTAATGGACCTTACTGACTACCATAACCATTACCATTAATGTTCTCAAATCATAAGTAAAAACGTTCTTATATAGTTCTCTTTCCGAAAATCTATGGAGAAAACAAGAATTTGGAATGGTAATGGTTCTTAACAACCCATTTATTGTAAGAAACCAAAAAACCATAATACATAAGGTTGAAACTTTATCACACAAACGTTCATGTAAAGTTCCATAACCATTTCAGTTAAAGTTTAGCGGGGATTATAAACAATTTTTAACCATTTAAGGTAAGGTCAATTTATGGTTCGCGTTTATGCGGGCTAGCTTTTGTTTGAAAATTTTCAATCATCGGCCCTTCTACGTTACTAGGCTTATCAATGAAATAATATAAATGAATGGTTGGTCGTTTTAGCGTGCCTATTAATGAATCGAAAAATTTCGTTGATCGGCCGTTTCGAAAATCGAGTTATTTTTAATGATTTTTCTCGATCATGTGGAACTTTCCTACACAGAAAAAAAGTTGTTGAATATCACATCCAAACTGCTGCAACCAGGTCAATCCATCAGTTGTGTAATATAACCACAGACAAACAGACATAACACATTGAATATTTCTCACTGTAAAACATCGTCGCTAAAACATTACCGCCATCTGTTGAGTACACTGTGGTGGGCACTACGCTGAACAGATGGCGGTAGTGTGTAAATGTCAAACGCAAGGGAATTGACTATGCGCGCCACAGGTGGCGGTACTACCAACTACGATACTTTTAAATTGACCGTTAAATGCTTGTCCGATGAACAACTTGCGAGTGTTATGTCTGTTTGTCTGTGATATAACGTTGCTTGTATAAGCTTGAATTACATTGATCGATAATACATTTTTTTTTTGCTGTGTACACGATTAGTAGCTACACTGAACGAATTTGACATATTCCTGTTATGTGGAAGTCTAATAAATTTGCGCTATAAGATAATCCATTGAAAATGATATGATTGAAAATGTGTCAGGTAAATTCTATATGAATATCTGATACATTTACAATGCTGATAATTTGGTAACTTTTATATGATCGTCATATGATAAATGAAAATCGATTAAATAATAATAATTAACTGAAATGGATTTGAAACCCATAAGCATAAGCTATACTTTTCACCACAATATAATATATGTGTCATAAATCAATCGAAGTAAAGTTTATGTGAAAATAACATGAAAGTTACTTCTTCTTTTGACACATATATTTAATCGATTTCTAAAAATAAATTCGAAAAATAAACATCAGGCAGTGGGAGCTTTCACAGTTGTGCCTTTTTTTTATTGTAGCTGATTTGGGATTCGATCAAGATCTGTTGAGGTGTGATGCTTTCGGTGTCTGTGCTCGATTCCACTGGGCCACGGCTGACTTCAAGATTGAGCTCGTTCAAATAGCATGAAGTAAGAACAGCTCTCCCGACATGGAATGTAGTGCAACTTTATGCTCGTTTTGCTAGAGTGAAGACAAATAGCACTGACAAATTTATGTTCCGTTTCGGTGGTGTGGTTTGTTCAAATCTTTCTTAATGCACCTGTCTGCAATAAATCAACGACTAAATTATATGATTTGATAGAACTGGCTCATGAAGTTCCAGTACTACTTAGGGCTGGAATCTGAATTAGCCGTGTAGAAGGCTTACAATTAGAATCATAGCAAAGTAAATATTACAGTAGAATCATTTTTTTTTTCAATCTCAATACATTCTTTTCTGGAACCAATTATCATATGAATGAGTGTACGTTAACATCGTTGAAAATTGTTTCAATAATTTATAAAGAACAATCATGTAAGATGTATTTTATTGGGAGCGATATTCATCCCAGAAAAATATGCAAAAACAAATGCTTGCTATTGGATTTCTTAAAAGGCATTTCTATATGACTATTTAATGATTGGGATAGATCTGTTTACAATCTTTAAACGTCAAAAATCAAAGCAAGCTATTACAATGAGATATACATGTTTCCTATACTGCAAAGTTAAATGACAGTCCAATAGTTTCTACATGTCTATTTACACGCGACATATCAACAAACGTCAAAAATCAGTAAAAGCAACTCCAATAAAATATACATGATTATCTTATAAGATATATATCATGAAAACAGGTATATTTTACTGAATTTTCTCATAGTGCAAACTTATATGATTTTCCATTAGTTTCTAGATGTCTGTTCCCACCCATGACATATCAACAGTTTTTCACCATGAAATATATCAGACAATATTCATATACTTCTTACCTTCGCTAACCACGTTCGAAGCAAAGTACTATCAAGTACTAAGTATGTGAAATTACGATAGAAATCATTCCATATCGCAGTCATAGTTTTTAAGTGATAATCCAATAGAATCTATCAATCATCACATAGAATGAATAAATGTGCTGACATTGCTATGTTATAAGATGGATCCAATAAACGGTACATGTCGATTTGTTTCAGTGTATCAAGCAATGTGCTGGATTACCGAGGTGAAGCAATCGGTTAAGTTCAGCTGGGTGGCATGCCGCCTATAGTCGCTATATTCATAGTCTGGCGGATAGAATCTCGGGAACCAATTCAGCTGTCAAATAGCGGAACCAATCGAGCAAATCACGACCAACAACAGAAAAGAGCACATCAGCTATTGCGAACAAAACTTCGGATACCCTTTTCGCGTGACTCAAGGCGCGCCTACGCAAACTTAGGTTGAGGAAAGTTTGCCCTATCCGATGATGCCGATAATTTGCGTTCGATTGGCGAGGAAAGAATAATTAATGTTTTGTTTAAAAAAGTTGTAGTACCTTTTCAATTGTTGGTCTAAAATATAGTGAATTGGTTCCGCTTTTTGATAGATCGAAATTCTATCCGCCAGACTATGAATATAGCGACTATAATGCCGCCATGTTATTGAAACCAACATCTGAAACGTCACAATTCCAGTGTGAACTGCAAGAATGGCGTGACTGAATTGTCTTATTTTTATCAAATGAAATTATTTTTCCTTTTATGCCATATAAATGGTTGACTTCGTGGTAGAAAATCAGAAAATAATATTTTATGAGTTCTAAGTTTATTTTTCACAAAATGTGAGCAAAAATATTAAGAATATCCATAATATCAGTCACGCCTTTTTTGAAATTCTGGATTGAATCTTCTATTTGTTTACAAATTATGAGCTGTCAGTGGGGCCCACGATTCGCGGGCCCGCAGCGATGTTAGCTCTTTTCAAGGCAAGGCAAACAAGATAGGGATGCCATCCAGCTGGTTAAGTTGTGTGAGTAAAACCCCTGTACGATACAAGCAATTAGTGACTTCATTTGTTTACGTTTTGGACATAAGCCCATTTCAAATGTTACTCTAGAATTGACAAATTCAATTAACAACACGGTAACCGCAAAATACCCAATAATGACTACAAAAGTAAGCATTTTCGAGGGAGACTGGGACTGGGAGTATTCTTCTTTGCCGGGACTACCCCGAGGACTACCCATTAAATGAGTAAAAAAACAAACTTTCCGGCGAGGGGGCGACACATCTAAATCTCAATTCTAGATGCTCAAAAAATCTCACACACGGATACGAATTTTGTTCATTTAAAACAAAAATATAAATGTTTATACTCTAAACATATGAATTATTCAAAGTAAATTGAAAGCATGTTTAAAACTAAAATATTTATGTTTGAAGTAAATTCAAAAGCATGTTTATTTCAACAATATAGGATTTGGGTAAACGGTTTTTAGCGTGTCATGCCTTTTTATTTCCTTCTTGTTTCATTCGGAAAAAGTTGCCCCAGCTTTGCTCAACCTCAACAGAAAACGGACATCCATTCCGAATCCATTCCGGATCCTCCTCCGATATCGAACACGGAAAGAAACCGGTATGAGGACCAGTGGTAGAAACCGAGGCAGAAACGGCAAAACGACGCTAATAACACAAATTTGCACCGGTTCCACTGAACTGGAACCCCCGGACACCCACCCCGACGGGTCCTTGCATCCCGGACCAGGACCCCAATACCCACAGGTCACCCTTAATCGCACCCGAAAAGATCAGGAATTAAGATGCCCTGCCCGAAGACCTTTTTTTCATTTCTTTCCGTTTTATTTTGCTTTACCCTGCACTCAACTACTCAAATAATTCCAAAATATGTATGTTTATTTTAAACATGAGAAGCATGTTTAAAATAAACATATTTATTATTGTTCGCATAGCTGTCAAACCAAACAAAAATAAATACGTTTATTTTCAACACGAATATTTTTGAAATAAACGTAACATTATTTTTATTTTAAACATTGATTTCACATGACTTCAAACATGGAATACGTTTGAAATCAACCTAATTTATGTTTGTGGCCAGAACAAACTGAGTTTACATTTAAATTTACCTCAAATATTTTTGTTACGACGATAGTTTTTTCTGCGTGCACTAGCGAATAAATCTTCGAAAAGTCTTCTTTCATTTCTGGCATCTAGTTGTATCGTGTATCATCTTTTTGCAGGAAATCTTCAAAATCGTGATAAATTTTCTTTCTATCTACTCAGCGTACGCGCAGCTAGCCACAGCAAAACACAATATTTCCTGCATCGTAGATAGAGTCGTCCCCTTTGCTTTCCGGCTGAAAATATCACAGAGTGGTTTTTACTCACTCTGTGCGAGAACGTCGTTTACTCAAAAGTTAGTAAAAGTGCGCCTACTCACATTTGAGAAGCCATATACTTCCCGCTGAAATGAGCATGTTCGACTCAATTTTGAGTTGTTGCGAGTTAAGGCTCAAGCGCAATGATAGCGGAAGCGGAACGGCAACTGCAGCGGAAAAGCCCGATCTGAGTATGTCCATAGAGGTAACGAAGAAACGTGCTCAACTTTTTGGATCAGCTCTGGTACAACATTACGTAGTACTAGAATTTTGAATAGAATGGGGTATGTTAATCGTTTGCTTGGGACCAATATGCTAGTCAAGTATTGAGCCAATTTAAAATCGTTAGTTTCATATTGATTGTTGGTACTCTCTTCGGTCCCAAGCTAATCGATGCTAGAAGTGCTAGAATTTCGACTAGAATGGGTTACGTTAATCGATTTGCTTGGGATCAATAGGCTAGTCAAGTAGTGATCCAATTTATAATCCTTAGTTTCCACCGATTGGTATGTCTACTTGTCGGATTGAAAACTAGTTGGAACCGAATCGACTTCGGTTACGCATCTTGATGTCATTTGTGACAACTGTCAAACTTTCCGTTTCCGTTCCGCTTCCGCCCACATTGCGTTTGGGCCTTTACCGTGTATGAAAGTTTCCGTGAATATTAATTTATGCATAATATGTATGCCTCTAAAAATTTTATTTAAAAAATCATCTATCGGCATACCGTGCATGCACCGCACATCAAGTGCATCGCATGCTTGTGTGCGTGCGGTTTCTCCGGTGGCATGAGTGGCATAACAAACTCAACTGTCAAAAAACCGAAGCAACTTTCGATTATTGGGCATATTTTAATGAATAATCGCGGAAATTTAAAGAAAATCACGACAATGAGCAAAACAAAACGCTCGAGCGTGGTAGTGGACGAAGTGTCCAACGAAGATTTCCTTGACTTGTAAGTATTCATCCGCAAAAACCTGGCGAAATCCGTCTAACAACTGTCACCTCTTCCTTCCCGCCAAGACCCCATGAAGATTTTGCTGCCTACTGTCGATTGTGCTTTTCCATCTCCCAGCTGGAACCGCTTTTCGTCAGCCGGCAGGACGTGAACTACCAGCTGATCGGTGTTATCGAAATGTGCACCGGTATCAAGCTGAGTGCCAAGACAGACACCCCCTCGTCGATATGTCTGCAGTGTCGTCTCACTACGGACGATTTCCTCAACTTCCGGAAGCTCTGCCAAAGGCTGAACCGTGTATACCGTCGGAAAAGAAACGACATGGCCCTGGCCAAAATATCGGTTGCTTTGGAGTACCATCAAAGGATTGATGCTGTGCCATCTCCAGTCGTCGCCGAAGGAGCAATTGATACGGAAACTTCTCCGGTTGCGGAAGATATTACCGTAGAACCGTCTCCCATGGACGTGGTCGACGAAACTTGTGCAACTGAAATTGCTGCGGAACCTTCGGCGATGGAAGCTTCCGCGGATCCTATGGTCGGCGATGAAAGTGCACCGGCATCTTTCATTGTGCACGAACTGTCCGATGACGATGATGATGTGGAGTGCACCGGCATCTCGTCGGTGGAAACTATACCCATCGATTTGGGTGCCGCTGATAAAGAAAGCGACCCGTTCATCAAAATGGCCAATGATTGGTACTGCTGTAAGATTTGCTCTCGGCTGTATCAGTCGTTCCCCTTGCTGGCGGGGCATTTTCGCGAAATTCATCCAAATAAAGCACCCTTGCTGCGAACCAAACAGCAAGAGTCGTACTTTATACCCAAAGATTCCGACGTGCAGATGCTGAAAATCGGCGTGAAAACTTACTTCAAGTGCGACCTCTGTGATACGCTGTTTGCACAGAAGCGAAACATTTCGCGGCACCGCTGGAGATATCACGGTACTTTTGATGACTCTAAGAAAACATTTTGTACGATGCCGGACTGTAGACATTTCTTCATGGAAAGGAAAGCCCTCAGTCGCCACATGGGAATTGTACATGGCTACGAAATCGAAGCCAAAGCGCACGCTGCCACCTCACCGGCTGACGGTGTTGACGACGATGTGGTGGTAATTACCGACTGCGTCGAAGATGAGGCCGGTCCAGCTCTGATGCAGGTTATTTACACCGATCAATGAAGGTAAAGTTTACTAGTTGAATAGTTTGCTAATACTACTATAATAGGTTTTACGTTAGTTGCACAAAATAGGGGCTGATAAATAACACACCTACCGATATCTCGGTCACAAACAATTTGGTCTATGGTTTTTCGAAAGAACATTACCTGCCTGCCGGTGCCGCTAATTTAGTAGTCTTTCTAATCACCAAATCATGCGGAGAATGCAAAAACGCAACTTTTTGCTGTGGAAAATCGGAAAGTCGCCAAAACACGGAATAGGGGAAATTATACGGCTGCGGCGCTTCGTCGCCTATTATCGTCAGGGGGTTTTAAGATCGCAACAAATTATTACATTATTTGAGATTTGAAATGTTTTTAAAAGTTTAAGGAAATTTATCTAAGTTAGGGGTAAGAGGGGCATAATGAGCATCCGCATTCCGAGCCCAAACATCTAATAGTTCGAAACAAATTGATTGGCAGTAAGTTCAATATCACCATTGCAATGATTATTGACCAATTAATTTGTTTCGAAACATAAGAAATTCAAGGCTAAAGCACAGGGAGCTTACTATGCCTTCCTTCCCCTATATGTAAATTATTCGAAGGGCAGTAGGCCAAACTGATAGATTGCGCATAGAAATAATTTTAGAAAAAATGAGATTTACGTAAGAACATTTTAATTCTCTGACTAAGATTTTTTTTTTTAATATTACATGAGAATTTTTTTGACGTAGGATTACGTCTTTTGGCAATTAAAAAAAAAACAAAATCGACCGCGTCAGTTATAACTTTCTCCATAGCGGATGGATCTTAATTCTAAACAAGCCAATCGATTGGACAATTTTCTACGAATCTACTAAAATGAACACTTGATCAATTTTCAATAGGTCACTATTGAAAATTACACATATGTCCAACTGTTGCAATGGCGCTTTCCCTAACACAGATTTCAAAATCGTATTCCATCCGGTCTCGCCGAAAGGTGCCCAATCAATCACCGTGTGTGGTGGCGTCCGGTCGATCGTCATCAACAGCAGCAGCAGTGCTTTCGGCGCGTGACGTTAAACATTGTTCTCCAGTACACACACATCGAAAGGCTACCCACAAGCAGCGAGCTGCAGCCCACATGGGTCCCCGATTCACTGAAGAAGGAGGAAGAAGCCGCACCGCTACTGATCGGATTCAGTAGCATTTCGTGAGTCGCTGTGGGTCATCTGTGTTGAACCATATTAAAACCTTTTTACTTATGGTTTGAGAACTTTAATCGTAATGGTTATGGTAGCCAGTAAGGTCCATTGGACTTGTCGATTAGACTTATGATTTGTCGAACGTCTTTAATACTGTTCGAACGGATACTCTGGTAGATACGTTGGCTATGCTGGGAACACCTACAGAAATTGTCACATGGATATCCTCATTCCTCAAAAACCGAAAAATAATCCTGCATCTACGCGACGGAATTATTTCGAGAAGAATCTCGAATGGGCTACCGCAAGGAGATATATTGTCACCAACGTTATTTAATGTGTACACTGCTGAACTACATAACATACATGTTGATGGAGTCACATGGGTTCAATATGCTGACAACTTTGAGATAATCGTAACAGCTATTAACTGGGAAACCCTAAACGTTAAAGCACAGGAATATATGGACAAGTTCGTGGGAGCCTGTGAAAACTGAAATTATCAATAAACGCCGAGAAATCCAGTGTGATGAAGATGAGCTTCAGTACACGTACAACTTTGAATATCATGGTCAAGGGAAAGACACTTGAATCGGGAATAAAACAACGATACCTTGGAGTAACCATAGACCGATCATTAACATTTGCAGCACATATACGATTAGTTCGAGAGAAAGTCCAGGAAAGACTATGTCTTATGTCAGGGCATGACTACTCCCTAGATAGTCCAGAATGTGATGAGATTGAAACTGCCGAAAACGTATTATTACACTGCCCCCGTTTTGGTATAAAACGACAAAACTACACCTTCGATTGTCGTTATGCTAATCTTAATGAAATTTTCAAAACTGGTAACAAAGAGCTATTCGAAGATGTTGCGAAATTTGTGACGGACATTTTTCCAGTTTCCTTCTTTCGCAGTTTACAGTTCATGTGAAACGAAATCGATCAGTTTACACAGCAAAAAAAAATGTAATATCGATCTACGTAATTCAAGCTGATGTATGAAATAATGATGTAATAGCAAAAAGCAGATACAATATTACATCAATGGACGTAATTTTGTTCGCAAAATCGATGTACATCGTACAACGTAATATTACATAACCGGCGGAATGATCTCTGTGCAGCTGTTTGGATGTAATATTCAACAACTTTTTTTTTTGTGTGCACCTCCGGTGAAGTGAAAATCCGACAGATACGCTCACGGCGAATGAGAACAACCCAAATTTGAATTTTAGTTCACTCATAATCGCCAAAAGTGCAGGAACTCAGCGATGAGTTTGTTTACAATTTGCTCTAAAAGCGCATTCCCCCCCCCCCCCCGGCGACCTCCTCGCCTATATAGTGATAAAGCTGTATCACCATTTATATACCCACCATGGGTAGAACTTCTTCTTCTTCTTCTTTCCTTTATTTAACGTCGGTCTCTGTTCCGCAATCTAGTGCCAATCACCGACGGACATCGATTGCCATCCATTGACGGCAATCAAATGTGCAGGAAGGCAGCTTCCACACCTGCGTAGGATATCGCACCCATTCAACACATATGGGCCGGGACCAACGGCTTTACTTCCCTTCCGAAGGAAGACGTGACCATAGATTTTTATGCCTCAGAAAAATCTCACCGACCTCGGCTGGGATTGAACCCAGACCCATCGGGGTGTTAGAAAGCAGTCACGCTTACCTCTACACCACCGGCGCCGACTATGGGTAGGACTAAAGAGCCTGAATTTATAAAAAGACGACATCTTACCCATTTGACAGGTCTTCTGTCAAATTTAGGCTCTTTAGGTAGGACTAGAAATACTCAGAGGGAGAGATGGGCGGAGAAAACAAAATACAATTCGACAGCAGGGATTTGTATCTACATTATCTTGCAACCCTTGCTAAAACTTAGCATTTCACATGACTTTTACTTTTCATTCGATTTACGTGCAAATTAATAATTTATTGCATCGCAATATTTTCCACATTTTTTGGTGCCATTAATTAACCAACTAAGATCAATTAATCAATAGAGTTAGAATATTGCTTTTGATTCCAAAAACTAGTTAAATTTGAGAAGCACACGAAACATGAAGGTGATTGAATTTCTGTTCGATTGCAATACTCTCAAATGTAATCTAGTAACAATAAGAAATCCTCGGAAAAATACTAATGGGAATGGTCGTTTGGCTTAGATTTTGACAGTTCATTTGGCTCAAAACATTCTCTCCACTCATCTCTCCTTCTAGTATTTCTAGGTAGGACTACCGATTTAATGCTAATTTTCACGAATTTTATATGCAGTCTGTCAACATTATCATCATCATGCACTGGCGACATCTGCGTTGAGGAGTGGAGGCGAACCAGCCCCAGGCTGAAAGCCTCCCTAATAAAGATAAATTAATTAATTAATCTGCGTTGAGCTTTTGCGGCAATCTTCCAATAGTCTGCATGCTTCAATCAGGCAGGGATACCAGATGATTTTTTTAAAAGTCTATATGAGTGTCAAAAAATATGTCCGTACTTGTCTGTACACTTACACTAGAAAAAATTGCCTTATTTCTGATTACGTATTTTCCACATGTATTTTGGCTATAAAATTGCTCGCCACACACTGAATTTTTAAACTTAAAAAGGGCGGTTTTTGTTTTTTTTTTCAATTTTTATTTTTAGTAGTATAGGAGTCAAAACTTAAAAAGCATTTTGCTGTTTAAAATAACGAGATTTAAAAAGACTTTTCGAATTTTCGGTGTGCACAAGATCCACGAGCAAGAGGGAAATCGATTATAGTAATGAAAAATCCTTCTTCACCGTCGTCGTGTGCTGGAAAAGAGAAGATGATTAAACGACAAAAAGGTCAGGTCCGCAATCAGTAAAACAAAATCTGTCAGGTGCTTGCAACTTTTAGAAACGTACCATAATCATAACAGGATGCACGCACTTGAATTTTTTTTTTATTTTATTTAAGGTAAGCCAACTTGTCGGATTGAAAACTTGTTGGAACCAAATCAACTTCGGTTAGGCATCTTGAAGGCATTTGTGACAACTGTCAAACTTTCCGTTTCCGTTCCGCTCCACATTGCGTTTGGGCCTTAAGTCACTCAGCACATTGTGACGAAATTAAATTTGGCACAGCTTGGGTACATGTTATTTTCTGTTTTAAGCCTAGTATACAGATCGAAGCGAAACAAAAATTGAAGCACGCGAAAAATCATGAAATTTCGCTAGCGAAAAAGGTTGTGAAAAAATGTTTCTGGAACATTTTCCAGTTTCCTTTTTTCGCATGGACCTTACTGATTACCATAACCATAACCATTAATGTTCTCAAACCATAAGTAAAAACGTTCTAATATAGTTCTCTTTCCGATAATGTATGGAGAAAACAAGAATTTGGAATGGTAATGGTTCTTAACAACCCATTATTTGTAAGGTCCGCTTCCAAAAAACCATAATACATAAGGTTAAAACTTTATCACACAAACGTTCATGTAAAGTTCCATAACCATTTCAGTTGAAGTTTAGCAGGGATTATAAACAATTTATAACCATTATCGGTAAGGTCATGTGATGGTTCGCGTTTATGCGGGTTCCCAGGAAAGCCGTTCTCGTCCATGATTGATTATGTCAGTGAGAAAAATCGTCCAATGTACAACTCGCCTTGTCAAAACGTCCTATGTGGTTTTTTCTATGTTGTAGCATTAAATTCAAAATAAAATTGTGATTTTACCGTTTCTTCAGAATTTTCAACGTTATTATACACTGACTACATTAAAAGTAGTATAACAAAATGTATTGTTTTTAAACAGTTAAAATAATAATCTGTCAAACTTTGGTCGAACTTCAACTTCGATTTTCTCAAAATGGTGGATACGTTACATTGGACTATTTGAAAAGTGACGCGAAATTTATCCTTGAGATTTCAAACCAAACCATTCAAGGTGTCAGAAATACCGGGTTGGGTATTTTACAAACAATCGCAACAGCTTGCTCTATGACCGCCACAATCGGCACACCTGCGGCACACTGACAAAAAAGATGTCCCAAGATTGGTGTGCGGAATGACCTACCCCTTGGGAATATTCCTAAGTGCATATCAGGAATGTTACGAAAACTTCAGGTAAATTGCGGAGTCTTCAGGGATGTTTTATGAATATCAGGAAAATTTTCTGGATCATTAGAACATCCCCCAGGAATCTCTTTGTTCCGGAATTATGTCCTTGTTTCTTTCGACTGTTCCGTAAGCACTCTGGCTTCCGACTTTCTTCAGATGTTTCTTCCAATCTACCCTAGGAAGTTTCTGCCAGCGTCTCCAGGAAGTTTCTTTCGTCTTCTCCAGGAAGTTCAATTAATTCTCCCAGAAATTTCTTTCGTCTTCTTCTGGAAGTTTGACCATAAGCCAAAGGTTTTTTTGTTCGACTTTTATTGGAAGGTTTTTCCGAGTTTCTTCTGGCTTTCCCTGGAAATGGCTACTTCTGGAACATTGGAGGCGAACCAGCCCCAGGCTGAACGCCTCCCTAATAAAGATAAATTAATTAATTAATTACTTCTGGAAATTTACTTCCGGTTTCCGAAACTTTTCTGTGACATGTGACATCCGATTTTTTCCGATAGTTTATTTAAATGTTCGCAACAAGTTTCTCAATTCGTGTCTGGGAAGTTTCCCGGAGGTTTTTCCAGCTTTTCTCGAACTTCATCCAGGAGAGCTTCTTTCGTCTTTCTCTAGATACTTTTTCAGCTTCATTCAGAAGCTAATTCAAAAACTCCCTGGAGTTTTCTTCCCGAGTTTTCCGATCATAGTTCAAAAGCTAAAATTTGCTTTGATTGACGGCTTTCTCAGTCTTAAAACACTGCAACGACTACAATGTAATCTGCCCGACATTTCGGTCATGGGTTGTGGCTTTTTTCAAGGGAAAATATTGTTTGTCGTTATTGTCAATATTAGTCGTTGTTATTGCCATATTTTGGTTTCGTTTAATGATATTTAATTGAAAAAAAAAACCGCTACTTGGTCACAATTTTGATCACCACTTGAGGACAATGATAATTTTAAACATTAAATTAGAAAAATTAAATAATGTTTTAAGACTGAGAAAACCGTCAAGCAATGCCCCGCAAATCCCAGTCACCATCGTTAAAATTTTCGCTTTCAAAAACGGCAAAAATATAAAATTAAATAAATAGTACCGTTCGCAATGCTGAGTTTAAAAATTGTTTTAAACTACTCGACAATTATATAATTTGAAACTGTCAAAAATAAAACTGCAACACGATCACCACAACGCACAGTTCTAAAAGATGTTTGTAATCATCATGTTCGATAAACTTTACTATTCTCTATGAAGTTCTCCGTTTTTTTGTGAAGCTCTGCGAAACATCTTTAAATACATCCAAAGAAATTTGAAACAGAGTTCCATTCGTGTTTCAAACTCGCTCAGAAATAAAACAGATATAGTCGAGCAGTTGCAAATCTGGTGCAAAATAGTACTCGAATAATGAAACTGCATACTCAGCATTGCGAGAGGTGCGTTTCTGTTCTAGTTTCAAATTGAAACAGTCCTTATAAAATACAACAGGATTGCGAACGGCCTAAATACCGATAATTACCGATTTTGTAATACTTTGGAAACGATAAACTTTAAAACATTCTGGCAACGCTGCCACTGACAAATCCCATAAAGAACTGTCACTCTGTGGGTGAAGAGCCAATGCTGTCAACGCGAATTATTTTTTATTTACAAATTCAGGCGTAACATTTGATAACGGCACAAAAGCTTTTGTAAACAAACTTTGTAAGGTCCTTTGCACGCGAACCAAAGAACGCTCACGCAAACCAATACCACTTTCGGGAAGGTAAGAGTTGCACCTACCCGCGAAGGGCCTTACAAAGTTTGTTTACAAAAGCTTTTGTGCCGTTATCAAATGTTACGCCTGAATTAGTCCATCAAACGCTCAAAAGAGTAAAAGGTGTTTATAGAATTTCTAAACATCTTTTTACAAATTGTTACAAACATCTGCCAAAAAAAACCAATTGATTTTATTTCTAGATAATGCGTAGAGCAACTAAAATTGTGGAAACACCTACCCTGAAAGTGTAAGTACTCTTCGATCATTCAGCCTTTGCTTAAATATAAACGAATTTTCCTTCTTTCTGAAATAGGCCCTCCGGGAACTCCCTATCGTACTGTCGGTTATGCTTCTCCGCAAGGCTCTGTAAAAAGGTCATATCGCGTGAAGATGCCCTGCAGTGGGTCGACTACATCCAACGGACAGTCGGCATTCAGATGACCGTCGAGGAGGATGCTCCGTTTGCCATCTGCTTCGGTTGTAAAACGACGCTCGAGAGTGTGGACCAGTTTCGCTTAACCTGTCAGTTGCATGATGCTGCCCTGAGGCAGTTCCGTGAACAGGCGTCCATTAGTAATACGGATGATGGTGGTGAATCCACTAATGTTTCCGTTACGGTGGAAGTACCCCCTGCGACGGATGAAAGTGCAGATGACTCAAAGGGCTCTGCAAATTCGCCTACAATCGACAATATGTGCTTTGTGTGTGATATGAAATTGCCTTCGCTCCTGGAGTATAGGAAACACATGAAGAAAAATCACCATAAAGTCGGAGGAATTGTGACTTGCCCATTGTGTCCGCGCCGGTTCCGTAAAGACAATCTCTTCCAGCGTCACGTCCTTAAGCATACCAACAGACCGCGGAGTATCTTGGATTGTTCGCAGTACAACAAACAGAAAAAGTGCCGACTTTGCAAGGAAATGTTCGACACTGGCAAGGAATTGGGAAAACACGAAGAGGAACAGCATGGCCTTCAGTTCGAATGCAGATTGTGCTTCAGGCGGTTTGCTACCGAGGAGGAAAACAAGGTCCACAAAATGCTACACTTAGCAGGAATGGGAGACGGGCGTAGAAAAAATTTCAAGTGCAAAATTTGCTCCAGGATTTTCCCGAACAGGCACTGTCTCAATATACACGTGAAGAAACACGAGAGGTGCTTCATGTGCTGGACCTGTGGGACGAAGTTTGCCAATTTGGAAAATTACGTGGAACATCAGACTGCGGTGCACCAGAGTAAAGCGTTACTGGACGAGTGCTGTGAGTGCAACGTGGTCTTTAGCAGCAGGGACGAATTTCTAGTTCACCTAAATTTGAAACATGCGGCCTATGATCCGCAGGATTTGGCCAACGACGAATTGTCGGATACGGAAGGCGAGCTGACGAACGGGGTGCTGAGTTCTGTTGCCGAGCAGCCTGGCCAATCTCAGCAACCGAATCCGGAAACGGTCAGCGTTTCCAGCGATGATTTTCCCATCTATATGGAAGACAATGATGATGATGCCTGCATGGCGGCCGAAGAACAGGAAAGCTCGAGAAGGGGAGTTTCCATCACAAATAGACTGGAGGAGGAATTGATGCTGGACGAAGCGCCACCCGATTCCGGGTTCGATCTTTACGGAACAGCCTTCCAGCCGCAGATTTCGATATCACTGATAGAGGAGCTGTCCGATTGAAGATGAAAGGTGATCATGGTTTAGGTTAGTCCGTAGAAAAGTACTAGGAAATTAGCGTTTATTTAATAAAAAACTATGTTTAGGTATCGCACGTGGATATTTGCAGGTTGCTTCTTTGAAAATCTTCCCCAACGGGAATCACAGGGAACTTTCTCTACTCTTTGATCTGTTGTATACTCGGAAGAATTGCACTAGAGTTTTATTGTTAAATTAATGTGAACGAAACGATTAAATAATGTGCCCTACACTCGCTCAGGCTCGGCCAAAAGCTTGCACTCGGACTTCTACAGCTACTAACTACACTATAACGACGATGATGGGAGAGATGCAATGGGGCATTCATATCCGAATGGGGTCACATTGAGCGCCTCAAATGAAGTTTCCACACACAGACACACACACACACATACTTTAATTACCTTACCGTGCGACGTTAGTCGCCGAGAATCATCGAAGGGCTGTGCGGATGGAGCAGGAATTTCGGTTGTCGGCCACTGCTGCACTGGACACAGTCATGCGGTTTAATCTGCAGCGGTCGCTCGTGCTCCCGGAGGTGCTCCACAAAGGGATCGACCGCCTCGAACACGACCGTACAGTCTTCACAATTGCACAGCTTGTACGGCGGTGGAGCCAGCCCGGTTTGGTCATCCGGATTGAAGCACTCCGCCAGGTGGGTATTGTAGGCCGGCAAGTCATCGAAGCGCTCGTAGCAGAGGGTACAAACTAGTTTTTCATTCTCATCGGGGGGGCTGAATGGTGATTCGCTGGATGTCTCATCGCTTGACGGATTAGACGGGACGCCTAATGAAAGGGGCTCCAGCATCACTACAAAGCGACCGTGCTCCTCGATTGGCAGGCTGTTAGCGCCGCTGTCGGTCCTTTTCATATCCGTGTATTGCGGATTTGGTAGAATCGTGGCACGTGGCGTTTTCGACCCACCACTTACGCTTGGAATGGGTTTGTCCGGGTGGAGCTTTTTGAGGTGGAAGATGTATCGACCCCGTCGGGAGAACGTTCTATCGCAGTACTTACACTTGCCGAACGGCTTCAAGCGGCAGCCCTTGTTCTTGAGGTGCGACGTCAGTTCGTTTTGCGATATGAACTGAATACCACAGGTCGGGCAGCTTATCAACAGGTTGCTCCTGTGCCGGACAGCATGCAGCCGCATCTGGTACAAGGACATGAATATTTGTCCACAGTCGGGACATTTGGATTTCTGCTGCGTCTGCCTCTTGGAACCATTGTGCTTGGTCTGTTTGTGACCTTTTAGGGCTTCCTTGGTGCGGAACGACTGCTGGCAGAAGCAGCAGGTGTATGTGCTGATGCTAAACGGCTCTTTCTTGGACTTTTGCTTGGTGGAGTCTCTGGCGGTGACTTCGTATTTCTCACAAAGGACACTCAGCTCCGGAAGGTTCTCCTGTGCCATGGTTTCCGGTGCGGCGATCGTCATTTCGTCATCGTCCTTGGTACGATTGAGATCCGATGACCACGCGGTGTACGAGTCCATGTAACTGGAAAAGGAGAGGATTGACGTGAATATTTAGGCGAAAGGGATTTGAATGTTTGTCGAAGATAATAATAATAATAGCGGATTACTTTCAGCACAGTGTTTGTGCTCTCCAAGTTAGGGGGCGGCTGTACATCGTCCTCGTGCCAGCGTGGGACTCTAAAGCAAGTCTCGCAATTAGTTTATGAACAGCCCTATACACGGCCAATGAGATCGACACAAATTTGAGTTTAAATCGCAAAAAGTGTAGGAACTCGAGCGATTTATGGGGTCATTCGTGACTTGTCCGGGAGTGAGATTTAAACTCGTGACTTTGGCGTGGATGCTAACCTCTACGCCGGGGTCGCCCCCATACTTCATAATACTTTTTCTCAGAAAACACAAGATTAAATATTTTAAAACCTTTTCACAGATTTGATTGTACACTGAAACAAATGTTGTAGTAACAACAAATAGCAAATTATTTTTAGAAATACCATTAACAGAATCAGTCAATATAAAGAAATATATTGTTGAAAATACAGTAAATGTTGAAAAAAGTACTATTCACCAATGCAGTTTGTCATAGTCATTTTCGCAGATTCTTTGTATTCAAATTGAACTCATTTATGTAGTAAAATTTACTATGACATGTATTCTTGCTCAACGCATTGTTGTCAGGTTCACCATACACATAGTAAAAACACAGACAAACAGACGTAACTCTTCATTGTGTATCTTCGTTCATGCATTTAACGGTTGATTTGAATATTATCAGTTCCGCGAACTACTCGCCGCAGCGCTGGCATCGGATCACTTTGACGTTTCTATATATTTTATAGAACTTTTATGCAATATTGTTTACGAGTTAGCGAGCAAGCTTGTTTTCCGCGAGAAGCCAGATAGATGTCGTTACTGAGGTTATATGTTTTGAGATACTATGTTTTCAAGAACAAGGTTTTCAAAGAGTTACGTCTGTTTGTCTGTGGTAAAAACAAACACAAAATAGCGATAATTTGTACCGCCAAAATTGTCCCTTGCTCATGATCCGACATACGAGGCTCATGACAATGCCATATTGAATAGTCATTTCTGTTTTGCAAGTTGCTCGATACGGTTTGTGTTTTTTATCTAGTTTTAAATCCTGTTTTAATTATGGACGCTAACGGTGAAGAAAAAGTGGAAATTATAATCGATGAGATTCTAGCAGATCCAGCACTAGTTGAAGGTGGTTCTCATATTATGAATGTTGTTTACCTTTGCTTAATGTTTCTAAATTATGCTTTCTACATTCAGAACATGATGAAATTCCAGAACTTCGTTCACTTATTGTGAATAAGTGGGGATTGGATGCATCCGTGTATTCAATCTTAATCGGTGAGTTCCCGTTTGCATATTTTACACTACGCTCATGGAAAGTTTTCTAGTCCGGGTGTTTTCTAGTTGGAAGTTCGGAAGTTGAAACAAAACCCATCTTCATGAAATTTTATTATCTATATTTGGAAATGATCTAATTATGTTTTGTATGAAGAACTTTGATACTTCCAACTTTTAAATTCCCTAATAAAGATGGGTTGAAGCTGTCTACAGAACAGCATGATGGTTGTAATTTTGTTTCTATAGGACACGGCGTAACAGTCGAATATCTAAAGGATATCGATGAAGTGGCGTTGCAAGAGATTTTTTCTGTTGTTAAGTGGACGGGCCATAAGTATGCGCTCAGAAAGAAGTTACAAAATTGGTATGAAAGTACATTGTACCAAAAGGACGTTACCCTGGAGAGGGCCTGCCTTCCTGGCCCGTCAAGACACCCTCTATTATCTACATCGGTAACGAAAAACCTTCTAGAGGACATACTTGAGAGGAACGAAAAAGGAAAGATTGTCCGGCATTACCACGACAAGCATCGTCGATTGGACTCGCAGCACAGAAAATATCTGACCCACATCATAGTAGACTACTACATTGCAAATGAACGCTACTTTACACTTACTGATATGGCCAAATTTGCGCAGTGCATCGCAGAGCGGTTTCCTCCAGAATTGGCTGTAACTGAAGCTTAATTCAGTCTAATGTTAATAACCTTACCATTTCATTCAATTATCTCTATTACAGGAAGTCTACTATAATCCTCGAGACTGTACGATTGGAAAAAAAAACATCCGACTGGACTCATATATGACCGCTTTCATAACCGGAACAAAAAATCTTTGTTGGAAAAGCAACAACATCGAAATACAGACATCGATTATTGGAAGATTATCAAGGCGAAGGCGCTACTTCTATCTGGTGAAGGTAATTTCTGATTTTATTTACTTAACTTCATTTATTCGGATTAAAGGACGATTATTCCCGACAACTGCTGTCTCATCTTCAAGAAACATCTGTTGCTCAAGGTAGTACAATCGAGAATACAATGAATAAACTTATTTTTAAAGCATACTTTCTTTCTCACTATCGTTTACATTTCAGATACCCGAGATTTCATTTGCTGTACCATTTTCCATGGTGTCATTAAGCCAGTTCGTACATCGTCACGAAAGCTGCCAACGATTCTTCAAGCGCAAACCGATATGTGTTTTGCATGCAAAACAGAAGAAGAATTTTTGGAATCAGTAGACAATTTGCGTGAGGAACTCAAAGCGAATGATTTTCAATTCTCACCTCGCATCTTCTTGGTTGGAGAGATCGACAAGCTGATAGGGTTCTATGTAGTAACCGCGAAGCTCCAGTTTAAGCTACCATCATTCTTGCGCAGCGTGGATCTAGTAGTGAAGCTAAAGTTCGCTTTGAATTACAACTTCCCTGAAAGCTGCGAGTTACTTTGGTGCTTCATTGCAAAATACTTCTACAAGATCAACTATACGCGGAAAGTAACGAACAGCCAACTTCTACAACTTTTCGCATTTTTGGAGAACCGCGAAACAACAGCATGAACTGTTTTTTGTGTAAAATTCCATTCGGGACTATTCCAACTTTCTTCGATCATTTGATGATTTACCATGGCACACCTACCGTCTTCAAATACACGTGTACAGCATGTGTACCCTCTACATCGTTTCAAAACGTGCATCGTTTCAAAAGACACATCAATACCTACCATTCCGGATTATTTCATTCGAATAATGCTACCGATAATGAAACAACTTACGCCAATATCGAAATCCCAATAATCACAGAAAGCGACATCGACAGAGAAGAATATGTGGACACTACAAGCATGAACGACATGGATACGTCCGGAATTGTGAATGAAGAAAAAGAGAAAACTACGATCAGTGAAAGTGATATTCTAGATATAAGAAATAAGTTAAGGGAAACGTTTTTAAACTTCACGTTAGATTTACACAGCAAATACGAGAAAAGATGTCATCAACTTACAACAATGTATTACCGATCAAATAGTTAAACCAATATGCGACACATTATTTACAGTAGCACCAATTGTTGATAGTAATGAAAACATCAAAGAGTTGATCAATGATATATATCAACCATTTCAATTCATAGGCACTGAACAAAAATTCAACAAGACACTGCATAGCATAAATCTAAAAGATACATTACAAGTGATCAACTATGAAGATGAGGATGGAAGTATAATTTCTAAAGGATGTCTTATGCCGATCAAGCATCAGTTCAAACTATTTTTTGAAAGTGGAGACGTGTTCAACGAAACAATTATGCATATGAGTTCTTTGGAGAAGAGTAATGTTATAACAAACGTCGTCAATGGTACGTTGTGGAAAAATGTAAAAGAAGAGTTTGCGAGTAGATTTGTAATTCCCTATTTTTTATACTCTGACGAAGTTGAGATGAACGATGCTATTGGAGCCCACTCTGGTACTCACAAGGTGACAGGATTATACTATAATTTTCCTACAATCCCTACACATTTTTTATCACGATTGGAGAACTTGTTTGTTGCTGGTTTCATAAAAGCGTCTGACTTAGCAAAACTAGGCCCATCCCAGGCTTTGAAAGATTTAATTGACGTGTTCATTGATGTAGAGCAAAACGGTATTGAATTGGATATTAACGGAAGTAAGATTTATGTCTATTTTGTTCTAATGGGTATCTTAGGAGATAATTTGGGAATAAATACGTTAATGGGATATGCTACATCCTTCAGTGCGTTGCTTTATTGCAGATATTGCACTATGAATAAATATGAATCGCAAACGAATGTAAGGCTTGACTTTCATCAAACCCGAAACAAAAGCAATTATGCTATTGACGTTCAAAAACCATTTAAAGAATCAGGTATAAAAGAAGAGTCTACATTCAATAAATTAAAGCATTATCATGTGGCTGAATTTGTTTGTGTTGATTTAATGCATGATTTTTATTCTCATGGAATTTGTAACTATGACATGTCTCTTGTTTTATCTTACATGATCAAACATTTGAAAATTTCCTTGAAAACCATTAACTACCGAATTCAAATGTTTGATTGTAAAGAAACAGAAAAAAGGAATACGTTTAAAACAATTACTAAGGAACAAATCAAATCAACTAATTTTAAAATGACAGCATGAGAAATGATGTTCTTTGTGCATTACTTTCCTTTAATTTTTGGTGAATTAATACCAGAAAATGATAAAGTATGGAATTTTGTTTTATCGTTGGTTGAGTTAGTGAACATGATTTTGCTTCCTAGATTTAACGATGAACTTCTCTGTACTTTAGAAGAACAAATAATTTGTCACCACACGCTGTACAATGAAATATTTGATGAACATCTTAAACCAAAGTACCACATACTGCTTCACTATCCTCAGACAATTAAAAAAATAGGCCCTCCGCGATACACATGGAGTTTCCGTTTTGAAGCATTCCATCAAGTGTTTAAGAAATATTGCAGAAACATAACATCTAGGCGTAACATATGCTTTACACTCTGCACGAAAGCTAACTTAATTTTTATGCATAATATACGAAATTTGAATCATTTCAAGGACCCTTTAGTTTACGAAAATACTGTTAGCTTGAGGCTTATAGATTTACCTTATTTTTCATCGTTAAATTTAACAAGTAAGCTACTAACTTCAGGCTTTAAAGCTTCATGCACTGTAACCTACAGAGGCACAGAGTATAGAGTTGGTCAATTTTTAACAAAATCAACCATAAGTATGAATGCCATAGAACTACATCAAATCAAAGATTTACTAATCTTTAAATGTTGCATGTCAACAATGGCAGATCCAAGAATATTCAACCCACTTTGCATCCTTTAAAGTGAACAGCTGCACGTCACTATTTCATATACTCCATGTAGACCTATTTGATGGACCTCCAATTCATATTTACAATGTTCAGGGAAACAGTTACATTAGACTTAAGAAATTCTTTATGTAATCAATTAAATGTCATATTATATAAGCATAGTTGAATAAATAAGTTTCAAATTCAATAAAAAAAGGATAAATTATAAATCGTAAAACGAAATCAAAAACTTTAATTTTTCTACACCAAGAAAAACAACCCTTGTTTTAAAATATACCATACTTCACAGTTAAGTTTACTTTAAAAACGTGCTGGTTTTAAACGCAACTGATGGTTAAACTATTAACCTGGAATTATTGTCGAGAGCACTATGAAGCATAGTAGTTTTAACTCCAATGTATTGACATGATTGTCATGGTAAAATACACAACTATCAATTTTAAAAAGAATATCATATGTAGTCTGCACAAATTTAGTGGTGTTATGTATTTGAAACAACCCTACAATATAGTATTATCAACTGCGGAACTGCTCTCAGTGTAAGGATCAATACTACCGTTCCGATTCAAATTTCGGACGATTCAAATTTCGGACACTTTCATTTTTAATTAAATATTACATCCAGTTAGAAACAAAGTAATAATGTTAGATGATCGTGGAGGGCACTAGTCAAAAAAAATTAAAATTTACAAGACATGTGGATCATATTCGACCGAGATAATCAACTTTTAAAAGTGTCCGAAATTCGAGTTTAAGTGTCCGAAATTTGAATCGGCACGGTAACTTCCTTCGAAGAATAAGTAAGAGGTTGTATCCAAGACACGACTGTAATTTTTGACGTAGGATTGCGAAAGGAAGTTTGGATGTCGCAGCAAAAGTATAGTAAATATTAAATTGATTTCTTAACTCGTTAATATCAGTTTGAGGGTTCTGTTTTTGAGGTACTCTGCCGGTAATCGGTCATAATTTTATTTATCATAGTGACAGTTAAAATTGACTCGTCTTAGTTTTAACAAATTCGTAGATTCGATTGGCGTATTAAGAATTAAAATCCATCACCACTTTCATACCACGACCTACTTAGGTTTTTTAATAGATTACTTATGTGAACTGACATCCGATTGATGACATTGACAAGTGTTCAGAAAATACTTTTCTGATAAATTTAACAAATTTATGGTGGTCCTAAAAAGGACCGTTTTGTTGTGGTGGTTAATGCTGAGTTATTAAGGTGTTTTACACAGATAAGGCTGGCACGGTGACACGTTTAGAATAGATGGTCCACAGCGGCTCACGACGAGCAACTGAAATCCGATCAGTAGCGCTGCAGCTTCTTCCTCCTTCTTCGGCGAATGGACCGCTCAGTGGGCTGCAACTCGCGCTAGCGGACAGCCTTTCGTCGTGTACTGGAAAACAATCTACAAGCAGTGCTGCTGATGATGATGATGACCACTGAAGACCACCACTCTCCACACGCGGTGATTGAATAAACACCGTTCGGTGAGACCGGAGTGAATTCGATTTTTAAATCTGTGTTAGGGAAAGCGCTTTTCGAAGTCAATCGGTGATAATTTTCATTATTATAGCCACAGTTGCACATTCGTGCAATTTTCAATAGAAACCTTTTGAAAATTGATAAAGTGTTGATTGGCTTGGAATATAAATGTCACTATTGGTCACTTTATTTTCTTTATTAGAGTGACTTTCAGCCACTGGCCGCGATAGAATTACTTGAGATCGGTGTTCAGGCGGATCATCCCATCTTCTGGTGTCCCCTTTAATTTTCCGGATAAAAAGATCTTGAGATCGCAGCCATTCATTTGTCCAGCAATTCCATACTGTAGTCACGATCCACCGCTTGATGTCTTGAGCAGGGACCTTTGCCACCAGATGATCGGCTTCCTCATTTCCTCTGATCCCGCAGTGTCCTGGGATCCAGATGAAAGTTGTTCCTTTATGAGCGAGCTTCTGGATAGCCTGGATCCAAGGGTGCTTGGCTGTATCGGACTGAAGTTCTGTCAATACGCTGACCGAACAAGAAAATATGGCGACAGGTTTGTTGATAGGCGGTAGAGAAAACGCTGCAAGGGTCCGAAAGTCGGTAGAAGGTGCGTAACTCTGGATCGGATATACCGCCAGTTTGAGATCCGTCAGTGTATCTTGCTAGGTTCGGCCACCGATCTCACTAGTGCGGGGGAGTTGGTTCCCGCCCGGAATCTGTTCTTTATCGCCAAGTCGATAGAAAGTCCGGGTGAGTTCCAACCCCTGGCTCCACACGAGTGGACCCTGGCTACCGGGGGAGTTCCAGGTCAGCGGCGTCCTTCCATCACTTGTTCCAGTTGTCTTCTCTGCGAAGCCAACTGCCCTCTTGCAAACGGTAGCAACGATAAATTTGTCGAAGGGTAACCTTCCACTTTCCACACAAGCTGCAAGCCTGGGGGTGGAGGGAAGGAGACCTGATGTGATTCTAATGGCCTGATAATATACTGGGGACAGTTGGGAAATCATCCTGTCGGCAGCTAGGCAAGTAAGTTCTATACCGTATGTTAATCTTGAATCGACTACCGCTCTAGCCACGCACATCCGGACAGCACGGTTGTTCGCTAGATGCCTCCTGGTTAATCTCCGCATTCATTCTTGTTTGGCAATTACCTTTAACTTCGTTTAAACGGACGCTGATAGGAGAGCGGAGCACCTGGTGATTGAACGGACAAATGTGGGTATACGCGTCTCGAAGTACCTGGTTCAAAGTGGCGAAGTAGGTCCCGGTAACGTGTCCAGGACGGAATGCGTGCTAGCGGTGGTCAAGGTAGATGTTACTCTCCAAGTAGAGCACGAGCCTACGGTTGACCATTCTCTCCAGCACCTTACTGACGCAACATGTCAAAGATATCGGTCGGAAGTCCTTCGGCTCGCGACCCGAGGTGCCCTGCTTTGGGATCGGGACGACTAGGCTGTGTCTTCTGGAATGGAATTATCCAGCCATTCTCTATTGAGAAGTCTGAGGAGTGTGGTCTTGCATTCCGGTGATAGGTATTTTAGCATGGGGTACCCGACGTCATCTGGGCCAGTCGGTTTCCCGGTAGCCTTGGATAGAGCTAGGTCGAGTTCCCGTGGCATGAAAGGCCGATTAATCTCCAGCGGTAGTTCATCCTCTGGGATGTAGCTGCTGTCCAAAGAGTGCATCGAAAGGTTTTTTGCACGACGAAAGCAAGAGGCAAAATATTCCCCCATAGCGTGCGGCTTTTCCGTTTGCAACTTAATGCGTTGACCTTACCGCACAGGACAGTGGCCGTCTGGCCAGCATTAATGCTGTCTAGAATCTGCTCCCAGCTTGAACTCTTAGCAGACCGGATAGTTTGTCGGCACTCGTTGCGTTTTGCTATGTAGGTGGTCATGGCCGCTTCTTTCGATGGATGGTCCGAAGGTAGCCGGTAAGCAGCCCGAAGTGCCTTCCTTCTGGCTTTAACTGCTGCTTTGGTCTCTGGGGACCACAGTCCACCATGGTACAGACTTAGATCCCGGGTTGGGACTGGTTCGTGGAATTGATGAAAGTGCCGCTTGATGGATGGAGCTAATGAAGTCTTGGATACTGCCCGGTGTTGAATTGGACCATGCGGCGTCGGCGGACTTCTGAAAAAGGGGCCAGTCAGCCTGGTCGTATTTCCATCGTGGTTTACGTAATGTGTCCTGCGGTCGGTTATCGAGCTGGATTACCAGCGGGTAATGGTCACTGCCCATGGGATCATCCCCGGCATTCCAGAGGAGCCTGCTGACAACGCTGACGCTTGCAAGAGATACGTCTACAGAGGATTCCCTCTGTCCGCTGGTGAAAGTGATGGACCTGTTGTTAAGAACGACGAGATCCGAGGCTTCTGCAACTTCCATAAGTGTAGAGCCTCTGGAGTTGGTTTTCGGGCTTCCCCATGCTGGATGATGGCCGTTCATATCCCCAAGTACCAGAATGGGTTGTTCGAGGTCTTGAAGCAGATCGCTGAGGTGTTGTTTAAGGTTGCGTATCTTCCCGCATGGAAGATACTGACAACAACTGAAATCGGGACTGGATGTTCGAATGGGTGTTCAGACCGCCACGATTGGAAGGTCTGTGTCTAGATGTATGGTCGAAAACGGTATTGGTGCCAGGACCCTGATTGCCGCTGAGTGGAATATGTTTTCGTTTCTCTTTAAGGTCCACTGGTATTGACCGCTCAGCGTACGATTCATGCCGCTGACGGTGGCCCGGTGGACCTCTTGGATGGCCAGGATGGAGGGCATCTGATCACGAACTACAGGGCTGTTACAATATTTTCTAAATTTGATCCGCGAAATCCGCGATTTCTCAAAAGAAATTCGCGAATTCAAATACTAATCCACGACAAAAAAAAAACTGTTTTCATTGCCTAAAAATACCATTTGTATACTACTACATGGCATTTCAAGCTTATTGCATATAGCATATTAGATTTTGCCTGCTCTGAACTTAGCCTTCTTTGAAGTACCTTCACATTGATTTGAGAGCTTTCTATGCCTGTACCATTCTATGCCCAAGGAAGTAGAGAAATTTGCCAACCCGAAAAATTAATAGACCGAACGGGAATCGAACTCCGTCGCCTCCAGCATGGCCTCGCTTTGTTGCTGCGCCTTTACCGACTGAGCTAAAGGAGTATCGTTTGTATCCTTTGAAAAAAAATTCAGTTATTTATGAATGTTTTTTTTTATTATTATTATTATGGTCACTTTAACACTCTTGAATTATTCGTGACTTGTCCGGGGGGTGAGATTTGAACTCGTGACTTTGGCGTGGTCGCCCCCTAGTTTATGAATGTTTCTATTGAATAATACAGGGCTAGATTTGATGGAGCATTATTTAAAAACAAATTTTTGAAAGTTAACCTTTGCGTCTCTGACGTATTTTGCTGTCCTAAATGTTGTAGTTAATTTGGCGCTAGTTTTCTCAATTTTTGACCGATTCAAACCATACACCTCGCACATAATCGAGAAATTACCAGAGTTCCATAAGTCACACTTGTTGGTCACGTCGCGGTTCTGTATTTGCACAGATATTCCTTGGGGTCTGTCCAATGGTGAGACATTGTATTTTCGTTGGCAAATCATAACCGAATCATATATATGTGACTTTGTGGATCATGCACGACTTATTACTATGTGTACTGGAAATTATAGGTTTTACAAATTTGATTCTTTCTACTAGATCAACCAAAACTGCAATAATGTCTGTAGTATCGAAAAATGTCCAATCAGTTTCAAAGTGTCTATGTGGATCATGCATGATCTATTTCCGAGTAATCCAGATGTAAACCCTAATAAAAATTGTATGGTTAATTTGCTTAACGACGTGTTCTGGGTATCATCCAAACCATTTATAGAATAGTTCAATGATTTGGGTTATCATTCGTTTATGGTTATTTTTTATTAGGGAATTCTTCAAATCGTCCTGGAGTTCAGATAATTTGATCTACTAGATCAACCGAGATTGGGACAATGTCTTTAATATAGAAATATTTCCAGACAGATGCACAGTGTCTATGTGAATCATGCATGAACTATTGCCATGTATACCAGATGTTTTAAGTTCCCCAAATCGTTCTGGAGTTCAGATGATTTATTCTACTAGATCAACCATGACTGGGATACAGTCTGTAGTATCGAATTATGTCCAAACAGATTCGTAGTGGCTATATGGATAATGTTTAATTATTTCCACGTATACCAGATGATCTATGATCTGTAGTATCGAAATATCGATATGGAAATCCTTAGGAAATATTTGGCATACACGAATATAGGTTGGCATGATCCACATAGACACTGCAAATTTATTTGGACATATTTCGATACTACAGATATTGAATTAGGCATGGGTGATTTAGTAGAAACATAATCTGATCTCCAGAATGATTTCAGAACCTATAACATCTTGTATACGTAGCAATAGGTCGGGCACAATCCACATAGACACTTTGAATCTGTTTGGACATATTTCGATACTACAGTCATTATTGCAGTCTTGGTTGATATAGTTGAACAAATCAACTGAACTCCAGGACGATTTGAAGACCCTATAATATCCGGTATACATGGTAATTACCCGCATATATACGATTCGTTTATAATTTGACATCGAAAAATGCTATGTTCATATTGGAAATAAATAAAACATGAAAATGTCTCTCATTAGACAGACTTCACGGAATTTCCGTGTAAATCCGGTGTGAATTATGGAATTGAGATCATTTCTCGATTATTTGCAGGGTGTTTGGTTTGAACCGGTAAAAAATTGAGAGCCAAATGAACAACAAAATTGATGACAGCAAAATAATCCGGGACGGAGAGGTTACAATGAATTCCACAATTTTTGTGACAGCACATCAGTCCCTTCGCGATTTTCGCGACATCATTTAATGTTTCCGCGATTTTCGCGACTGAAAGTTCAAATCCGCGACAAATCAGCGAAAATCGCGAAATCCGCGCCTGTTGTAACTAAAGCCCTCTAGTAAAAGTATGGACGACTGTCAAAAGTTATTCCAATCGAACCGTCAAAATGCACTGCTTTGCTCGATTGGAACAACTTTTTTTCAGTTTTGTGGTGACAGTCGTCCACACTTTTACTAGAGTGCTTTAGTTGTAACAGCCCTGGAACTAGGATTTCTAAGTCTGGAAGGTTGTTATAAAAGGATAGTTTGTTCGTTGGGTTTCTAGTGTTGTAGAGGCAGAATCCTTAGGGCTCCCATTAGATGTCCTCTTACCGAGGGAAGGTTTCGTGAGGGCATAAGCCTCCGGTAGCCTTGTGTCGGACTGACCTGGTTGCATTCTACAACGGTTCCCCATTGTGAGGGTATTGGTCACTTTTTTATTATTTTAAAGTTACCATTGGTCACTTTTTATTTTCGTTATTTTAGTCGCTAACGTCACTACTATTGTATCAAATACCCACTACTAGCCCTGGATAAGACCAAATCGTTGGATGTCAACACGGGCAACCCTTCCAACTTTACGGTACACTGAACCAAAACATCCGCAATACTTCGAATGATTATTGCATTGCTCGAGCCCTTTAACAATATGCATTCGAATTTCGGATGATTTTCTTATGGTTGATGAACATCCATATGACTGTCATCACAACTGGATCTCGAATGCGGAGCTCTACCGTCGATGTAATCAGAAACCGATATCAACAGAAATTTAAGACGTGGATGTGGGTCGGCCACACACTACGAAAGGGCAGAAACGAAATCTGCTAGCAAGCGCTGGATTGGAACCCGGTAAGATATCGCAGCAGAGACTGACCCAGGATCATGGTGGCGGAGCCTCAAGAAAGAAATAAAGGAAGTCGACAGACCCAGGTCAAGACAATAAATGATGGCAACAAGTTGGACGAACAATTCCGAAAAAAATGACCTTAAGTTTTGTTTAGAGTCCAACTTTTTTTTTATCATGATGAGATAGAAAACAAATGTTCTTACATGTAATTTTTTGCAAGAATCTAAGAAGAAAAAAAAACTAGTTTTCACAGATTTTTGATAGGCAAAATGGATGTAATGTCGGCCCCAAATGCCCCTAATTTGGGCCCATACATAAATTCAGCAATCGACTAAATTTTCAATAGCGACCAAATCATACTAGAGTTATAGTACGTTCATAGTACGTTCAGACTACAGAGTTATAACATGTTATAGCACTATCTTGATGGTGTTTTCTGTGTTGCAATTATTTGACAACCGTTATAACATGTTATAACTCTCCAGTCTGGACAGCGTTTTATAACATGTTATAGTACGTTCAGACTACAGAGTTATTATAACATGTTATTGCGCTATCTTGATGGTGGTTTCTGTGTTGCAATTATTTGACAACTGTTATAACATGTTATAACTCTCCAGTCTGGACAGCGTTTTAAGGTTATCATAATTATCAACACATGTTACACCTCTCCGGTCTGAGCGAAGCATTCAATTAACAATACAAGCAAAACAATAATATTGTCCTATACATTTGACAGTAACATTCATGAACAACTTACCTCTTCAGTGCCAGCTGCTTCTCCGTTCGACTCATCCGAATTCGCTTGTCCGAGTTCGAATAATCATTCGAACCACTCTCGTCCAGTACGACTTCCGGAAGAATCGGTTCGCTTTCAAAATCTGCAAAAAAAAAACCCCGTTTAATCAAGAAGCAATAAATAAGTACTCTTCCCCAACACCCACCTGGATCATCGGGGAGGAACCCCGGTTTGGCCGGTCCATTGATGAAAACCTTATCCTCCGGATAGTCGTAGAACAACACCAGCGCCGACGGGTCCTCGCTGCGCTTGTTCCGGATCGCTTCGTCACAACGGCGGCAACTATCCCGGAACCGTATGATCTCCTCCAATCGCTTGGTGCACCGCCGGCAAATGGCACAGGGAAAGTCCTCCTCCAAACTAAGCCATAGGCCCACACACTCTCCGATGGTGTTGACGAACGGAAGATCCACCTCAGTGCCGAACGTACGGATTACCCAATGGATGCTCTTCTGCGAGAAGCACAACCGGCAGAAACGGGTCGGATCATTGGATGGGCTGTGCATTTGGAATATCGAAAACTAGGTTAGAACACTTGGCGAGCAATCAGGGCACTCAAAGGGGGCAAAACTTACACTTCCGGCAGGGTTTGTGCCATGGTGGAAAACTGGTGAAAAAGTGCGATTCAAGATGGCTAACGAAACGCCTATTTTTCATTGAATATGTGCGCTTTGTTTACGCTACGATTCTCGGTTCGATGACAGTTGTTTACATTTTCCGTGAAAAAAGTGAAAAGGGGAGACTCGCCTCGCACTGGACACCTTCGAGAATGACATTTGTACAAACGTTCTTCTTGACGCCACGTTGCCCTATAAATAATTATTGTTTGTGACAGTGACATCAGCTTGATCAACATTCCGTTTGACATTTTCACAAACAATGTAAACAACAACAACAACAAGCCCGAGTAAAAATTTATCACCAATGGACAACTACTGTATCAAGCAGTTTCATAAGATTTCACAAGAAATCTCTACACAGCAAAAAAAAAATGTAATATCGATCAACGTAATTCAAGCTGATGTATGAAATAATGATGTAATAGCAAAACGCAGATACAATATTACATCAATGGATGTAATTTTGTTCGCAAAATCGATGTACATTGTACAATGTGATATTACACAACCGATGGATTGACCTGGTTGCAGCAGTTTCGATGTAATATTCAACAACTTTTTTTGCTGTGTACATATACCTCATGGAGAAATTTCTTTCTCTTTGATGAAATGTACCTACCTGCATTCCAATGTCCTTTATATATAAACGTCATTGCCCGCATTCAGCTGCAGGACCAACAAATTACGATTTTTTAAATTGACCACTTTGTCAAGCAGTTTTGGCGTGACTTTCTACCAGCGATTTCACAAAACTGGACCAACTAATTTCTATTTTTTTTATGAAACGCACAAATGTTGGATACTTTTCTCGTGGTTCTAGAAGAAAAAATCTCAAATAATGTTTTATTTCAAAGTTCGAGTGTCATTTTAACTGCTCGAATGAAGTGGGTAATGCATTACATCATTCGAGCAGTTTGAAATGACGTTTCCTACCACTCAAACTTTGTCGTGGTCGTATGAATAAAAGCGTTTACTTTACTTTTCCCATAAGAAAAGAACGGGAAAGTAAACTCTTTTAAATCATACGGACAATTATTAAAAATATATATTCCAGAAACCTTGAGATTTTATTCATACTGAGCTAAAGATATCATTAATTGATTGCTTAATTTTCTTAAAATCGTTGGTAGAATGTCGTCTCAAAACAGCTCGACAATATGCCCATATGGTATTCTATCACACGGTATCGGTCCCCCCCCCCCCCCCCTTAACCCCTCTCCACGTAATATCGAGTTGCGGAGAGTTGACTGTAATGATTGGAAGTTCTTTGCCAAATTGATTGCTTGAAGCGGCCCCAAACTACAACGCAGAGTAGTTTATTCATAGCCCTAAATAAATAAAGAAATTACCTCAATCGAACTTCCACCCGACCGTCTTCCGCTGGAACTCCGCCCCATCGCCGGCCGTTGCCTGCCGGTTGATTTCCTGGTGCCGTTCTCGACTAACGCACTCCTCCAGGATTTCCCCGTCGCCTTTGATCAGCCGTGTCCGACCCGTTTCCGGATCGACCACCCACCGGATGACAGCCTGGCGCGCTTCATATTGCTCCCTGGTCTCCGGTGCCCGCGCCCGAGTATTCATCAGGTCCAATGGAACGCCACAGTCATCTTCGGGAGGCCGTTCCACCGAAGTAGTTGCAGCTGGTTTGTTTCGTTTTTGCTCCTTCTTCTGCTGTTTACGGAGCCGTTTTTCGGCTTTCTTTTGCTCCCGCTCTTGCTTTTTCAATGCTTTCTTTCGGGTTTTGGCTTCCTTGCGTTCACGTTTGGCTTCCTTCTTCAGTGCTTTTTTGAGCTTCCTTTTTTCCTTCCTATCATCTTTTCGGGTTTTCTTCGACTTTTTACGATCAGGACTGCTGCTTCGACTCCCACTTCTTGAACTGCTGCTGCTACTGTCGCTGCTGGAGGAACTGGATCTGCTTCTTCCACTGCTGCTATCGCTACTACTGCTGTTACTACTGTCGGAGGATGAAGTTGAATCCCGGCGAGACTTTCGCTTGGATGAGGATCGCTTCCTGCTGATTTTCATCCTGGCGACTAATTCCAGGAATGCGATAGTTTTATTATTTATTATTAATAATATCATTTAAATATTATACCGTCTCCAAACTCCAAACTACTGCTGCTCCGTTCCGTGATTGTTTTGGTTGGTCACTTCTTTTTTGTGTTTACTTCGTGCAGGTGTTTGTTTTGATCGTTCTGATTAAAAATCAAATTTTGTGTGTTCGATGTGTGTGCGTGTGAGCGCTGCACGCGCAAAGGGCGTTGACGGCACCGTCGAAAAATCTAGCAAAGATTGACAGTTTCTTATGCGATTTTTTTGTGGAGTGAAAGGATAGTACGAAGTCCGTCATATTTCACGCACAATCTGACGTTTGCTTATGGATTTTACCAAAGGAGTAAAGAGCTACAGAGTCACCATCAACACCAAAAAGAAATATCTAAATCCTACACAGAAAAACAAAACTACCCACCGCTTGGGTTTTTTGAACTCAAATTTGAGTTATTTGACCTCTGCCCGTTTCATTTTCTCTCGCTATTGTTGTCAAAAATAGAACGAAAGATTCGACTCAAACGTCTAGTTCCGTACGAGAAGCCAAAATTGAGTAATATGCGATATACCCAAATTTGAGTTAATTGAACTTAATTTTGGGTAGAAAAAATTGAAAATAACTTAGCGATGGGTAATTTTTTTTGCCGTGCTTAAATGCAAACTACTTTGAGCCGATTTACCCAAATTTGGCTTATCGTACACTCAAAATTATTACTAAATGAAGAAAGGTTAAAAAATAATAATTTTATGGTTAAGTAATGTTTATACATTGATTGGATTAAAGCTTCCCGCATAAACGCGAACCATAAATTGACCTTACCCAAAATGGTTAAAAATTGTTTATAATCCCTGCTAAACTTTAACTGAAATGGTTATGGAACTTTACATGAACGTTTAATGATAAAGTTTCAACCTTATGTATTATGGTTTTTTGGAACTGGACCTTACAAATAATGGGTTGTTAAGAACCATTACCGTTCCAAATTCTTGTTTTCTCCATACATTTTCGGAAAGAGAACTATATTAGAACCTTTTAACTTATGGTTTGAGAACTTTAATGGTAATGGTTATGGTAGTCAGTAAGGTCCACGAATGGTTTTGTAACATCGATCAACTTTATGTGGAATATATCGCGAATTGGTACCTGTAATTTACTGATATCCAATTCACGATATATTCCACGTAAAGTTGAGCGATAATACAAAACCATTAATGGATCTTACTGACTACCATAACCATTACCATTAATGTTCTCAAATCATAACTAAAAACGTTCTTATATAGTTCTCTTTCTGAAAATGTATGGAGAAAACAAGAATTTGGAATGGTAATGGTTCTTAACAACCCATTATTTGTAAGGTCCAGTTCCAAAAAACCATAATACATAAGGTTGAAACTTTATCATTAAACGTTCATGTAAAGTTCCATAACCATTTCAGTTAAAGTTTAGCAGGGATTATAAACAATTTTTAACCATTTTGGGTAAGGTCAATTTATGGTTCGCGTTTATGCGGGTTGGCTTAAAATTATACTTAATTAGAATAATGTTGCGGAATGCATTCAGTGTATACGAGGTAAATATACAAAAAATGGCAAAGTTTCACACATCATGTAAAACTCTATAGTGGTCATTCGTTCAGTATTATTGTTTGTGTCTTTATTTATTTGGAAATATTGGAAGAATGATCGTTAAATCTTTCCGGCTTGTTGGGTGAGTATGAGCAGGTTTATAATGCTGGACCTCCCAAATAGCATGTACGTGGTCTTCGGGTCCAGCTTATACTGTATAAATTTCATTGTTTAAAAAACAGATTCACCTCCTCGAATACACCGGCCGTCATCATCGCTGAGGGAAACCCAAGGAACCAATCAAGGCAACTTCGGACCAACCCCATCAGGCTTTGGCGACCAGTTCGAACCGAAAGCTGGGTCATGGTCTTGTTCTGGATGCTACACCAACAACAAAGCCGATGATCTGTGCTGTGTGACACTCCCCGAGATACAACCGTGCCCTATAAGGAAAACAAAGGAGTTCTTGGAGGTAACACTTCAAAATTCAGTCAATAGGCTCAGTTTCACTACGACTTCAAGCTTTATAAAATTCTGATAATGGTTCCCTCATTCCTTTAGAAACATCTTTGATCCACATAACGTAAAACTGGCTGTACTATTCGCCAACAACAACGCTCTGGTGTTCGACTTCTGGACGACGTAGGATGCGTATGGAATCGATCGCAGCAGATACGATGCACTGGCAAATATCCGGCAGTCACAATCTGGCCGCAAGCCTCCGTTGGCTCAGTGCAGTTATCATCAATGCATTCGTATAGTCAGTTGCCGAATTTCCCACTCCCCTAACTGATGTTGAGCTTCGGCATCCTAATGACTGCAGTTTCCAAGCGTAAAACAAACGACGCCTACCTTTCTGATCGTAAAGTTGGTTTGTTACGACGAAGGGAATGCCATGTACAGCGTAGTGATTCAGATGTTTTTTTTTTGTCAGGCTGAATAACTTGTCGACGGCACAAGATGTACTGCAATATTAATTCGGAAAAATAAACGTTATTTCGCATGATAATTTTTCCTCGGATTTTTCTTTGTATTGATTCTCAATAATAACAATAACAACATTGAAAAGACAGTGCTCAAATATGTATACATTCCTTAGATTATCCAACAATAAACAAAAACTGCATAAACGCACTTTATACTATTCAATGTATAAACCATTTTTATACTAAGTGCGTATTCTCTCCCTTTATACCGAGCTATGGGTCGGTCAGGAGAGTTGCGATTTAGCGTAGCTTTTATACTATTTAGAATTGAATATTTTTTGAGTGTACGGAACATGGGAGATGAGTGAAAAGAACTTAATTTTGGGTTGTTTTGAATTTCTGTGTAGTGCAAAAGTAATGAGCAGTATGCACAGACAAAATGAAGACTGAAGGAACTTATAAAATTTTCACTACCTACACTGATACAAAATCAATTGGCAAAAATACTATATTGCTGGTTTAAATTAAATACCCTCACCAATAGATTTGTGCAGAAAACAATTTCATTTAATTTTACTATTATTTCTATCAAAATTACTATGCATTTTGAGCAAGCATAGTAGTTTCGCCAAAATCATAGTAAATTGTTTTACATTCGTAGTCAACTATACTGAATTCATAGTAGATTTAACAGTAATAAGCGTGGTTATATTGATAATAAGTGTTTTCTGCAAAATAGTATTTCTAACTATGATCCTTGTTTCAGTGTACACACCCAATTTGTATTAGGTTTTGCACCGTCGGGGTTAACCTCAATCTGATGACAGTTTAGTGGTACTGTTTACGTGGACTTAGGCTGTGAACCATTTGCCGAGTTAAATTTAACTCGTAGTTAAAAGTGACATTTCGAAAGTTATTTCTTATGTTCGAAAATCCCCGTGCTGTCGATCGACCGGTTTTCGAGCCAGGGTCGTCAAAATTTAACTTCTTGTCTGTCAGAAATAACCACGCTCGGATAGCAGGGTTAATCGATAACTTTCCATCTGTCAAATTTTAACCAAAAGTTAAAATAATCCACCAAATGGTTCAGAGCCTTAGCCGATTTTTTCTTGGGTGGATTTTCTCGATAATTTTTCAGACTGCAGTGAGATGTAAACCACATTTCTGCAATGTTCACGAGCAACATCCTTGCAATGCGCTGTTCCTCGACAATTTTCAAGTTAAAATTCGGAAATTTTAGATTTTTTTTTTTGAAAAAACGACTAAGTGCTTGTAAACAGTACCACTGAACTGTCAAAAAGGTTCAGCCGATTAACACTGAGTTTATTTGTGACGTCACGCTGCAGAACCTAATTGCCGTAAACCAGCAATATTTTGCTGGACTTTCCTAATAAAATTGTTATGGTTATTTTGCTTAACGACGTGTTCTGGGTATCTTCCAAACCATTAGTGGAAAAGTTCAATTATTTGGGTTATCGTTCGTTTAAGGTTATTTTTTATTAGGGTTTGCCGAACTGGAAGTTCAGTAATCCTTCCAGCAAAATATTTTTGCTGGATAACCAGTAAAATGATCTGTTAATTAAGTAACAGCACATCACTGAAAACCCAGCAAAATTTTGCTGATACTTCAGTAAATAGAAGCAGCAATTAATTTACAGTTGAAGGGAATGGAAAATTTTAGTTTCTAATTCATTGGATGTCACAAAATCATTCTAAATATCTTTATTTATTCAAAGCTTATCATATATCATGCTGGTACATGGTACACCAATTTTTTGATTAATTTCTATAGCAAAGCAGACAAACGTGTCTCTGATCCTGTCATCTTGCGATTTTGATTCGAGCTGCAAACATTGGGGAAAAACGATATTTTTTCTTGAATTCAGTATGGATTTTTATAAATATACTTGAAAAATGTTGCACTTACTTCTTGGTGACACACTAAACATCATTTCCAAAAGCAAATTTTGCTAGAATGGAACAAATTTGTTGCGAATATTTTAGTTGGTAATCAAACATACGACGAGTGAAATTGAATTTTCTAGAACTGGCATTTCATTTGACAGATCGAATACAATTTACCGAGTATCCAGCAAAACATTTCAGAATGCTGGATGGTCGGTGAAATGTGATTTTGCTGGAACCAGTTCAGAAATTTAGTTTGCTGGAACTTGAATCTAAATTTTGGTGTGATAACACACCAAGATGCACTAAGAGCAACCGTACCAATGAGTAAATAATGCACATTTACCAACCTCTATCATAACGCTACTTGCGTACCGGGGGTTGTTATTCAGGTGGGGGAAATAGCAATCCGCACCTTGGGAAGTAGTGAGTTCATAAATTTAGCAACCCGGTAGCAATGCTATTTTGAATAAAGGTCAAAAGTTTGTTTTGCCGGTGTGGAAAACGGTAACTTAAATTATGACTCTGATAGCAACGACCAGTGTGGAGAGGAGTGATTAAGCCAAAATGGAAACGCTGTGCGTAGGTAAAATAGTGTCGCAAATGGCAGCGACTGGTACGGTTGCTCTAAGCCCAATAACGTACTATAAACCTGCACCGCCTGCACCTGACGCACTTCTCAAATTATAGTACGCTCAGACTACAGAGTTATAACACATTTAGTGTGACTATTAACTATCACCGATCACCAATACGTTTTGCCAACTTCTGGATGTACGTCGCTTAATTTACCTTGTATTTCGGATGCACTTTTCTCTACCTTCATTCCAAGGAAATGACGAATGTCTCCTAGATCCCCTAGATCCGTCACGGTGAAATTGGCTTGAAGGTTCTTGAAAATCGCATTGAATTCCTGCTCCGTCTTTGTCACGATGATCATATCGTCGACGTAGATAAGAATGTACGTAAACATACCGTTCGCCCGTCGTACGTACAAGCGTGAATCCGATTTCGTTGGCTGAAATCCCAAGTCTTTGAAAACTGAATTCCGGTTCCATTGGCGTTGATGGCACCGTCGAAAAATCGTCTTTTCTAGAAAATATTGACAGTTTCTTATGGGATTTTTCGGTGGAGTGAAAGGATAGTACGAAGTCCGTCATGTTGCACGAACAGTCTGACGTTTGCTTATGGATTTTACGATATAGGTAAGTAAAGAGCTACAGAGTCGCCGTCAACGCCAATACGCGAGCTGATTGACATACTCCTGCTTAAGTGGCAGACAGTTCTTTCGTCACCCTTGATGTTTCCTAGAAACACTGGAATAAGAGACCAGCGGAGACACTGTTATGATTCCAATCGAACTGTCAAAAGCGGTTCCAATCTGCAATGTTTACAAATGGTTTGCTTCAATTAGGGAGCAGTATTAAAATCGTTTGGGCTACAAAATGGTGAGTTGACAACCTGGAAGGAGCGGAATACCTAGCCCTGGTCCTCACAAGTTCCTACTTCACGCCTCCTCGAGTCATATGATAACAAAAGACTACCAGCTGAAACATGGACACAGCTGGTTGGCGTAGCCTGGGCAATGTTGCCAGTCCGGCAATAGCAAAGTGAAGAGGTGCGACGCGAACACTGGCGCGGTAACCATAGTACGGTGATAGAGGAAATGCTTCACCAAACCTGAGCGTCTGCTCACCATGGAGGTGCGGCTCAAAACAGCGTCTGTTCTCCATGTTAGGAGCGGCTGATCACCGTCCTAGTGCCAGCGTGGGACTCTAAACAGAGCTGTGCACGATGGTCCCCCGGCGAGACAGGGGGTTGGGGCAGGCCCAACAAGCCGCCCTGGAAAAAAACAAAGTTGCAAATACCGAAGAAAGAAATACGGATCGGAACAATCGGCACAGACCTACGCGACGAAATAAGGACTACGATTGGAAACTCGGAACATGGAACTGCAAATCGCTCGGCTTCCCGGGTTGCGATAGGTTAATCTATGACGAACTTCAACCACGCAACTTCGAAGTCGTAGCACTGCAGGAACTTTGCTGGACGGGACAAAAGGTATGGAAAAGCGGGCATCGAGCGGCTACTTTCTACCAGAGCTGTGGCACCACCAACGAGCTGGGAACCGGCTTTGTAGTGCTGGGTAAGATGCGCCAACGCGTGATTGGTTGGCAGCCGATCAACGCGATTATGTGCAAGTTGAGGATTAAGGGCCGTTTCTTCAACTACAGCATCATCAACGTGCACTGCCCACACGAAGGGAGACCCGACGACGAGAAAGAAGCGTTCTATGCGCAGCTGGAGCAGGTGTACGACGGCTGTTCGCAACGGGACGTCAAAATCGTCATCGGCGACATGAACGCTCAGGTAGGACGGGAGGCAATGTATAGACCGGCAATCGGGCCAAACAGCCTGCATGCCGTATCGAACGACAACGGCCAACGATGCGTGAACTTTGCAGCCTCCCGGGGTATGGTAGTTCGAAGTACCTTTTTCCCCCGCAAGGATATCCACAAAGCCACCTGGAGATCACCTGACCAACACACAGAAAACCAAATCGATCACGTTCTAATCGACGGGAAATTCTTCTCCGACATTATCAACGTCCGCATGTACCGCAGTGCGAACATAGATTCGGACCACTACCTAGTTGCAGTATGCATGCGCTCAAAACTCTCGACGGTGCATAACACACGTCGAAGTCGAACGCCACGACCCAACATTGAGCAACTACGGGACACCGGAGTTGCCCAGGACTACGCGCAGCAGCTGGAAGTTGCACTACCCACGGAAGAGCAGCTTGGCGCAGCTTCTCTTGAAGATGGCTGGAGGGACATCCGTTCAGCCTTAGGTAGTACTGCTGTAGCGGCACTAGGTACTGCAATCCCGGATCGAAGAAATGACTGGTTTGACGGCGAATGCAAACTGTTAGTAGAGGAGAAGAATGCAGCACGGGCGAGAATGCTGCAACACCGCACGAGATTGAATGTGGAGCGATACAGACAAGCGCGGAACAGACAAAACTCGGTTTTCCGAAGGAAGAAGCGTCAGCAGGAAGATCGAGATCGCGAGGCGATGGAAAATCTGTACCGCGTAAACGACACACGGAAGTTCTACGAGAAGCTAAATAGTTCGCGCAAAGGCTACGTGCCGCAAGCCGATATGTGCAAGGACTTGGACGGTAACCTTCTCACGAACGAGTGTGAGGTGATTGAGAGGTGGAAGCAGTACTATGACGAGCACCTCAACGGTGAAGCAGCAGAAAACGAAGGTGGCACGGCAACAGACCTTGGAGCACGCGCAGAAGACGACAGGTTACCGGCCCCTGATCTCCAAGAAGTTGAGGAGGAGATCGGTCGGCTGAAGAACAACAAAGCAACTGGTGTAGATCAACTACCAAGTGAGCTATTGAAATACGGTGGTGAAGCACTGGCTAGAGCGCTGCACTGGGTAATTGCCAAGATTTGGGAGGAGGAGATATTACCGGAGGAGTGGATGGAAGGTGTCGTATGCCCAATCTACAAAAAGGGCGACAAGTTGGATTGCTGCAACTACCGCGCGATCACACTGCTGAGCGCCGCCTACAAGGTACTCTCCCAAATTCTATGCCGCCGTCTGTCACCATATGCAAGAGAGTTCGTGGGGCAATACCAGGCGGGATTCATGGGTGCCCGCGCTACCACGGACCAAATTTTCGCGATTCGGCAGGTTCTGCAGAAATGCCGCGAATACAACGTGCCCACACATCATTTGTTCATCGATTTCAAATCCGCATACGACACAATCGATCGAGATCAGCTATGGCAGATTATGCACGAGTACAGATTTCCGGATAAACTGACGCGATTGGTCAAGGCGACGATGGATCGAGTGACGTGCGTTGTTCGATTATCGGGGACACTCTCGAGTCCCTTTGAATCTCGAAGGGGGTTACGGCAGGGTGATGGACTTTCGTGTCTGCTGTTCAACATCGCGTTAGAAGGTGTGATCAGAAGAGCTGGGATAGACACGAGTGGCACGATATTCAGGAAGTCCATCCAGCTCCTTGGTTTCGCCGATGACATTGACATTATGGCACGGAACTTTGAGATGATGGCGGAAACGTACATCAGACTGAAGGCTGAAGCTAGACGGATTGGACTTGCCATCAACGCATCAAAGACAAAATATATGAAAGCAAGAGGTTCTAGGGACGACAATGTTAGCCTCCCACCCCGAGTTCAGATTGACGGTGACGAAATCGAGGTGGTCGATGAGTTCGTGTATTTGGGCTCACTGGTGACCGCCGAAAATGATACCAGCAGAGAAATTCAAAGACGCATTATGGCAGGGAATCGTGCCTACTTTGGACTCCGGAGGACGCTCCGGTCGAATAAAATTCGCCGCCGCACGAAGTTGACTGTCTACAAGACGCTGATTAGACCGGTGGTCCTTTACGGCCACGAGACCTGGACTATGCTCGTGGAGGACCAACGCGCCCTTGGTGTTTTCGAACGGAAGGTGTTGCGTACCATCTACGGTGGAGTGCAGATGGATGACGGAACGTGGAGGAGGCGAATGAACCACGAATTGCACCAGCTGCTGGGAGAACCATCCATCGTCCACATTGCAAAAATTGGGCGACTACGGTGGGCTGGGCACGTCGTAAGAATGCCGCACGACGACCCAGTGAAAATGGTTCTAGAAAGCGACCCAACAGGAACAAGAAGAAGAGGCGCGCAGCGGGCAAGGTGGATCGACCAAGTAGAAGGTGACCTGCGGACCCTTCGCAGACTACGAGGCTGGCGAACTGTGGCCATGGATCGAGTAGAGTGGAGACGACTTCTTCGGACAGCAGAGGACAACAAGGCCTTAGCCTGATTGGTAAGGTAAGGTATTAAAATCGTTTAACAATTTCTAATGAACTCGCTCGTCGAAGCATTGGCGAAGTCACTCGCAAGCAGTTACAAATGCAAGTGATGCCAGGACTGCCTTGATGTTTATCTTGTTGCCAAATTCATGTTTTTTTTCTCCGCTGGTCTCTTATTCCAGTGTTTCTAATGTTTCCCGTCGGTTGTCGCATGTAAACAGTTTCTTCGAGTATTCCATTCAAATATGCGGTTTTGACATCAACGATGAACCCCTGTGGCTGTCAACGGACAGCAGAGCTCGGAAGATTGTCTGCTTTGCCACGTTACCCCTCTCGTCCTGCTTGGTCTTGAAAAGCCATTTGCAACCTGTAGTAGGCCTAGATGTAGTAGGCCTTGCCTGACTGTCATACGTTAGAGATTGGTTCTTTATCCGACCACCAACCAAGATAGACGTAATAAATAGTAGCTCTTAACAACAGCTTGTTTTACTTGTTGGCCTTGGTTACGGATATAACAATTGGCGACGAGGAAAATTTTGATGCCGGCGCCGGTGGTGTAGTGGTAAGCGTAACTGCTTTCTCACCCCAATGGGTCTGGGTTCAATCCCAGTCGAGGTCGGTGGGATTTTTCTGAGGCATAAAAATCTCTGGTCACGTCTTCCTTCGGAAGGGAAGTAAGCCGTTGGTCCCGGCCCATGTGTGTTGATGAATGAGTGCGATATCCTACGCAGGTGTGGAAGCTGTCTTCCTGCACATTCGATTGCCATCAATGGATTGCAATCGATGTCCGTCGGTGTTTGGCACTAGATTGCGGAACAGAGACCGACGTTAAATAAATAAAGGAAAGAGGAAAATATTGGAAGCACCTCGAACCTCGAAGCAAGAAACCTCAAGCAAGAAAATGTCTGACGAGGATCTTCGGAACGCTATCCTGCAGCTAACGAATCCCATCATGAGGCAGCAGCAGCAGATTGAAAACCTGGAAAATCGGGAAATCCGACTGCTGGCAGTGAGAAGATTATTGAGTCTTTGGCAAGCAGGATCCAGGATTTCCAGTACGATCCGGACGGAGGAGTTTTCTTCGATGGCTGGTATGCGAGGTACGAGGATGTCTTTACAAAGGACGGCCAATCCCTGGATGACGCCGCTCGTGTGAGATTGCTTCTTCGCAAGTTAAGCACGCCTCTGCACGAGAAGTACGTCAACACCATTCTTCCCATCCTGGGGGAAGGATCACCCACACTGAAGCACCTGCAGACATTCCTTTCGGTGTATCGTTCAATCCCAAACCGAAACACACCGCAGTCGACGTCTCCAGCAGAAGCATTCCTCGGAAGACCAGTGCGCACCACTTTGGACCTACTGAAGAAACCTGTTCCTGTAACTGAAGCTGTCAAGAACCACAAACAAAACGAACAGTTCAATTGGCGGCATGGAGCAGTCAAGCGCGAGTTTGAAGAAGATGACCTGGTCTACGTTGAACAGCATTGCAGAAACGCCAAGTCCTGGATTCCTGGTCGAGTCATCGAACGGTAAGGTTCCGTCAACTATATCGTTGCACTGGACATGAACGGGAGACCGAAGCTGGTGAGGTCGCATGTAAACCAAATGCGCCCTCGTCACACTTCTGATGATCCAGAGCAAGCGACGCAACAATTACCATGGGAAATCCTGCTTGATGAAATTCAAGATGACGCTGTACCGTTGGATCCAGAAGTGCCATTCAATCACGATGTCCCTATTTCTGTTGGTTCCGTATCACTCGAAGCTGATGGTCAAGTGGCAAGTACGTCTGGCGAAAATCCTTTTTCGACAATCGATCATGAACCTGCTGCTCAAGATGGAGAACTTCAGTCCGCACAAAAGCCCGTGTCATCTGAAGCAGTTGGAGACTTTATTCGACGTTCTGTACGAGAATCAAGAATTCCAAGATGGCTCTCTTCCTATGACATTTTTTAAAAGGGGGAGATGTAGTAGCATAGAGGTAACTCTAAGACTAGAAGGTCCCGCAGAAACGTGCTCAACTTTTTGGCACAGCTCTGGTACTCTCTTCGGTCCCAAGCTAATCGATTCACCCCTCGAAACATAGGAAAAACCAATAACCCCTCATTTTATCTGTCAAACATTCATAGCGAATCAAAACAAACATTGCGTAGTACTAGAATTTCGACTAGAATAGGGTACGTTAATCGTTTGCTTGGGACCAATAGGCTACTAAAGTGGTGAGCCAATTTAAAATCGTTAGTTTCGTATTGATTGTTGGTAGTAGGCCTTGCCTGACTGTCATAAGTTAGAGATTGGTTCTTTATCCGACCACCAACCAAGATAGACGTAATAAATAGTAGCTCTTAACAACAGCTTGTTTTACTTGTTGGCCTTGGTTACGGATATAACACAACCGATGACCTTCTTGCCAGGCGGAAGTTGCGCTAGCTCCGTCAGCGCTCGAAACTCTTCGTCCATGGCGACTTGCCACTGAAACGCCACGTCACTTCGTAACGCTTCCTCTGGAGTTTGCGGGTCACCAGTCTTCTTCGTTGAACATTTGCATGCCTTGAGTCCTTGTTGGACGTTGCTCGAACTGACTTCGTCAAGTTGTTCTGTAGAATGACGAAACGGAAAGTCTTTGTTTGGAAACATAAAGGCATGGTACTTGCCTGGAATTGCACGCTCCCGCGCCTCAACACCTGTGACTTCGGTGGATATAAAGATTGTCGCGGTGGGAGCGCCGAAATTGAAACGGCAATGACATGATCGGGAAATTCGTGCGCGCTTGTGTTTGCTTGCGGAAAGAAATCCTCATCGGAATCCGACGACTCTTCAGATTCTTCATCAAAAGGTTCGATTGGTTCTTTCGGACTTGCTTCCGGAATGGCTTCGTAGAAATCCAGACTCATGAAAGTTCAAACTTGAAGTTGCCTGCTCTTTGTAGCTAGAGGTAGCGCCTCGGCTTGAGGCGCCTCGTTGACGAAAATTACGTCTCGGCTCTTGAATACATGGTTCTTCATGCTTATAGTCCTCACCGGCAAGGCTACACTCCATCGATTTGACGTCCCACTTCTTCCGACGGTCCTGTTGACACGCTCGGTCAATCCGTTTGATGTACAATTCCAGCCTTGGCAAGTCGTTTCTGAAACGATCTGTTAGTGTCCTTACCATTGTCGCTGCGAATAACTTTCACCTTGGACCCGGTCTTTTTTCTTTATTACCGTCATTTTTAGCCGTAGGCTAGTTCATCACGTTATACAGCAGATGGTCAGGCTAGATTCTGCCTATAAAAATAGATTTAAATTTGATATTAACGTGACGTATAACTGGCTCTGATTACCCAACGAATGAGACAGACAACATTTTAAAAACTTAATGTAAAGTGAGGATTAGATCGGGGCTGTGGTGAGGACTGGGTGCGCGAACAAAGTAGAGCTCCACACCGTAGGAGACAGTGCCCGGTCCGGCGAAGAAATCCCGACGGCAGAAAAATAGAAAGGTGAGGAAAACACGATCAGTGCACCCACCGACGGCTAGATTTGATCATACAAGTGGGCGTCCTTCAGAAAGGCGATCAGCGCAGCCAACAGGGGTCGTAACCAAGCAGATTACTGACGTTCTCCGGGAGTCCATGTTGTTGGCGTAGCTTCTGGAACTCCGGGCAGACACACAGCACGTGTTCCACCGAGGCGGGGATGCTGCAAATTGAACAAACCTTGCGGAAAGGTGTCCCACCCAAATAACAGGAAATCCTCGCTTGGCCGGTCCGGAGTCTTGAGATGATCCACTGGTCCTTGTACTTTTGGCTGTCCAGCCAGGAGCGTACGGTTTCCTTGATCTTCCTCAGGAAAGTGGTCTGCGACTGGAACCATTCCTGCTGCCAGGCTTCCATAATAGTATTCACAATCCAACGCCTGACGTCTAGGATGGGGAACGTTCCTGGTGTAGCGGGGACGGGATGCACCAGATCCCGCCAGTCTGTCCGCAGCCTCGTTTCCAGGAACACCGCAGTGTCCGGGGATCCACGTAAATACGGTTGAAGGTGGGGCGTACCGTGTAATGGCTTGTATCCAGGGGTGGCTCGGCGCTTCGGCTTCCAGCGCTTGGATGACGCTGTGTGAGTCAGTTAACAAGAGGAACGGTTGATCTGCCGGAGTGATGGCTGCGTCTAGAATAGCTGCGGCTTCAGCGGAAAAGACGGAACACTCCTCCGGTAGACTTTGACTCGTTGCAGTGTTCGGTCCTGCCACTCCGAGTCCAACTCCAGCCCGCGACCGCGACGCGATCCGTCCGTAAAGCGATGAACGTGCCCCAGATAAACCGACCGAGAAGCTCTGCAACAGAACGTCTCAAAGCTACAGAGTTATCTCCGGCTTGGAATCCACTCTTAATCCGCTTATCTATTTTGACGACGTTTGATCGCCAACTCTTCTCATCATGCCAGTGGACCCTGGCCACCGGGGGGAGGTCACGGTTGGCTGCAGTGCTGAGGGCTCTGTTCTCCTCGTTGAGGAGAAAGACCCTTTCGTTCCCGGATGTCTTAGTAGCGAGGGCAGCGGCTTTCGTAGCAATGGCTGCCGCAGATGGATAGCGGAAAGGGAGGATTCCGATTTCCACACATGCGGCGTCTGCACGTCTCCGTATTTTCCACAGTGTAGTAGGATTAGGTGCTCCGCTGTTTATAATTCACCACATGTTTCACAGTCTGGGCTGTTCGGTAGTTTCATCTTGTATTTCCAATACTTTGACCAGTCATGTCCGACCATCAACCGGTTCAGTTGACGAACTTGTTGACTGGTCAGTTTGATATCAACAAACCACGGTCTCGACCTGCAATCCGGTTGGATTTGGAAGAATTCTTATACTTTATCTCTAGCGTACTCCTTGTACCATTCGTCAGTTTTTGTGAACTTAGCAATTATCCACGGTCCATACAAATTAAAAAAAATGTATGGACAATTGTATACGCATAGGAGGGGGGGTCAAAAGTCCCAAAAATTGTCTACGTAGTTAATTAACAGTCCCTAAGGCACCGCAGTTTATCTGCATAGGAAGTATTCGAGGACGAGAGTAATTGTTGAATCGCCTATTAGGTATGTGGAAGATTATTTACAACCGTTTACAACTAAGGAAGGATGGTTCTTTCGCTCCACTTTGAATTGACAGCAATTTGTTCCCACTATTTATTCAACATATATAGCATCAAGAGCAATGGCCAAAGAAGAGATTAATATTGTTTAGATCCAACATGAAATGAAAGTAAAACTACCGAGATACTCACGCTTCCACCTCATACTGATCCTGGTGTTCCAACGCGACGTGATTCTTGATCAGATACAGCTTGTTGAAAGCCCGCAAACAATACGGACAGTAGTGCAGTTTCTGCGGGAGTGCTCCCGGCCCGTGGTACTTTTGTTTGTGCTTGTTCAGAAGGCCTATTCGCGTGAATCCCAGCGGGCACTCGTCGCAAACGTGCGGATAATCGTTCGTGTGTAGAGGCATGTGCCGGTCGATGCCGGCCTTGTCCGGGAATACCTTGTCGCAATAGGTGCACTGGTAAACGTTCGGATTGTGCTTGTACTGCTTGTGGCGATAGAGGGCCATTTTTGTACTTAGCTCGGTGAAACAAATATCACATCGAAACTGCTTGCAGATTTTACTGGTGTAGGTAGGGTAGTTTTTCCAAAATTCATCATCAATTGGGTCCTCCGTAGTAGCATACTGCATCTGCAGGGCATGGTAATATTTGCCCAAAGGAATTTCGGAGTTCGGTATGGGAGGAATCAAATTCTCATCCAAACGTTCCATCAAGACGAAGCATGGGTAAACTGCGGGAATCTGTTCCTGCTCACTGTAGGCCATATATTCGATATGTTCCGCTTTGGAAGCTGGAATCAGCTCAGGAACATATTCCGGCTCATTTGGAATTTGGAATTGGCCGTATGTTTCTGAGACCACTTCTGCGCTAGTTCTAGGCATAGCCATATCGGCAATCAACGGAATTGCTGGGTCCAGAATAGAACTACCAAGGTCAGGAATCGCAATCACCGGATCCGGTGTAGCAATAGCATGGTCGGTAATCTCCACCATCACCGGCGCGGGAACAGGTTCGTCAACGACGACTATTGATTCATTCACCAGAACAGGTGCTGCTGATATTGCGTTACTTTTTCGCTTCCTCCTGTTAGCTGCTTTCTGCTTATGCTGAGCATGCTTATCATTTATATGACGCGTCAAGGATCCTATAAAATGGAACCGAACTCGACAGGTCTTACACTCGTACGGTTTGTTGCTGGTCTCCGACTCCGGTTCAGAGTTCATTATGTTTATGGAGACTACAGCTGGTTGCGCCTCCGACGACGTAGCTTTCGGCTTATCATCTTTCTTCTTCCGCGCCGGTGGAACGTAATCGTTGGAAGCCTTCGGCTCGTGTAACACTTGAATGTGAAATCGCAACTGCTTGTCGTTGGAGAATATCCGAGGACAATACGAACAGTTATGTAATTCGACCTCCCCATTCTGTTCGCCAATTCCTTCGTGAAACTTTGAATGACCGTTCAACATACTTTGCGTCGAGAATGCAGCATCGCACACATCGCAGTGATAGTAAAGATCATGAAGCGACTTCCAGTGCTTCTCGAATTCAGTTTTAAATCGAAACTTGCTAGGACATTGGCTACACTCGAACGGTAGCACCTGCCCGTGTTGCCGTTCAATTCCGGTAAGAGCGTAATCGCAGCGCAGGCAGCGTTCCCGGAAGCGCTCAAACTCCTCCAACATCATCCGGCAAGTGTTGCAAATTCCGCAGGGACTATCCACCGGAGCAGACAGTCCAATTTCCATATGTCTTCTGATCAGATCCACTAGCATCTGGTTCGGCTGCGGGAAACCGTCCGCGACAAGCAAAGCCTCGACATTGTTCTCCGATAGGCACAACCGGCAGTAGGAATCCGGCGATCCGCTCGGGCTGGAAAAAGACGAAAACAAATTTAGTTCCATGTTGCGCTCACCGTTCCTCCACTGGCTAAATAATTACACAATCAAAAAATCGTCCTCCATCGTGCAAAAATAAGGTAAAAACAAAAGATTTTCTTTGGTGAGATTTGAGAAACCGCTTCACAAGCTGCTGACAGTGCATTATGCACCCATTCTGAGTTCTTCTTCCATGACTAATAATCTTCTTGATTGTCTCAATTTCATCGGTATCAACCGCATCGGCCAAATAAGGCATAGGTAACGGTTATTCGAATGGCATGGTTGCCAGATTTTCCGGATGAAATTAATTTTTAATTTTTTTTTAAATTTTTTTTTTGATTTTTTTGCAATGTTTTACACCATATAGGCCTTTTTAATGCACCGCACCAACATAGAGTCCACCACGCGAGTTCGAGAGGAAACGTCAACCAAACTGTTTGTTTTTTTGTTACTGTAAAATCCGTAAGCAGACTGTGCGTGAAACATGGCGGACTTCGTACTATCAACAATCAATACGAAACTAACGATTTTAAATTGGCTCACCACTTTAGTAGCCTATTAGTCCCAAGCAAACGATTAACGTACCCTATTCTAGTTGAAATTCTATTACTACACTATGTTTGTTTTGATTCGCTATGAAAGTTTGACAGATAACATCAGGGGTGTGTGGATTCATGCAGAACATGCAGGGGTGAGTGAAATAGCTTGGGACTGCTTGGGACCGTTGTTCTGGTACTGAGTGAGCCAAAAATAATAATGATTTTCTTCGGGACCCAGTGGTCTTAGAGTTACCTCTATGGTACTATCCTTTCACTCCACTAAAAACTCCCATAAGAAACTGTCAATCTTTTCTAGAAGAACAATTTATCGACGGTGCCGTCAACGCCAATTCCCATCAGTAATAATAGGCCTTTTTAATAGGAACTAAACGATCGATTCAACCTCTAGTGGTGAATAAGAGAACGTCAAAAAGAGTGTTGTGAGCAGAAATTTTCGCCTTGAGACATAGGAAGTGGAACACTTTTTTACTTTTCCTGATAAATTGATTCATCTGAGATGCTCGAGAACTTAAAGGGTGATACGGTCAAAATTTGGTCAATATCAACTTGACGTATTTCTTTCAATTTTGCATTTAAAAAACCTGAACACCCCTCATTTTGAAGGTGTGTGTGTAGAATGTTGCTCCTATTTTGATTTTGGAATTCACTCTTCAGTTGTCAAAATGCCGTCCAAGCAAGAAGAGCAGCGTATCAAAATTTTGCTCGCGCATCGCGAAAATCCGAGCTACTCGCACGCAAAGTTGGCAAAATCGCTAAAAGTTGCCAAATCAACCGTTACAAATGTAATTAAAGTGTTTGGGGAACGTTTGTCGACAGCCAGGAAGTCTGGATCGGGGGGAAATCGAAAACCGGAAGCCGCTGAGACGACAAAGAGAGTTGCCGGTAGTTTCAAGCGAAACCCTAACCTCTCTCTCCGAGATGCCGCAAATAAGCTGGGTGTATCGTCTACAACCGTGCATCGAGCCAAAAAACGAGCCGGACTATCGACTTACAAGAAGGTAGTGACTCCAAATCGCGATGATAAACAAAATACGACGACCAAAGCGCGATCCCGGAGGCTGTACACGACGATGCTGACGAAGTTTGACTGCGTGGTAATGGACGACGAAACCTACGTCAAAGCCGACTACAAGCAGCTTCCGGGACAGGAGTTTTATACGGCAAAAGGAAGGGGAAAGGTAGCAGATGTTTTCAAGCACATGAAACTGTCAAAGTTCGCAAAGAAATATCTGGTTAGGCAAGCCATCTGTACCTGTGGCTTGAAAAGCAGCATTTTCATAGCTTCCGGGACTGTCAACCAAGAAATTTACGTGAAAGAGTGTTTGAATAAACGTCTGCTGCCTTTCCTGAAGAAACACGGTTGTTCCGTACTGTTTTGGCCGGATTTGGCATCTTGCCATTACGGTAAAAAGGCCATGGAGTGGTACGCCGCCAACAACGTGCAGGTGGTTCCCAAGGACAAGAACCCTCCCAACACGCCAGAGCTCCGCCCAATTGAGAAATACTGGGCTATTGTCAAGCGGAACCTAAAGAAGACCAAAAAAACTGCTAAGGGCGAGCAGCAGTTCAAGGCAAACTGGCTTTCTGCGGCGAAGAAGGTGGACAAGGTGGCTGTATAAAATCTGATGGCAGGGGTCAAGCGTAAGGCCCGGCAATTCGGATTTGGAAAAGCGGAAGCCTAACTGAATATTTTTCCTGAATTTTATACAAATTGAACTAGAAAAAGAAATTTAATTTGATTTTTTAAATAAACGATTTCACCGATTTACACGCGTTTTCCCTTGACCAAATTTTGACCGTATCACCCTTTAATCTACAGTTGAAAAATTTAATTCTGTAACGTTTTTGCAAAGATCCTGCTGGATGTTCAGGAATATTTTTGTTGAGAAAAATGGAAAATTAAAAAAGTGATTTAGTGGTTATGATCTTCCGGATTTCTTGTGTGTGAATAGTTACGGTACAAATCAGTTCAGATCTGTTGAAAATCGTACAATAAGACAATTACCGATGGAAATTGGCAAGATGTTGAATGAAAAATGTTTAATTTGCGTTGTGAAAAATAGTTATTCTGATGTAAACAAACGGTTTGGTTGACGTTTCTTCTCGAACTCGCGTGGCGCACTCTACGTTGGTGGTGCATTAAAAAGGCGTATCATTGTCTTATTAAATTTTTTATGATTTTCCACACATCTGAACTGATTTGCACCTAAACTACTCACACACAAGAAATCCGGAAGATCATAACCACTGAAGTACTATTCGAAAGTGACACGGATATGAATTTTGGTCATTTAAATCAAAAATAAAAATGTTTATACTCTAAACATATGAATCATTCAAAGCAAATTGAAAGCATTTTTAAAACTAAAATACATATTTATGTTTGAATTAAATTCAAACGCATGTTTATTTCAACAATATCGAAATATCAAATGTATTTGACAGCATCTGTCACCGACGTGTCTGTGTTTTACTAATAATCAGTGCTAACATTTGAAAACGGCACAAAAGCCATTTGTAAACAAATGGTTTGTGGGCCCTTTACTTACTACTTGAAGTACACCCACGCGACACAACAGCAACATCGGGTAGGGGAAATTTTCCCCTTCCTGACTATGCTGTTGGTTTGCGTGGGCGTTCTTCAGGTAGCGAGTAAAGGGCCCACAAACCATTTGTTTACAAATGGCTTTTGCAACGTTTTCAAATGTTAGCACTGTAATGATCAGTTTCTGTACATGACGAATAAGAATGGAATCATTTTCCGGTGGGACCTGCCAAGCGGAAACGGTTGGTGGTGATAAAGGCGTAGAAGACCAAGTAGAAGACGGTAGTTCTTTCGTTGGCCATTCTGGGCTGGGATCTGGTAGTGGCCGATGAGATCAAGAGGAGGACGCAGCTTTTTTCAGTTCTGTGGTGACAGTCGTCCATACTTTAACTAGAGGGCTTTAGCCTTAACCCGCATCAACAGCACAGCTCTGTTCAGCTTCAATGCTTCCAAAGTGACAGTGTTGCATCAAAATGCAACGAATGCAACACGAAAAAAAAATAATATGAAACAATAAATAATAGAGTAACATTTGAAATGGGCCTATGTCCAAAACGTAAACAAACCAGAAAATGAATTTTAAATTTTGGCCGCCTCTATTCAATTCATATTTAAGAAAATTGAAGTATTTTAGGCATTTATATTGTTCACAATAACAATAGTAACTGTATCTCAGTATACAACATCCAAAATATGCGAAAACCTTTCAAAAATATATGAAAATCGATAACAATATAATTTCATAAATTAATAAGCCTTTTTTGTGAATCTTTCAATGGATTGGCCCTTTTTGTTACGCCGTTGTGCTTGTCATCAGAAATGGTAGGCCCTTTGCTAAGCCTTTTCGCAACGTCAAATAAATTCAAAACAAATCATCGGCCCTGCCTCAAGCAGTAGGGCCTAGCTTTGGTTTGAAATTTTTCAATCATCGGCCCTTCTACGTCACTAGGCTTAACAATGAAATGAAATAAATGAATGGTTGGCCGTTTTAGCGTGCGGGCCTATAAATGAATCGAAAAATTTCGTTGATCGGCCGTTTCGAAAATCGAGTTATTTTTAATGATTTTTCTCGATTATGCGGAACTTTCTTACACGATTAGTAGCTATCAAGCGGTGCTAAAGAATGGTATCAAAACCCGATTTGTTTACGTTTTGGACATAGGCCCATTTCAAATGTTACTCTAGATGACAACATAAACGTCAAAAAACTGTGACCACTGACAAAACAAAACTACTGGCCTCGGCTTTTCTCCTCTTTTCTCTTTCTCTGGCAGTCAGTCGTATACGAGGAGTTCGATCAGATTGGAAGTGTTGAGTGGTGGATAGAAGATTGATATGGTGTGATCTGCTTCCAATGGGAAGAGTGAGGCAAAAAGTTTCCATTTTCCCTGAAAAATCGTTCTTTCTTCCTACAAATTGTTAAGTGCGTGGCACGGCTAGCAACTCGTAGCACGATCTGCTGTTTACTGTGAGACACTGCAGGAGATTCCAGATGAACTTCCGGTTCCCTCAAGTATAGCACCGAATCACAAAGAAGGCAGAGGACAGTAGGTAGTGCTGTAGAATCGAAGAGGGAAGGGTTGCAGCGTGAAAAAAGAAGACAGAAAGTGGGTGCGGCGGCGGTGGTGGCGGTGGCGGTTTGTGCTGTGCGAACGAAGGGACGGCTGTTCAAGAAGCAAAAGTTGTTTTCTTTCTCTGTGCCCTGTGTGTAGCAATTTTTCCCGTACCTATTCCTTCTTGGTACATTTGGTACTATTTTTTCGTGGTGGTTCTCCGATTCATTTTTTTACCTTTACCTCGAACAAACACGTTCCCGAGGCGTAAAGTTGCACTGCTGGAAGTGGAACATGTTCCGATCTGGAAGCGCTAGCAGGCAAGGATCTGGTTGTTCCGGAAAGTGATGGTGTTGATGATGACCAGCTGTGCAGGATCGATAAACGTCGGGAGGAACCCAGCAACAGCAGCAGCAACAGAAAAAAATAGTGGAAAAGTATGATAATACGAGTCGAGCGTAGAAGAGCGAAACGACGACGACGAAGACAACCCAACGTTAGCGATTCGGGAGGATTTTTCGGAGAAACAACGGCGACGGGTAACGGGTAAGGTTCTGGTGGGACAGAGAGGAGACGAGTAGTGCCAGCAGCAGAGGAGTGGTTAGGATATTTACGCGAGAAGGCAGAATTACGACGACCGATCAGTTAGAGAAAAATTGCTATGGATGTGACGAAGCTGTTTTCCGATTTGGAGTCCAACAACCTGGGCCTGGTGGATGAGGCCAAGAAACGATTCAACGAGCTATTCAACAGCAGTAAGTAGCCTTTTGCGTTTCATAAATGTCCGCTTTGGGGAGTTTCAATGGCCGAAATTAACCTCACAATTTGGAGTTTATTTTTTTTTTCGGGAAGGCACAGACATGGGGATCAAAAGGAAATGGTCCTTTAAATGATCCGTTTGCTGTGACCTTGAAATGTGGGTTTGTTGTCAGCGTTGTCAGTCAGTGTGAGAAGTTTGCGACACACAACAGTTAGGGTACAAGTATTTTGTTAAAATTAATGATGTCCTACATACTGAAATTTTAGTTCTACATAATGTAGATACAAATATGCTCATTGCACAACATGCATGAGCATGCTATAAATTGACATTTGAGCAGTTTTTATGAGCTATAAACTGGAACTAATTTGTTGGCGTTGTGAGTGAAAATGCGTGAGCGTGAGTTTTGTTTGCCATATTTGCTTGCGAGTTAATTCTCTCAGGAAGTTAGGGAACCTCAGGGAATTCCATTTATGATCTGAGAATTCATGGATTCTCAGGGAAATATTTCTCAATCCTTATTCATAACTGCATTACAAACTATAATTATTTCGCCAATCATGTTAGAAAGTGAAACAATGATTTTTTTTAAGAAGGCAGTTGAGCATTTTAAATCCAGTGAAAGTTTTTTTTAACTAGAAACACAGTTGAAAGTTCCATGACATGGATCATTTCTTCAAGGTTCTGGGACGTATTTCAGTTTCAAGGTTTCGTACTTAGGAAAATTTTGTAAAAAATCCACGGTTTAAAACACAAGATTTTGAATCATTTAAGGTTCAACGAATTACGAACTTATCAATATTATCAATATTCTAAACCAAAAATATTGGCAAGGTTTCGCACTCATTATTTCTTTTTTTAATTTAGGATTCAGTGTTGTTTAAAACCCCAGGTTGCAAGCCATTTGAAATTTATCGGTTTTTCTATTTTGTCTGGAACAGGCAGTGTTGTCAGTGGTCACAGTAGTTGACGTATTTTCTGGGATAATCCATTGCCTTCCCTTCTCACCCTCGTAACATAAGCTATCAAAATACAGTACGAAACTAAAATGTCATATGATATGCCTCTCTAACGACTGTGTTGCCGAAAAACATTACGCAGGGTAGCCACTGAACCGGGAATTAACCGGGAATCAAAATCGGGAAAAACCGAGAAATAACCGGAAATTTGATTTGAATATTTTTTCTTAATGTATCGAATTCTGTCAAAATAAATTCTTAGTTCGATATTTTGAGCATTTCTTCAAACTCGGAATTCTTAACTCCGAGATTCTATAAATTAAGTCTAAAATCAAAACAAATATGCAGTTTCATAAGTCCAAGATCTTGACACTTTTTTAAATTAGTATAGTGTTAATCCCATAACCATTAACCATAACCATAACAACCAGGTTTAGTCATTTGTTTTTTGTTAACTTACCTATCTGAAAAAAAAAATCGATTTCCGATGTCCGGCAATTTGATTAATATTTTATTGAGATTTATTCAGTTCCATTCAGTTCAGTTCTAGATCGGGTCTCTTTGTTTTCTAACAAACACACAGATTTTCACAGATTCACAGATCTCACTATTACACTTTTTAGAAAGAATGATCATAATATTAATAATAATAACACCAGACCGCACAATTTTCTTAACTTGTTTGTCCTACGGATTTCGATTTTTTAAGTCCCTCGGTTTAAATATCTAAAAATTTATCGTGGAATATTACAATTCCGGAGAACTTCGAGATTAGGGCGTAATTGCTTTTGTAAACAAACACTTCATTTGAAGATTTCTCGCGAATTAAAGCTCAATCTCAAAAACTAACAACACAAACAGATAAATGAATGGTTCCACTATCATTTGGTAAAGTTTGTTCACGAGATTGTTCTTTTATTCGCGAGAAATCAGCGATTGACATGTTTGTTTACAAAAGCAATTTCGCCCAAATCTCAAAGTTCTCCGGAATTATCCTCCAATTCGCATTTGAGTAAATTTTTGTGAGTGTTATTTACGTATATTTGAGTTTAAATTTACTCATTCTTGATTACGATTTTTCTTGAACTGCTATCTAGAAAAGTTGTGTAGGTCCCCAAGGGGTGGTCACTCTACACACTTATATTGTGCCAACTTTTTTCTCAGTGTGCCACAGCTGTGTCGGCAGTGCCGAGAGTGTCATCAGACTGCTTTTTTGTTTTTGTTATGGTATGTTAGGCAACCCGGTTTATTTGACAGTTAACATATTTTGTTTTGACGAAAAAACAACAAGCAGTGGAATCCTATCCCAGATCCTAACTGTCGGTTCGTTACTCCCAAATTCGAGCGAGAACATTCTCCGAGGGAGGCAGTTCCAATTTCCGACAGGACAATAATTTCCACTGGATTGGAGTATGTTGAGGACTCGGATGAACCACAGGGGACGGTGGTAAGTAGACGAAGCGAGCGTGCATCAGTGGGAGTTTGAACCGGAATCAGCCTTCCCTGGTGGAGGTGGGGTTTAATATGTCCACACGGTCAGACAGTCCAATGATCGGACAAATGGAGAGAAGTATGATGTCTCTGACGAAAAGCAGTGCCGACCAGAGAACACCTGTAAAAGCTGGGGCGCTGTCGATGGTAGGAAAGCAAACGCCGGTGAAGATTCTACCTCCGAACATGGTCCGAGTGATTATCGGTGTCAGTTACGATCAACGTTGCCAGGTCATTTTCAGAAAAATCTGGACCAGGTAAAATATAAAATCTGGAAAAATCTAGAATGCTCCAAAAATCCTCTTTTTAACATAATGCTATTGAAATCAAAGTGATGTGCCAATCTCCTGTAAAAATAGGTCAGTATGATCATCTGAAATTTATTTAAAGTACTAGAATGGTTATAAATTACATGTTTAAATAAATTATATAAAGCAAATAACTTGTAAGCATTGCTAAAATCTTCCAAAAGTTTAAAAGTATTGACACGGTGTGCCCAAAAAGTTCAAATATCCATTACACAGCATTTAAAAAATTGAGTTAAATGTGGGTAAAAAACAACAGAAAATATAGTTAGAATTGTTTTTTAAACTGTAAGTTTTTTTAATAGAATGAGAAGCAAAGAGTCAAGGAAATTTGATGGGATGGATTTTTTGAGCTAATAGTCGATGTAGTCCTTACTACTTGATGCAGTACCAGAATATATTAGATTTTATTAGTTCGATATAATTCTAATACTACTCTGAGGTTGATCAGATTTACAGTTTAATTCTTGACATCATACAACACACAACACCCAGCAGACCAGCAGGCAATTTTATTTTGAAGCAAAATTCACCGGGCTGAAGTAGAAATCAAAGCCTAACATCGTGGAACTCACACAGTTTACCTAAACTACGGGTAACTCCACTATTCGCATGACCATTACGAATAATTTTATGCCAAAGATCACTTTTATTATAATACTAAAGTCTGATAGCTTCATTTTTAAAGTATCAGAATCTTGCAATGATTCTAAATTCCGGAATTTATATTTTTCCTGCGTCCCAGATCATGATTTTTTTTTTAGTCTGAATATACTTGGAACTCTTCACATGATATATTCGCCTTTTTTTTTAGTTCAATTTGAATCATTCTAGAATTCCATCATATTTCTTTTCTTTATTCCCCTAGAATAATCTTGAAAATATCTAAACTTTTCCAGTAACATTCTAAGAGTTCTTAGCATTACCTCTTGTAATCACTTATAAATCACTCTCCAATTTCATAACTCCCTCAAACTGGCAAGAATTGGCTCAATTTTGTGTCCATTTTTCTCTATGAAATTCTTAAAAAATTCTTTAAAATTTCCTTGGTACACTCTTCAGAAAAACCGTCGCACTCTTCTCCAACTTATCCGATAATTTCCTTTGAACTGCTTTATAGGTAAGGTCAGAATTGTTTTGAAATCCTTTTCAGTAATACCTAAGTACTCAAGTACTTTGCCAAAATGGTTTTGAAAGTCTCCCAGAAATTGCGCTTAAAATTTTATTAAAATTATCTCCATAGAAACATTGGACAGAATTCCTTTGATATTATTCTCACGATTCGTATCAGCATACTCCTTTTAATTTTTTTTATTAGAGTTTAAATCAATTGCAGTGATATTTTTCAAGCAACATGTTTAAAAAATCTGGGAAAATCTGGAACATATTTAAAAAATCTGGAAATATACGTGGTCTGTCTGTGTATCTGGCAAGACGACTAAAAATCTGGAAAATCCAGATAAATCTGGAATACTGGCAACGCTGGTTACGATGAAGAACGAATCATGGAACTGAATGTCGGTTGGCTGATCAACGAAGTGATGAAGCGTTAGGGAATCAAACATGGTAAACGACCACTGATAAAACTACGACGGCCAGATGGTGGCCTTTGTATGGATACCGATCCCCTGTGCGGCTCGGATTCCATAATCAATTCGAACCTCATAGAGTTCGATAAGCTGCGTTCGGATCAGTTCTACGAGGATTATTGCCAGAGATGAACCAGCAGATGGCTGAAAGTCTCTTTAATAAAGAAAGATAAGATAAGATAAGGATTATTGCAAATATCGCGATATTGAAATGCTGTGCACAATGGAAAACACCGTTCACTTTACACTCCACCGGGACTTTTTCTCCGCCAAGCCTTTAAATATTCTATTTCAGCCATTGGGTTACCAGGGTCGGGACTGAGAGCTAAACCTATCCTTCAACCAACTCACCGTTGTAGACTTTCAGGAGCTCACCTTCAAGCCCAGCAACTGACCAATCAATATCTTACAAGTCCACTTAACCTCCTTCGGCTGTGATTTCAGCTTCGTCACGAATCTCCCCGCCCCAAATTTATCTGCTAACGTCTTCAACGTTTGCTTCAGGGTGTCGCTCTCCCCATTAACCAACTCACTAATCACATTCCGAATCGGCATTATGACCAGTAGCAGTCCTTTCATGGCCATCTTTTCAATCAGCTTCCGGAACGATGCCACTCCCTCCCAACTTCGATCAAACTGTTCTGAAACATCAAAGTCTTCCGCATCAGATCCTTGAACAGTTCGATCGTCTTGAGTGGAGGTTCTACGATCTTGAAATCTTTCGGTAGTGACTCCAGCACCATCCTGAAGATTTCCAGTATCACCCCCAGATTACAGTTCTACTTGACAACGGGCAAGGCCTTGATGACATCGCTCATCCTGAAAGCATACCGCGTTGAATTTTGATCGGGTTTTAGCTAATGTTTTGATACCGCAGTGAGGAATCCATGGCAAAACTTCGCCTGAATTTCACGGTTGATGTTATGAAACCAAAAAATTGATTGTGTCAACAACAATCATTAACTCAGAATTTTCTTGAAAATAATGGAACCATCACCTGGAACATCAGCGTTTTCTGACGTAGGACTACGTCTGTGATTTCTATATGGGGATTCACTTTGTGAAAACAGAAAATGGAACATGTAACAAAATTATGAAAGATTTGGAACGTTACTAACTCCGCTGCGCCTGGGTCAATTTCAATAATTTTATCACCAATCGATCAGAAATATTTCTACGCATCTGTTAAAATGAGGACTTTATCATTTTTTTTTCAAATGTCTCTATCGAAAATTGTACGAATGTGCAACTGTTGATATGATAGTTAAAATTATCACCGATTGTCTGCGAAAAACGATTTCCCTAACACAGATTTCAAAGTTGAATTCCATCCGGTCTCACCAAACGGTGTTTATTCAATCACCGAGTTGTGAGTTTTGGTGTTCTCCAGAACACAACGAAATGCTGCCTGCAAGCAGCGAGCTGCAGCTCACATGAGCATCCATAGAAGGAGGAAGAAGCCGCACCGCTATTGATCGGAGTGTCATACTAAAGAGTATAAACAGAGAGAACCCCGAACAAATTCCTATTCCTACACAAAACACAAGCTCCACAAGATTTATTATATAAGGTCACGTAGTCGTACGTCACCATTGCGTACAACCCCATAGGGCTGTTCCTTGCAGTTTTATTTTTAAATGCTCTTGAAACTGCCATTACACAGCACGGATCTTCCCTTAAAATGTTCTCACAATTTTCAAATGTTCATGTTACTTCCCGATTACGTTTCCAAAATTTGTATGAACCTCTCTCATGAACTTTCCTGAAGTTTTCGGAAATTACCCGAGTTTTCTGGAACTCCTTTAAAGATTCAGCAACTTCCTTGACATTAATTGACGTGTTGTGATGTTCTCAGAGCATCCCTAAAGTTCTCTCAATGCTCCTGAAACAAATGGAACTGTCCTGAAAACCATTTAATTTCTGTGAAGTTTTCCGGGATGTCGAAAACTTTTTAAAAGTTCCTGAAGTTTTCCGCAATAACACCAAGAAGAATACTAAGATGAAACAGTCGGAAGAAAAACTTTCAATTTTAGTGTCTCTCTTTCAATGAATATGCAAGGTAATTTTGTGGTTTTGCAGCCCCCTCGGTAGAGATGAAATTTTGCGCTCTTTTTTTTATCAAAACAATCACACCAGAATCAGAGATGTCCCATTTTATTAATTAATCGATTAACAACCAATCGATTATTATTTGTTCGATGTGCTGTCATTTTTCCACCAATTAGAGTGCAGCATATGTTTGAAACGATGGGTGATGATCCTCTGGAGAAGTTAATGCTTATATCAGCATAATATAACTGATTACAAATATTTTACTTTTATAGTACGTTCAGACTACAGAGTTACAACATGTTATAGCGCTATCTTGATGGTGGATTCTGTGTTCAATTATTTGACAACCGTTATAACATGGTATAACTCTCCAGTCTGTACAGCGTTTTAGGTTCTAATCGAATAATCGAATATTCGAATAAAAATCGGCTATCACTACACAGAAATTCAAAACAACCCAAAATTAAGTTCTTTTCACTCATCTCCCATGTTCCGTACGATAAGCCAAATTTGGGTAAACCGGCTCAAAGTAGTTTGCATTTAAGCACGGCAAAAAAAATTACCCATCGCTAAGTTATTTTCAATTTTTTCTACCCAAAATTAAGTTCAATTAACTCAAATTTGGGTATATCGCATATTACTCAATTTTGGCTTCTTGTACGGAACTAGACGGTTGAGTCGAATCTTTCGTTCTATTTTTGACAACAATAGCGAGAGGAAATGAAACGGGCAGAGGTCAAATAACTCAAATTTGAGTTTAAAAAACCCAAGCGGTGGGTAGTTTTGTTTTTCTGTGTAGATGAATGTGAAACGTCATTTCAAATATCAGGACCGTACATAAATAATGATACAATTTGAAAGGGACCGGGCTAATCACAAATTACGTCCCCATGGTAACTGAAATAGACACGAGTGCGGACCGGTTGATAACACTGTGGAAGCATCCCTGAAGTTGCGCGGAAGTTGGAAAACCAAACTGGCGGGAGAAAATGGAAGAACCTAACGAGCGAAGCCAGGAGAAGCTTCCAAAGGCAAGGCAGTAGGAATCGAACTTAGTGGAAGAAAGTTTCTAGGGGAAGGTTAAAAAATGAACATTTTGGTGAACCTATTTGCTGTTATTCTATAAAAGTATTTTCTGATTCCCAGGAATTACCGAGATGAGCCATCAGCTTTTTTCGATTCCTGGGTAGCCAAAAACGGCGAAGAAATGGAAGCATTAGTCGAAAGAGAATCAAGCATAAGACATTTTTATGTATGAATATATTTTTAGAGTAGACTGAACAAATTTGAGATATTTCAAAAGATTAAAGTCTCTCACAATCTTATCTGTAAATCGGTATCAAGTTGGAAAACCGGTATTTCTTGCACCGCTGGCACTGATATTCATCCTCATCACATTCAGATTTGATAATGTTCAACACATTTAGAAATTATTGCCGACTTCGGTAATTTTTAACAAAATCTCAACAGCTGAACAGTTCGGTAAAATTTGAGCAATTAAATTTGATTATTTTAAACCTACTTTAAAACGAAATTTCAACTATTACAAAATTTGATCATTTGAACAATGTTCGCGCGGCACCCTTATCTTCAGGTTCCTTCGGACACACTATAAAATAACGCGGCGGACTTCAATTATTCAACTACTTTATTGCGCGAACAGAATACATTTATTTTTCGCGATACTGAAAGACGTGTTGTACACGCGACGGTGCACTATCAGTTGACCGGCTACAGCTTTTGACGATCGAGAAGCGATCGGGATAAAAGGTCTGTTCGCACACTACTGTTATCGATCGATCGTTTCCTAAAGTGAAACAGACCGAGAGCCTACGTGGATAACAAAGATAACAATAGTGGTGACCTGCGTGGAACCCGTTTGGTCACTCATTTGCCAATTAACCCTGTCCTGCTTGACCATAAGCCGGCCGCCTTGGAATCCAATCGATTTCAAACTATCCTACTCTTACTACTGTGTGTTTTCAAAATTCAATGTGTGTTGTGGTTGTGATATAATTACAATAGAATTCATTTTCATCTTATATATTATTACTGCCGCTGCTGCTGCTGACTATCGAAAAGTTGACCCACATACGATAACTGCTACTGGCCGTGATGACATTGGCCTACATTCGAACTTCTGGATTCCACTGCTGCAACTGCCTATTGGATGTTGACGTTGATTTGCCAGTGTACCTAGGTAAACATGGAACGGATGTAGTATCGTGCAGTTTGGTTGTGTAACATCGGAACAACATACCTGGCAGAAATATTTCTGCTTCTGCGATGGTCCGATTGGCTCGACATTGGTGATCTATCCAGGTTTGATTTCGGTTGCTCTGTTGTGGATCTTCGATTATGCTTCTGACGGTGGTGATGTTTTCCTTCTATGGTTGGAACTATGCTTTCGTCCGTTCGACGGCTCAACAGGAACGATGCCTTTGATTGTGGTTCCCGAAGATTAACATCGGGTGACTTGGGTCCCCGTTCACTTTCAGTGGTTTCGGTGGTAGATGTTGTATCTGATGCGATACTGAAGTGATCCGTGCGCTGCGTGACGATGTTCACAGCCGATCCGTACGGTGCGTGCGATGTGATCTCTGAATAAAATAAGAGGGTGCTTTTTTCAATTGAACTACTGAAAAACCAACGACTTGTGGCGTCGACCATCCCTCTGCGTACGATTCGATTCGAGACGCCGTTCTGACATTCGATGATTGAACTACGGTTACTACGATGTTGGACCCACATTGCTGAGAAGGTACAGGCAGGTTGGCCATACCCGTTAACGATCACAGCGTAGAACCAGGAGGACGAATTGCGCACTTCTTCCTCGGGCACTGTTTGGTCGTACCTCGAAATATCAAACGTGTTTGGGAGTGTGAATTTCGAGCTGAACATAAATTTGACGGCACCGTCTTGACTGGACCTCAACAAGACTGGATGCACATGCAAATACCACCAACGAAAACGACACATATTACCTCGAAATTGGACGCTAGACAACTCAAATTTGGCGAAAGAGTGTCGGTTGTTTTGGGTTGACCAAAATCACAGTGAGGTTTGACTGTAGAAAAATGAGCGATTACTTTTTAGAAATTTGAATTAATGCATGTAACTTAACTGGGTGTGCGGAGGCCTCTCGACCTCCGCCGTTGGAGGAGTCCTAATTCTCCTCTTCTGACATAAAAAGGTTGTCTCTTATTGGCAGTACCGTAAAACGGGGTATCTTTGATAATGCGGGTAATTTTGATAGTATAATATAAAGATTAAATTTACTCACTGTGCTTGTTCCTAATTAGAAACAATGGTTTCATATTGTAGCTTACGGTATTTCCGTTGATATCGTATATAATATATATATATATATATATATATAATATATAAAAAACAATTTTCGTGTTTCTCGCCTGTTTGAAAAAGCACTCAAACCATCACTTATGAAATGTATTTCCGATATAGCCATCCCAAATTCAATGTTGTATTCTTATTGCTTATGATATTTTCTGATTATTTACTCATTCAAAGTTTCATATTTAAAGAACTAAAAGTTTCACCCATTTTTTTCTACATTCATCGAGCATTATCAAAGTAACCCCAAATCAAAAAACTGAAGTTCGGTCACAAAACTAAAAAAAATAGTGCAAATGCTATAATTTCCGTCAAATATATAACTAACGAATTTACTCTTGGATCCTCAGTACTTGTTTTAAAAATATTAAATTTGAAAAATATTCATTGCCGTAAAAATTATTTAGAATATACTTTAAAAAACTATCAATTTTACCCCGTTTTACGGTACACAGATCTTTGAGATCGCTCGCCTGTAACTGCCATCCTTGGTGCGGACGGTTGCAACTCGGATGTTTCCGTCAGATCCTGGGTGAACCTCTGTCACCCGTGCCAACTGCCACTTCAACGGTGGGAGATTCTCCTCCTTGAGAACAACCATACTTCCAATTGCTATGTTGTTTCTCTGGCGCGTCCATTTTGTCCTGTTGTGTAGATTTGACAAATACTGCTCCGACCATTTCTTCCACAGTGTCTGGGTATATGCTTGCATCATTTGCCAAGATGAAAGTCTGATTTCGGGAATTGCACAAAGATTGGGCTCTGGAATGGCCGCCAGAGGCCGCTGAATTAAGAAATGTCCTGGTGTAAGCACTTCGAAGTCGTCTGGGTCTATACTAATGGGTGTCAACGGTGGGGAATTCAGGATTGCTTCCGTCTAAGTCAGCACGGTCTGCATCTGGTCGGTTACCAGGCTGCGGGTGCACTTGACGCATTCGTGGATGACTTGTCTAGTCAGTTTTCTAATGCAGGTAGGCCAGAACTGCTCTCGGACGCTGGAAACTACTTGTTGCTGACCGGCATGGAAATGCTTCTGATGATAGTAAGCTACAATTGCTCGTGCGATACCGATGATCCAGGATGCAGGGATGTTTCCGACGCTCCGATACAGCAGCGATCTTCAGCCCGAGCTTCAGCCGGTCACCAACGCAAAGTATGCCTTCAGCAAGTTGCGACCACTCTTGGAAATGTTTGCTCTAGTTCGTGGGGAAAACTTTCGTGCTGTGACAATTTCACGAGAGCGTTGATCGCATCGCTGTACTCATGGGAAGTGATGAGCCCACCTTCCTGCAGGGTTGATTCACTGGAGACGAATTCCATTTAAATCGTCGAATATAGACAGTCAGTCGCACAAGATCTACCAGAGACGATCGAAGGACGAAAATTTCACTCGGAGTGACGGTTGAAAGGGCTGCTGCCTCTCCAGATCCGCCATGTTGAACTTGTTCTCATTGAATTCTACCACTTTGGGCCAGTACTGCTGATCTAACTTCAGTCAGCAAGGCCCGTGAAACCAGCGTGGTTCGTACTGCAGCTGCACTGGGGTCATGCCCATGCCTCTTGAAATAATATCCGCAGGATTCTCTTCTCCTGCGACGTGATTCCAAATTCCTCCTTTCGTTATGTGTTGGATTTCGGAAACACGGTTTGCCACAAATTGCTTCCATCTCGATGGCGACGACGAAAGCCAGCAAATGACGATGGTTGAGTCGGCCCAAAAGAAGCATTTTAGCAGTAACGTTGATGCTGTTGACGATTTTCTCGTAAAGGTGCGCTAGGAGCAATGTGGACGATAGTTCCAGGCGAGGAGTCGATAATGATTTGCATGTGTTTGAAATTATTTGTGTTCAAAATAAGCTTTAAAACGAAGATCAAAATTTTACCGAACGTGTCATCTAAATTTTTATTCGAGTTAATTTTTTCATGAATTGTTCGATCACTTCCCTAACGGGTTGCTCCCCTGATGGCCGCAGCACATCTGACAGAAAAACAGCTGGCTGGTGCGATGGGGAGCTGCTTTTACACAACATGCGTTAACGTGAAAGAGACCCCCCAATGATGCGGTGTCCTACGGTGGAGCGGGATGCACTGATGTTGTTTGTTCAAAAATGCCTTATTGGCGTTACTGGCTGCAAGCGACTAGTAGAGGGGGTGGGGGGGGGGGTAGTTTGAAGTAAGGGGATCGGTGTACCAGAATGAGTACATCTAAACAGCTCGAGAAATTAGTGCTGTTGTCCTGAGCTAAGGGGGAATTAAAACGATTTTGATAAACAATTTTTTGTTACTGCAGTGGGATGCTCCACCAATGTCGTTAGTAGCTGATAGTACGAGGACGAGATAATCGAAGAATCACCCACTCTAATGAATGGTTGTTCACTTTCATTCTCACTCATACGAGGTAATCTGGGCGAGTTCTTGTAAACACCGCTAGGGTAGAATAGCATATTTTCGATCTCCGATTAAATCAACCGTTTCGTTCATTGAAAATTGGGCCACTTACCGTAATATACACGAAATAGAATGCGATGATGATAAGCTTATTAGTCGCCCCGCTGGTGCCGCCTGCCTCTCTGAAATGGGCAGACATTAAAAATGTTGTTGAGAAACGTTTGCGAAAACAAGCGTGAATGTGGCTCCTCACACTCGTCTCGTCACAGAGGCTAACGTGATCCGACTCGCGACTAACGAAGCAATGAATTATTCTAAAAATAAAACAATATGAAACAGAAAGCGAAGCGACTACCGCTTGCATGCTGGTCGGTTGGCTTGGTTGGTTGGTTGGCTGAATGACAAACAACAAACAGTAGCCGGCCGGTCCGGTCCACGTTGCCTGGCCTCCCAAACCCAGTTGCCACCGGACCGGAGCAAGGGTCCTTTCATTCTCTATCATGGCTGGTTTGGTTTTTAATTCGGTCGGTGCTGTAGCAAGGGATCACAACGTTTGTCGAAAAATAAATGTACGTCAAATAAGGGGTTGTCCAGAAACCACGTAGATAGCTTCTAGGCAGAGGTGGATTTAAATAAACGTCACTGTGGTTTGCAAAAAGTTCCTAAACGGTATCTAGGGACTAGGAAATAGTTTGTCGGTGCCTAACCAAACTCCTTCTTCACATCTCCTCGACAAAATTACTCGTAGTAATTACCTAACGACTCGTCGATATCTAGTACCGTGGGGGCACCATATTTGACGCACTTTTGAATTAAATCCATGATACCTTTTATACCTTCAAATGAATCGAAGTATTTTTGTTCACGTTTATTCTTCACACTCGTAAAACCAAACTGTCTGTTGATCTTTAGTAACGTCAAAATAAAAGCAAAAGAAAAACATCGTCTGTCAAGTGCGTCAATTTTCATCTTCCATAACAAAGGAGCTAAGAAACGAGTTGTACAATTTTTATTAGTTTGCATATAAAAATCAGTTTTTTAGTGATAAAAACATCTGTAACTGTAAGAACGTATGTATTACTAGTGATCTGATGCTTGCAATGTTACTTATTTATGTTTTAATCAATATTTTCGACCGAAAACTTTGCATCAATTTAGGCTCATACAGTTCCTAATTATTTTCAGAACGAAAACATGGGATCCGAAATTAACTCCGATAAAAAGTACATAGTCTACACCGAAGCTTGGAAAATCTGTTGACATGACACGTAGAGGTGTATCCATCCGGCAATCAGCAAATTTTTTTGGCGTTCCAGAGGCCATTGTTCGGCGGAAGCTGAAACAATCAAAGCAGCGTTCACGGGGGAAGCCAATGATTTTGTCTGCGGAAGAGGAAAGGACTATAATCGACTGAATTCGTTTTGCGGCAAAAGCGGGCTTTCCGGTTGATGCCCAAAGATTGAAAACAGGGTGCCTTCCATTCATTTTGACTAAGAAAAAGTTTTATGAAATTACGGAATAATAAGATTATGTGATAATATTTTGTTTGTGTACGTAACAAGAAAATATTGTGAAGTTTGTGTCTGACGCATAATACCTGCCAATTTTCTATTGTCAGGGTTTTGAGATGTGCATTGCTTTTGTGCACGGAGTGACTTGAAAAAGAAAAGTGCAGAAAAGTGATATTTGGTTGTTGTGTGGTTGGAGTGGAGGGAAAAAATATGCGTGGAAGCATCGGGAATGCGCTCCCGGGTGAAGTGATTTGGTGAGAACGTTCCAGTTGAAGATTGTTGACAAGTGTATTTGTGGTGATGCAAATTATGGTTTAGATGACGCATGGCTTCAAACATTTTGTGTATCCAAATAAAACATATTACATACTAAATACGCACAGAGCATCGTCTGCTGACCATTGCCGCGGGTATATCGTGGGAGTCCCAGGTACCCGGTTCAAGCTTTAGTTGGCGGCGGTGGCTCTTCTTGACCTTCTACCCCCTAAGTAGTTAGTGTGAATAAGGGCGTCTATGTGATGTTTTGCTGTACCTGTTGTGGACATTTAGTGCATCCTGTTCCCTTGACTTGCTGAGGACACCCTGTCTTGCCTCAAAAGTTACCCTTTTTGAAGTACTAGTCTTCACAACATAAAGGGCACCATTACGGAGCATGAGATTTGATCAAATTATTCGCAGTTCTACTTGTCCAACGCCCCCGGCTGGGTGAGGGATAGAGGATGACACACACACACACACACGCATAATACCTGCCAATTTTGCTACATTAGCGTCGCAATAAGCGATTTTGTCATTTATCTCACCCACTCTTCGCTCTTCACTCTTCGCGAAGAGGCGATCAGAAAATCGCTCATTGTGACTCTTTTGAAGCTAAATTTGCATATTTTGTGTGTCAAACATAAACTTTATAATCTTTTCTTGTTACTTACACATACAAAATATGATCATAATATCTTATTATTCCGCAATTTCATAAAACATGTTTTTCGCCAAAATGAATGGAAGGCACCCTGATTGAAAACATCTGTTGGATACTTTCTTCAGCTGTCTGGCAGACCTAACCCTTTTACTGGAGGAATCCCCGGTCTTAAGTGGTTGAAGCTGTTTTTACGACGCCATCCTGAAATATCTCGACGCGTACCGAGTGCTCTCTCGAAGCAACGCACTGTGGTTTTGGAGAAACAAACAGATAAGAAACGGGTTCAGTGAAGTTGATTCATTTATAAACAATGAAAAACTACAGCAAGTTCTTGCGAAGCCAGAATGTGTGTTCAATATGGACGAATCGGCAGTTAGGATGGTTCCGACAAAAGAGCAGGTTTTTGCCAAAACTGGAGAAAATATGTTCACACGAACAACGGAAACTCCGTGAAGGAAAGTTATGCCGCTTTGTTTGCGGCCAACGCCGCCGGGACGCTTGCTCCACCCTTACAAGCAACGTCTTCCGGCGGAAATCGTGCGGAGTGCACCACCAGGTTGGGCTGTTGGAAGAAATCAATCAGGATGGATAATTCAAGAAACATTTTTTGATTATTTGAAGAATGTATTTGTATCGTGGTTGAAACAGACGGAAATACCGCTACCAATTATTGTTTTTGTGGATGGTCATTCCTCTCACGTATCGTACCAGACTGTTGAATATTGTCGCACGAACCAGATCTCTCTGATTTCCTTGTTGGGGGAGGTTGTTCATTGAAACTTCCGGTCCGCTTCGTAGCATAGTTAGTGCTTGCTAAGAGGTGCCAGGTGGTAACCCACTGATTTCCTGACGATCGGCCAAATTTGAAAGACGTCTGCATTGAATTGTCTCACATTGTAATATTCCGCCCACTATATCACAATCAATTGCGAGTAGCTGAGCGGAATGGAGACAAGGAAAGCATTTGGTACAGGACCAAGTCTCTCCCGGCTGGTGCCAAAACAATGAACCTTTAAGCAACTGGATCAAGTTGTCATGGGGCACGAAATGATCCTGTTGCATGGCTTGGAGCTGTTGCAATCGAGTAAGGGGGGGGGGGGGGGGGAGGTTGGTGCTAATGTTTGATTTGTTTTTGTATAATTTCAGGTGTTAAGGTGGCTCGCTGCCTCTGGATAGTGGGTTTGACGGTGGTTCAGCAAGAATAATATTGAGACATACGGGAATGCAACAAATGTGTCAAATTAACTGCATTGGTAACGAAAACACAGAGGAGCGTACACCTGATGTAACACACTAAGGTGATGGTAATATAAGGTCGGTGATAATATGACATTTACACAAAAGCGGAGATCAAATCATTTTGGTCAACGTACCAAAATTCGAAACTTCGATTAAAACGTGGAATCTGTGCAGCACCAGTGGAGAACACTCAAAAGTTGCAGGTCTCATCAACCGCTGCCTGCGGTATATAACTTGTGGCTGGTGGCCTCACAAATGGATCTCAGATGTAAATGTCATCAGAAGCCGATAGCAATAGAAACGAAGTCTGCAGGCAAGCATTTGATTATGAATTAAATCCGCCAGAACATCGCAGCAAAGGCAAATACTAAGGCGACGGAGCGTCAACAAGTAAATTAAGCAAGCCGATAGGAATTTGACTTGGGCTCAGTTCAAGCAGCTGCCCGGAATGGAAGTCTTTCACGTTGGCCCTGTGCACCTCTGGATGTTCCCAGGTATTTGAGTACGACGACGATGGACGTTGCCCCTTGGAACGGAATGAAAGCGAACAAACTTGATGTTGCACAACAAGCCAACGTGTTTTTTTTTAGCAAATCAACAACATCCTCTATCTCTCTTCTTTATTCTTTTAATCTCTTACTATCCCCTAATCGGACGCTAGTGGGACCAAAAGCCTGCTAGTGAAAGGAAAGTCGTTATGCTATACGGTCTAGCATAGGCCACGACTAAATTTCCGTAGGTTCATGCCTGGCTTAAGTGCAGATCGGTAGGCAGTAGCCTGCCAGGGTGTGAACTGAGCAATAACAATAACAATAATGAACCGGATCTCTCTGATTTCCTTGTTCCTGAATTCGACACACGTACTCCAGCCATTGGACGTATCCTTTTTTAGACAGTTGAAGGTCCAATGGAACAGACATCTTATTGAGTATCGAACCTTTCATGCTGGTGAGTCCTTGCCAAAGCATGAAATTGCACCGCTTTTGGAAAAAGCGCTTGATAATATGAAGAACTTGAAACCCATACTTGTAAATGGTTTCCGCAAGTGTGGAATCGTGCCGTGGGATCCTAATGCGGTTAATTATCAAATGCTTCTTCAAGAGCAAGATAAGCCCAATGATGAGAGGGACGAGTGTATTCAACTGGACAAAAAAGAAAACAGCGAAACTATTGAGGAAAACAATTTACTGCGGGGTTTGGAATCGCACCTCAAGGTTGGACAGCTAAAACTATTTGAGAAACATCAGTCAGCCTTGATTTGGCCGGGTCCTGCAAATCATACCAACCTGTTCTATGTTTGGCAGCAGATGAAAAAAATGGCAGAGTCGATTTCTAATAAGCATGATAATCAAACTGACGGTTTTTATGGTTTCGGAAGTGATGAAATTGAAGGTCCTAATTCCTGAATATGTTTTTAGAAGTACCTGATGGGTTAATTATAAATATTGATTTAATTTTAGATTATCGGATGCGCACCTTGTCAAGGTGGGACAGATTTCAGATCACAGAGAGCCCAAGCAATGACGAATCCGTCAGATGTACGGAAGGACAAGAACAAAGTGATTATCTTGAAGAACCTCTGGGAGGGCCAATAGACACAGAAATCCTTCCAATGCTTCCGGAAAAGCATCCAGATGAGCATGCGGAGTCAGAGACATCACACGATTTATCTCAATCAGGTTTATCTGAGGAAAAGGAGAATCTGTTCAACAAAGCATTTTTCTTGCCACAAACAACACCCAAGGTGCCAAAAGCTGCACGTAAGCGTCCCCGTCTACCGGCTGTTGCTACAAGTGAAGAATATAAAGCATGGTATGCAAAAATGGAATCGCAAAAGCAGAAGGAAGAACAGATTCGAGCAGAGAAGAAAAGGCTAGAGAGACCAAAAAATCTGCAGCTCTAAGGGGCCGTCAAGAGTCTAAATCTAAAGCTGCTCCGAAAAAAGTCAAACTCGTAATTTAATGGTCCTTGTTAAGTTTTTTTTTCCGATATGTATGTTACAAAAAGTTGAATAAACAGTAATTATTTGTTTAATTCACATCATTTTGTTCAGTGCATCAAATAAAGAACACTTTGCGTCAATCAAGGCACATTGCGAAATCAGTGCGCCAAAATCAATAACATAGGAAAATTGTTGATAAATCTATGTCTACGACATGGTCTTAATCTGTTCCTGAAAGGCCAAACTCATTAAATAAATAATATAATGTTATATAACCGCTACGCATATGATCATTATGGATTGAATTTATAACATTTTTATAGTGCGTCTAATAAGGAACATTTTGCGTCAAATTAAGAACGTAGGAAAATTAGTGCGTCATTATTAGGCACACGACGAACGATATCAAAAGTAATTTTTTCCCAACAGTTTTTAACAAGTTCGTCAAGTTTTATATTTTTCTCCTATTCTTAGATGTTACAAATAGTGGCAGGCAAAATTTCAAATAAATTCATCGCGTGTTGATTTTTTAAATCAACATTGAATTTGATATTTCCTTAACTGCGTCAAATATGGTGCCTTCACGGTATATTTTTAGTCATCATATCTGCTTCCTGGGTAGCCAAATACTGCAGAGTGTAGACAGATCACTGCATTGGGGTAAGATGGACAGTGACTCGTTTACCTATCAATCATTCAGTCTCTCACAAGGCCGTGAATGATGAGTCAGATGGGAGTTCATATTCATGACTCATTGAACCTGACTGTTTCGAGCATTGGCTATGTGATATCCGTGTATTTTTTTCATTTAAAAAAACTCAACGTGAGAAAATTCTCATAGCACCACACTCTTCGAAACTACCAATCAGGTGCTGCAACCGCAAACAATCAGTGATCAGACCGATTTCGTGAATGAATGTTTAAGTTAGCAGCGGTCCGAAATTGCTGCCTTAAGGAACGCCTGAGTCCCTATCAGCTACTAACGACATATTCTCGAGTTTGGCAAGTTGAAAGCAGCCTTAAGATCCTTGTATACGACGTCCACCTGTGCTCCTGCCTCCATATTCCGTACGCATTGGGAAATGAAAGGAGCGAGGTTTGTTGAGACCGAACGTTTGGGAGAAATGTAGTTTCTAAAACTGGCAAATAAAGCGTCTTTGATGATTATCTCGAAGAGTTTCGAGCAGGCACAAAGTGATTCCAATGAGAAGGAAATGCACCTTGTTGTTATGAAATATTGAACAGCTTTAAAAGCGGAGAGGAAAGTTCTGATGAGCATCATTTGAGTATGCCCGGTGGAATGCCGTCAGGCCCAACAGCGTTCGAGAATTTCAGCCTCTGGATGGCAGAGTCGACGAGGTCCAATCCTCGGTCCAATCAACGGAGTAGCTAAGATATCGGAGCATTTTTAAGGACACACCCGATGGAATAACACACGGACCTGGTGAAAATGATGATTTGGCTTTTCTCATCACAGAGAGAACCATTTGTAGATCTACGGCAAAAACATCCATGTTTACGACACCGGTTGGCTCATCACGGACGGTTCGCTCAATTTCTGCTTGCGATGGGGAGAAGTGTCTAGCAAATAGGCTGCATTTGTCCTCAGTTTTGCAGAAACATTTTTGACGGCAGCCTAGTTTCCATCCTCTTCGTATTCACAGACGACCAGAATCCCTTGGGGTGGCTTTGCAGATTATATTGAGTACGAATTACATACCTCTTGCAAAGCAGCTTGTTGTAGTGGCGATAATCATTGCTGGCTATTGAAAAATTTCGTTTGGTAAGGGTACATCGTCGATGAGTGAGAGCGCGGAGAGCTCTAGTTCGCACTCGTTTCAGGTTGCGGAGAGTAGCGTTAGACCAAGGCGGTTTTCTTGGAGGTAGGAACTTCGGTACTGAAGCACCAGGGTTGGAAAGTTTCACCGAAATTCACTATGACTCACGAACTTTTCCCTTGGTGAACTTCGTGAAATATCGCAAAGCAAAGCAAAAACACAGTCGCGCAAAAGATAATTATAAATGTATCGATATCAAGGTCATTCAACACGTTCCAGTCAATCCGGGACAAGGAACACCTCAGCAAACGGAAACCGGTCTTCCGAAAATTGAGTCGAGTGGCAGTCAAGGTTTCATCAAAACGAATTTGAGACTCGTTCGCGATACATATATCCAAAGCATGGTGGAAATTGTCAAGAGGAACGATGACGTCAGGCGCTTCAGCGACGACACAGTCCAGAAGTGCACTTTCGCTTACAAAAACCAAGTCAACAAAACGAGAGTGGAAATCGGGAACAAGGTTTATCTCGCTCAGTCCATGAAAAGCCGTGCCGTCTACAAGCAATCGGATCTGGCCTGAGGGCGATCAGATAAGCCCAGGCTGATTAAAATCACCAAGCAGAAGAAGCACCGAGGGGGACGACTCTATCTACGATGCAGAAAAGATTGTGTTTTGCTGTGGCTAGCTGCACGCACGCTGAGTAGATATAAGGAAGATTTATGTCGATTTTGAAGATTTCCTGCAAAAAGATGAAGCACGATGTAAGTAGATGCGAGAAATGAAAGATGATTTTTCGAAGATTGATTCGCTAGTGTGAGATTTTTTGAGCATCTAGAATTGAGATTTAGATGTGTCGCTCCCCTCGAGAAGCACATCCGTTATATCAGCCAAGGACGATGCAAATTCTGCAACATCCAGATGAAGCTGCATTGTGCTGCAGTTATGTCGACGTTCAGGGGGAATATACACCGCTCCAATGAGGATGTTCCGCGAAGTGAGGCTGACCTTAACCCAAAGCGCTTCAATTGTAGTAAATAGTTCGTCGGCGATCAAGCAGGAGGCGAATGCGTTGGAAACAGCGATGAGGACACCACCACCGTGAGTACGAAGGCTGTTGGATGAATTACGGTCTAATCTGTACGACAGTAAAAGAATGTATATTATACAATTTTCTGGAACATTTGTAGTGTTTTGAGCATTTTGTTTTTGTTTGTTGTATAAAGATTTACGATTTATGGCTAACTGGCAGTACTGTGTTTGAGTTGTCAATCTCTGTGTTCTACAAGCCTGATTGGCAAATCAAAGTTGGCACTCGTGGAGAATAGAAGAACTATGAGAGTGATGATGGTTTCCAAATTTTACACGGTGAGGTATACGAGTGCAATCTTAAAATGCTATTATTTTGCAAATTGAGCATTTTATTTAAATCTGGTTAATGTTACGTAAGTAGAAAACTTAAGGACTACTCAAAAGACATATAATATAGAAAAAAATATTTTCTTTTAAGATTTTTATGTGTAGACATAGATTTCAGCTTTTCTACCATTGTAGCAGAAACCAGATTTAAATAAAATGCTCCATTTGCAAAATAAAAGCATTTTAAGATTGCACTCGTATACCTCCCCGTGGAAAATTTTGAAACCATCATCACTTTCATAGTTCTTCTATTCTCCACAAGTGCCAACTTTGATTTGCCAATTGCGCTTCGTTTTCCTGCACTGAAAAAAGTTTTCACTTAGTTTCTATTAGGAACGCACATAGTATTTTTCCAAAAACAAAAACAATGATTTTTACCTGAATATCACATAGCATTAGAAATTCTATATGAGAAATCATATAGATTTTATTGGACACATAACGTTCATGTGATTTAGTAGTGCAATTTCCAATTATGGGATCACATGAAAGTTATGTGAAATTCACATGGATATTTTCCACTGGTTATGTGATTTACTTTATGAGTGTGTGGAAAGTAGGTATGAAAGCAAGTTAGAAGGAAAGCCAGAGCAATTGTAATTCAACAACCGACACGTTCGGACACGAATAAAAAAACCGGAAAAAGTTAAAACCGCGTTTTGTTTTGTCATCCTCTCTACAACTTCAGAAGTGGGATTCGTTCTGGATTCCGATACTTCTGATGATGGCGACGCGATTGAATAAAGAAGACCTTCTCGAATGGTTGCAGGCACACAAAATTGAAGTTCCGGAGACGGCAACCATTCGCCTTCTGCGAGCTTTGTACGACAGCCATCCGGCTAATCGTGTTGAGAACCATGAGGAAGATGGCAATGGAGGAGAAGGAACAGGAGACAACGAGGAGAAGGATGCGCTCGACGAAGAGATCCGGATTCTCCAGAAGAAAAAACAAATCGCCGACTTGCGCCGGGAGCTGGCTTGCAACGAGTTATTGTTTGTTAGACCACCAGAGTATCAGGATTTAAGGTGCCTTGTCCCATCGTTTGCTGGTAGTGAGTCGTATGTTCCCGAGAGATGGCTGAATGACTTCGAACGTACTTGTGATTCTGTGGGAGGAGATGCAGATTTTCGGCTAAAATGCATCCGTAGATTAATGGAACCAGGTACGGAGGCCGAATGGTTTCTGCGTGTCGACCGTTCTGCCACTTACGCCGAATTCCGTGATAACTTTCTGCAAAACTTCGGTCATTCATTCACGGTGGCAGAAATCATCGATCGGCTCAGGAAAACCACGTTTATCAGCTGCAAGACTTCGGTGATGGGATACATCCTCAAGATGCAAGAGATTGCTTCGCGTGCTGATATTGACGAGGCACAAACTGTAGAAATGATCGTCGATGGATTCCGTGATCGTTCCGCTGATGTTTCCGTACTCTATCCGGCAAAGGACATGATGCAATTGAAACAACTAGCCCGACGGTATGCGCAGCTCCGAGAAATATGTTCCAGTTCCGTTCGTGCCACATCATACATTCCAGCACAAGGAAGCAACAAACTGAAGGCTAAAAGCAGTTCCGATTTCGAATTACGGTGTTATAATTGTTCCGGTAAAGGACACATTTCTGCTCGTTGTACAGAGCCTCGTCGAGAGCCAGGATCATGTTTCCGTTGTGGCTCTACTGATCACATCATCAATAATTGTCCTAAAGCAGCACTAGTAGACGACTTCCGTCGGGACAAACCGGCTGATAATTCCAACAATCAATTGAACGCAGCTCTTTCCGAGTTGAATCTGGTAAGTGTTGCATTTCTATCTAACAAAAAAGTGCATCCAGTAAGTAGTCTTCTCCCCCTTTTCGATACGGGTAGTCCGATCAATCTAGTTAAACGGTCCGCTGTTCCCAACGAGTTGATTCCGGTTGATGAGAAGTATTCCGGATTCCGAAGCATAGGAAATTTTCCCCTATGTGCTTACGCTGTCATCCTGGCTCCTATAACATATGGAGCCCATTGTCCCATGTCCCAGACCATTTTATGACCCATCCTCGTTTGCTAGGACGGGAATTTTTAAAGACTTTTGGAATAATTTTGTTTAAAACACGATCAAATCAATACAAAATTGAAGTGAAGAATAACAATAAAATACAAATTTCAAATAATCTTTTACATTGTGTGTATGATGTGGTTCGGAAGGGGTCTGTGAATACCATAGGAAGTTGTTCCATTTGCGCAGCATATTTCTGCATCGACAGTACTGATGATTCTGCTGATAATGTTGTTATCCCAGACATTTACGCCATTGAACTTGATGACGAAGTTCATTTTAACTCAACATTAGAACCGAGTGTCCAGCGCGAAGTTATGACAGTTATTAAAGAAAATTACGTAGATATTACAAACATTCCGGAAATTCCACATTCTTACGAAATGAGGTTGAAATTGACTTCCGACATCCCCATCAGTTATGGTCCGCGATGTCTTTCGTATGCTGACAGAGTTGAGGTAGATAACATCGTTGAGGGATTACTATCTGCTGGTATAATTCGACCTAGCAATTCTCCGTATTCATTTCCGATTGTCTTGAGGACAAAGAAATCTGGTGAGCGACGAATGTGTATTGATTATAGGTCCTTGAACAAAATAACTGTGCGTGACAGTTATCCTATTTCACTTATTGACGACTGTTTGGAGCGAGTTGAGGGGAAGAAATATTTCTCTGTTTTCGACTTAAAAAATGGATTTCATCAGGTGAGCATGGCCCCAGATTCCGTTCCATTTACTGCTTTCGTGACACCTGGTGGACAATACGAGTACGTCAAAATACCCTTCGGTTTACGCAATGCTCCAGCAGTGTTTCAACGGTTCATCAACATGATGCTAGAATCATTTATAAAAGATGGATCAATTGTGGTTTACATGGACGATGTTACCTTAGCCACTAATACGATTTCCGAGCATTTGGACTTATTAGGACGAGTTCTTAAAAGGTTGGCAGAGTTTCGATTGGAGATAAAAATTAAAAAATGCCAGTTCTGTTTCACATAAATTTAACTTTTGGGTTTTACGGTCAGCAATAAGGGGATCAAACCGAACAAATCACATCCGGAGGCCATTGCCGTCAGATGCCAGACAGATGAGTAAGTGTCTTGGACTATTTCCGTATTTCCGTCGTTTTGTTCCGTCTTTTTCATCTATTTCGTTACCATTACGCAACTTAGTAAAGCCTGGTACTAAGTTTGAGGTTGACGAACAATGCAAACAGGCGTTTATTACATTACGTGATAAGTTAGTTTCTACTCCCGTTTTGGCACTTTACAATCCTTCACGTGAAACCGAATTACATTGTGATGCCAGTTCCGAAGGCTTTGGTGGAATATTGTTGCAGAAACAAGATGATGGCAAGCTACATCCGATTGCTTATTTTTCTAAACGGACAACTTCTGCAGAATCTCGTTACCATAGGTTCGAATTGAAAATATTGGCTATAATTTATTCTTTATACGTAAGTTCCGAATTTACCTAGAGGGTATTCCATCCCGGATTGTTACCGATTGCAATTCCCTAGCTATGACGCTGAACAGAAAAAGTATTAATGCTAAAATTGCTAGATGGGCTTTAGAGTTGGAAAACTATCATTATTCTATTCAACACCGCAATGGCAAGTTTATGAATCACGTTGATGCATTAAGCCGTATTCCCTCAAATTCTGGTCAGGTTGTTTCTGCTGTCAGTCCAGATGATATTGACTTCCAATTGCAATTGGCACAAGGGCGTGACCCAACAATTCTCAAATTAAGAGAACAACTAGAAAAAGGATTAGTTAAGAATTTTGTTTGGAAGCTGTTTACCGGATGCAAAACTTCTGTTTTACGTTCCTTCTGAAATGGAAGGTCATGTTACACGTAACATTCATGAGAAACTGTGTCATATGGGTATTTCGAAAACTTTGGATCAATTGAAAATGCATTATTGGTTTCCGAAAATGAAGGACAAAGTTGAAAATTATATTAAAAACTGTGTCCGTTGTATTAAATATGTATTCTGATTCAAATTCCGATGGGGGTCATGTTTTACATAGCATTCCGAAGAAACCTGTTCCGTTTGATACTATCCACATTGATCATTTTGGACCTCTTCCGTCAATTATGTCTAAAAGGAAACATATCTTGGTTGTTGTTGATGCTTTTACGAAGTTTGTTAAGTTGTATGCTGTAAATTCCACAAGTACGAAAGAGGTGTGTGCCTGTTTGGATAGATACTTCGAATGTTATAGTCGCCCTCGTAGAATTATTAGTGATTAGTGGAATTCGCTATGAATAATTCTGTTCAGTCGAGTACGCATCAAACTCCTTCTGTCCTTCTGTTTGGAGTCCATCAAAGAAGGCGCGAAGTCGATGGTCTGTCTGAATATTTGGAAGATACATAGGTCAAATTCGGAAGTAGTTCGGGATTTAACTACAGTACGTGAAGCTGCTTCTCGTCTTAGCGAAGACTCTCAGAGCAAGAATGCAGCCTCTTTTGATAAAAGACATACAACCCCAAATACTTTCACTGAAGGTGAATACGTTGTAATACGTAATGTTTACACTGCTATTGGGACCAACAAGAAATTTATTCCTAAATATCGAGGGCCTTATCGTATACACAAAGTACTACCAAATGATCGTTACGTAATTCGGGATATTGAGAATTGCCAAATGTCCCAACTTCCTTATGATGGCATAATTGAAGCTGCTCGAATTAAGAGTTTGGCAGATTGGAGGACCCCTTGTAAAGAAGAGATGCACTAATGGACAAAGCAACACTTGTCAAACTTGTGTAGTTTTGTGTTTGTGGGTTTTTGTTTTGTGGGTAATCGTCTTTTATAACTTATGAATGATCGAGACGATCATTGGTCAGGAATGGCCTAGTGTTTTGAGTATTTTGTGTTTGTGTGTTGTATAAAGATTTACGATTTATGGCTAACTGGCAGCACTGTGTTTGAGTTGTCAATCTCTGTGTTCTACAAGTCTGATTGCGCTTCGTTTTCCTGTATGTTTGAGTGTATGTGTGTAAAGTATGAATGTGGAAAGTAGGTATGAAAGCAAGTTAGAAGGAAAGCCAGAGCAATTCGACAGTGAGCATGCATAAGGGCGAATACGCGATGATCGATTCTCTTCATCGATTTTCTCTTTGCATTGCTACAGCTAAGCGAAACAATTTTCTAGAATTTTTTCAATGCAGAGTAGTAACAGGTTGTATTGGCTATCAAAAGCAACAGCAAACGCACCGAGAAACGTTAAATCCAGCGAGTTATTAACAAAAGAGAAAATCGACGAAGAGAATCGACCATCGCGTATAGGCCCTTATGCATGCTCACTGTCGAATTCGACAACCAACACGTTCGGACACGAATAAAAAACCGGAAAAAGTTAAAACCGCGTGTTTTGTTTCGTCATCCTCTCTACACATTAAACAAATTTAGAAAACTTCAGGGATGTCCAGATAAGCTCAGGGAAAATTAGTGATTTAAGGTAAAGTTCCGTGAGCGTTTATAAACTTTATAAAACTTAAGGTTTTCATTGTGGAAACTTCAAGGCAATTCAATTAGTTTCAGTAAAATTGCTAGGTCTTATAAGAAAATACTGAGAAATTCACATAAGTTCAGAATTTCACGCAAGCTTAAGAATTTTTAGGACAGTTCGAATAAATTCAGGGCATTGCAAGAAGTTCATGAGAACTGCATAAAATTTAGAGAAGTTTCGAGAACTTCAGGAAAGAACGGAGCAGTTCCGTTAACTTAAAGTGAAATCACATCATTTTTAAAGAAGTTTCGAGAACTTTAGCAAATTGTTAAAACTTCATGATTGATCCACGATTGTTAGGAAAATTTAGGGAACTTTAGGAAGTCTGAAAAAGTTCAAGGAAGTTTAAAAATTGGATGAGAAGTATTGTGAACTTCAGGCTAGTTCTTCGAACTACAAAAGAACGAGGCAGTTGAATAGCCCAATCCACATTCAACGGAGATTTCTCATGAAAATTCACTTGGTGTTGAAACTCTCATGGCATTATTATAGAAATTCATTTGGAATTCTTCTCTGATTCTATAAAAAATATAACCAGAATATACTTAGAATATTTCTCACAATTCCATTGAAATATTCCTCAAAATTTCGTTGAAACTATTCTCCGAATTCAGTTTTCTTGGAAATTTCCTCTGAATTACTATGAAATTCCCCTCAGTAAGAAAGGGAATGATTCTAAAAATTGTCATTGAATTAATTTCTGAGTTCGCGTTCCATCGTTTTGCAGGAAATCTATAGAATCTTCATCAATCTTCTTTCCATCTACTCATCGCGAGCTCATCCAACGACAGTAAAAAAAATCTTCCCTACATGGAAACATAGAGTCGCCCCCCTGGCTCCTTCCCTTTAAATTCTACTCTCATTGGAAGTTTCATAAGAATTCATTTACATTTCTCCTCACAAATTCCATAGATTTATCCTCATAATTTGTTAAGCAAACTCTCGTGGAATTCTATTCCAAATTCCTTTGAAGAACTCCTGAAGTTATTCTCAGATTTAATTGTAATCCTCTTTTGACAATCCCCTAAGTATTCTCCAAAAATTTCCAATGACTTATGTTCCGGAATCGTTTTCTTCCACAAACTTCATGAACTTATCATCAGAATTCCTTTGGACTTTTCCTCTGACGTTCACAGGAGTTCTACTCCTCAGAAATTCCTATGGTTTTTAATTAAAAATTCAATTCAGGGGTTTCTTGAAATTCTACTAAAAGCTATCTCAGGCTTCACATGAAATCTAAAATTCCTGAGAACTGCCTTGAAAGCAGATTGCACTTGACGTTTTTCTCAAAGATTTTTATCCCAGAACTCCCTTGGAATGAAGTCGTTAAAAATTATAATAATTTTAAAAGTTTTTAAAATTTAAAAATAAACAGTCTAGAGGACCGTTTGTCTGAGCTTTCAAGACTGCTGCTTTGCAATGGGTGTGGGAAGAGTCCGCCCTCTATCCACGAAATGTTAACAGCTCTTCCCGTCCCCACCGTTGAAGCCTAGCTACACCGTCGTCTAATCCTGTGTATGGGCAAAAGCGAACAAGCCGGCACACGCGTTCTTTCATTTGATTTGAAGACACAACCAGCCAGCCCCGTCGATGATAGTATTAAAGGCTGATGAAAGTGAAAGACTCAATAACGTCAACGGAGGGGTATAAAGTTCGGGCGAACGTGTTTGTGCGTCTGGGATTATCAGTATACCTAGTTATGACTTTCGCTAACACGATTGCTTCTTATCTGTTTTTCCCTTGCAGCGCGTGAATCATGGCTCCCGCACAGCATGATGGACTACTTTGGCCAGACGTCATCGATCCGCATAGTGGACATCCTGGTCAAGGTGCAGAATCCACACGACAAGTTCATCCTGGACAAGCTGACCGAATGGATCCGCAGCGGTTCGAACAAGATGCTCGCCCTGACCCTGTTCGGGCACATCATCCAGAAGCGACCGACCTGGCTGCACAAGGTCGGCAAACACCAGCTGGTGAATGAAGTGCTAAAACTGTCCAAGATGGAGAGGGAAATTATTCCGCTGATCAACGCTGTGCTGTGCATCATCGATCTGCTGCCGGTGATTCCGCTGGTCATGGGCATGTTCGTGCAGGACCTATTCGAGATATTCAACTACCTGGCAACGTTCGATCGGAACACTTCCGTCAGTCTGCCCGAGGATCAGCTGATCCATTTGCAGTTTGGTCTGTATGAGCTGTTCAATCGGTTGTACGGAATGTATCCGTGTAACTTCGTGACGTTCCTAAAGCGGGAATACCGAGGAGACAAGCAGGCAGTTTTCCAACATACGATTAAGCCGTTGTTGGACACGGTCAAGATCCATCCCCGGTTGGTGTCGTCGGATAAGGACAGCGAAATCAGTCAGATTCGGTGGAAGAACATGGAACCACACGATGTGGTGAGCGAATGCGCTCGAATGTCGCTGGACTACATGGAAAAGGCGCAGGAAGTTCAGAACCAGACCGTCAGCAGTGAGTGTCCTTGCTACGCGACACCAATCAAACCGGTGGAGTTCAACGCCATGACGGCGACGGTAGATTTCCACTGGAAGGCCACCGTTAACTACTTCAACAAGAGCTCCACCGATGACAAACTCAGCACCATAGCAGTGCAAAATTCGTTCTGGTCGCCGAGTAACATGATGCAACCGACGCCACCGCCAGGTTCGGGAACCGTTCCGCACACTCCCAACCCCACACCGAGCTATACGATTCCTTCGATATCGGGTCCACATCTACCGGCGGCTGACGGTGCTTCCCCACCGGAAGCAGCCGTCGAAGCCACCCCGGAAACCACACCGATGAAGGACATCGTCAAGCCGGTTCGACCGTACCCGGTCAATTCGAGCACGGTTCGAGCAATGTGGAACACCAGCCAACCGTCGTCTCCGATCAAGAAGGAAGCCAACCACTTCAGCTACGAGAAGAGTGTCATCACGTCGCAGAAGCTGCTTCGGATGGTGAACGATCGGAACCACTCGGTGCTGCAGATTACCAACTCCAACAACACAACGGCAACGTCGACTAGTAACAGTGTGCCTTCCAGTCCGCTGCCGATCGATCAACCGGCCTTCGGTAAGCTCTCCGGCACCATTTAAAATTCCATTCCTTCTAAATTACCCTTTACGTTTCCAGAAATTGCCCGCGCGTCGCAGTTGGTATCGAACCTCAAACTCACCCCCGGAGGAACGGTCCTCACCATGAACACCCGCTACGATTCCCCCTCGATCATGCACCAGTCCGACTCGACCCAGGAAGATCAGGAAGTTAACGATATCAACAGCCATCTGCTGCAGGACCAGCAGAACCACCCGCCGCAGCTGAATCCCCAATCCCTGCCAGTCCATCCCATGAAGGAAGCCTTCGATGCGGAGGACTTCGAACTGGAGGAAGGATCACCCTGCTCGGCCGGTGGTTTGCATTTCAAGAACTCCCAGTCGATGATCAACTTCACCCGACATCGGTATCGGATGCATAGTCAGTGTCTGGTGGATTCGGATCCGAGCTACAGTACCGGAACTTCCCCGGCCGATACGAGCAACTATATGTTGAAGAATAGTGTCGGGATCAGTGCCACGCGGAGTGCGGCCGGGGAGGCATTGAAGAGGCGCCAGCGAAGGCACTCGTTGCCGGATTTGAAAAAGTACAGCCTAAGGATAGATCCGAAGACACTGGCCGGGGATAGGCAGGATCTGACGCTGGTGGAAACCAACGGAGATGACAGCAGCAGCGGAAGCAGTCCCTCCGAAGAGGAGGCCATTTCAGCGGCAACACACTTTCACAAGAAGCAAGAGCAAAAGACTGAGGAGCACATTCGTAGAAATATGACGTTGTTCCAGGAGATTCGCAAGAATCTCACTAGCGTGGGTGGCCACAAGGGAGGAACACAGAACGGACCGACGACGGCTTCGCCATTGGTGAGCAGCGGCACGCAAACGATTGAGAACTATCCGCAACCGTACGAGCAGATCATCTACGGTATCCTGCAGGAGGAGCAAAAGTTCAAGACGGATATGGCGATCAAGCGGCTGCAGGAAAAAGGCGAAACCGGAATCCGGATGGATCCGAACGCAATGCTTGACAAGTACATCGAGCTGTGCGTTAAGAAGCGAATGGAAAGTGGCGACCCACGGCGGATAGAAGAACTGTACCGAGATCATATCACCCTATTAAATTTGCAACTACAATACGAGAAGCACCGGCGGGAGATTCACGCCGAACGGAACCGGAGATTGCTGGGAAAGAGCAGGGTGATACGAGCATTGGAACAAAACAATGAAGCACTGAAGGACCAGGTTTCCAGACTGACCAAAGAGATTAGCTCGCTGAATACGGAACTGGCGGGACTGAGGCGGAAGACGAACATGGATTGGACCAAGAGTTCGGCCGAGGTGATCGAGCTGAAGGAGCGCTACGCGGCGGAAACGCGAAAGAACAAGGACCTCCAGGTGAAGATCAAGGAGCTGGAGATGGCCCTGTCGGATGAGTCACGGTCACGGAAGGAACAGACGACGGCTCTCGAGCTGGCACGGGGCGAGTTGTTTGATCTAACGAACGAGATGGAACAGGCACTGCATAAAGCAGATCTGGGACAGCAGTACCGAGATGAGCTGACGCGGTTGCAGTGCGAGATGATTCTGATGGGAGAAATCCAGCTCAAGTGCAGGGAACGGCTTGCGGAACTGGACAGCTTGAAGGCTAGGGACACGGAGATTGCAATGATTCAGGAAACGTACCTGGATGAGGTGAAAGGTGAGTTGTGCTTTTGCTTCATCGCAGCTCATGTTGGTGTTCATGATGATTTTTTTTTTTGTAGATTTGAAATTTAGTCTGGAAATGAAATCGGCTCAGTTGGACTCGGCCAAAGAACGATTGACGGAGCTGGAGCAGCAGCTGATGAAGCGTGACGAAACGATAACCCTGCAGAAGCGTATGCTGAAAACGGTCAAGGAAGAGCATAAAGAGCAGTTTAATGTAGGTTTGATTCGATTGACATACTGGAGTTCGCGATGAATTTGCATTTCTTTTCTTAAAGGCACTCGAGCGCAAATATCATGCACAAAAGGCAATCGTAATTAAAATGGAGGAAGCGATTCTGGAGCTACGGGTCAATACCGATGCCCGGTCGCCCGATTCCGATAGAACAGGTAACTTTTTTTTCTCCCGATACTTAGTTTTCCCTAATTGAACGATTCCCTTCCATAAACAACCAGATGCCGTCGGTTCGCTGGACCACACGTCGCCGCTGTCGATTTCGCTGGCCTCGAGCGAGGGTCTGTCGGAGATCAAGAACCTAGCCCTGGTGGTACAATCCGGCGGAAGCAGCAACCTGAACAACAACAACCACGAGCTGGACTCTAATCTGACAACGCCGACCAGTGCTGTGCCTCCTCCTCCGTTGGACAATAATAACGCGGCTGCCATGGGGCTGATGATAGCCGCCGGTAGGCCACCATTGCCTCCCTCTACCTTCGGTGGCCTGCAATCCAATGATCCTTCAAGCATTATTCCCGGACCAAGTCAGCGGCTATGAACTGTGGTGGTTTCCCCTTACGTCGCGGTATTTTGCCTTGTTTCGTTCCCTGCTTACCTTCCTTACCTTAATGCATATGCGCACCAGCCCAGGAGAAAAATACCGTTTTCTATTGTTTGTTATCCTATTGAATTGATTATTGCGTTGAAATCAAAACCTCTAGAGAAAAAAGAAGAAGAAAAAATACATTTCACCGAGTTCGAACTGAGAGAAAACGTTCGTGTTTCAGTATCGTAAAGATCGCTTTTTGTTTTTATTAAATTGAATATACTACAGCAGTGAAAATTAATAAATTTCCAAAATAGAAAGTTAATTTGGACACCATATTGCGTCTAGGGGAAAAGATGGCTTCGGCAATAGCTTTACCTCAACCTAGTCGTTCAGCGCTTAATTTTGGCCGATGCGATGCTCGGAGTCATGAAGTATCGTCGTGCAATAAATGGGCGCCCAAGTACCTTATTTACCCCTCTGACGATAATAGGTAAAGGTACTGCCGAAGACGTAATTTACCCTATCTATTTGGAGAAAAATAAATAATGTAAACATACTGACAAGACTGCACGGTGTCATCGGATAGGACTTACATAGGTTGCCGTCGTTTGAATTCTCAAATTGGTCGCTATTCGTGCCAGAGATCGGTTTAAATGAGTTACACAGAAAAGTAAGTAGAATTAGTTTGTTGATGAAGATAATTATTCTATTGATGGCAAAGAAAGAATGCTAAATTATCAGTTAAGCAGAAGAACTGCAGAAATAGAGGAAACGGTAAACCGAACGGAAGAGTGTGAAACCCACCCTTCCTGAAATTATGACTGCTAAACACCTACCAGCAGCAGTGGCAGCATCTAGCAGCAATTGTGGGGCAAAGGTACTACAGTGAGATGCACGAGAATTATAAGATTAAAGTGACGTTTATTGAAGAAAAGAAAAACATGTTTGAGTGGATGAGATTGTAAGTTATCCGAAAATGTCCCTCATTTCAATTGTGTGTGTGTGTGAACCATATCCCGGAAAGCCATTTCCTCACTGTTCGACTTGATTAAGTTTAATAACCTTTTATTTTTATTTAATATTGTTAAAACGAGTTGGGTGGATCGATAGGCACGGGACGATGAAGCATCTCCTTCCAGCAACAGGGTCAATAAAAGTCTTAAAATCACTAGTAATCTGTGCTCAAGAGAGCCTCTTGATAACATGCACTTCATGGATTGGTATCAGGTATATTTAGGTTATGGTAGGGCAATATGGGTGACGGGTCAAGATGGGCCATCTACGTGATTTATTTATACTTTTGATTGGCAACACTATCCCCCTTATTCTGCGAGTCACGTGACTCTCTGTCACCGGTAAGGTGACAATTGTCACCTCACCGGTGAGAGAGAGTCACGTGACTCGTAGAATAGGGGGGTATGTCTTTGGTGCTGGCTACGAAATATTTCGCTGCGATCGAAACACGAATAATAGTAGGAAAACTACTGGGGGAGGTGTCCTTATCCTAACTCCAAGCTGAAAGTAGAAGCTATCGAGGACGATTCCTGGAACACGGTTGAACAAGTGTGGGTGGCTATTCAACTTGGTGATCGTCGATTGCTTCTCTGTGCACACTCACCGATACACGGACGGATCTCGCTCTCGGGCCGGGGTCGATATCGGTCTAGCTCCATCACACCAACCAGCTGCAGCTTACCGCCGCAATGTTCTGTCTTCTCTGCAGAAGCTGCTGCCATCTTCATCGCTGCTACAACGCTCTCCAACCGACCGGTCCTGGTCCTCAAGGATTCGCACAGCGTCATACAAGCCCTGACATCCGAGGCCCCGACTCATCCCTGGGTACAGGCGACAATGAAGTCCGCGCCACCAAACACGGTATTCTGCTGGGTTCCGTGGTACTGCGGTATACCAGGCAACTCTGAAGCCGACTTTCTGGTCGGGGGGCAGGACCATCTGCCCCCCCCCCCCCCGCTATACTAACGAAGTACCGTTACACGTTGTCAAGTGCTGGATCGTGAGCAAAGTATGGGAAGCTTGGGACGCAGAGTGGGCTCAAAACCGCTCCCTCTTCATTAGACGGATCAAAGGCAAGAAGAGGAAATGGACAGAACAGTTAAACCAGCGGGATCAGAAGATAGCGTCGCGTTTGAGAAACGGTCACACCAAGATCTCGCACAATTTCGGTGGAACGCCGGTCCACAGGACTTGCGTCGGTTGTAGAACTCCAGCCTCAATCGAGCACATTCTATGCGTATGCCCTCAGTATCAGAACCTGCGGGAATTCCACGGGCTTCCAAATAGCATACGCGACATGCTGGGTGATGATCCCTCAACACTGGCAGCAGTAATGCGTTTTTTTTAAAGGATGCTACATTGTATTTTAAAGTTTAGTCTTTTTTAATTCCTTTCGGCTGTTGGGACATCTCTGCCTGGTGGGGGACCTCCCGGTTCCCCCGGTGTGGAGCTCTGTCTTATTCAGATTTTAATGTTGTGTCTTTAATATGTTGTGTAAATGTACGATCGAGCCAGGAACCAATTTTCGGTTGAAGTAAACACTGTAAAAACTACTCTGTTGAGGGTCCTCCTTCTGAGGTCCCACCTTTCATGGACGAGATGAACTAGAAAATCTCAAAAATAAAGTCTAAAAAAACTGCTTCTCTGTGCAGTGTACATCCCTCCAGATCGAACCCGTGACTTGGAGATTATTGACGCACATTGTTGATCCGTCTTGGTCGCTCGAGACAAAGCAGGCCCTTCCGACGAAGTTATTGTTCTTGGCGATTTTAACCTACCGGACATTGCATAAATTCCAACATAGTGGTTTCTTTTGTCCTGATCACGAGCGTTCATCTTTCCACGCAGGAACCATCCAGCTCCTGGACAGTTATAGTACCGCAATTCTGTCACAAATCAACCTGTTGAATGAAAACAACCGCATCGTAGATATCTGCTCTGTGAGTGCTCGTGATACAGCTCCTTTCCTCTCCACGGCACCCGAACCTTTAGTCAAGGAAGTGCATCCTCACCCTGCTTTAGTTATCGTGATCGAAAATAATATTGTCCATGATTTCATTAGCACTTCAAACGCTGTTTCATATGACTTCCGTAGAGCTGACCATCGCAGTATTGTCCATGTGCTGTCTAACCTAGATTGGGAGCATATTCTAGATCCTGTAGACGTCATTATGTCATTGGCATATGCCATTGACAGGCACGTTTCCAAAAAGATCATATCCATATCGACTCTCGCGTCCCGTGGATGACGAAAGATCTTCGCTCGTTGTAAAGAACTAAGAAGGCTGCTTTCTTTCAGATTTTTTTCTAAATTTCGCACACTGCCGCTGAAATGCTACTATGTCAGACTCAGCCACGAGTATAAGCGGTTAAGTCGTCTCTGTTTTCAACGCTATCAAAGGAGGATTCAACGGCGGCTAAAATCACACCCGAAATCCTTCTGGAACTTCGTGAATGAGCAACGCATGGAAGTCGGCTTCCTCTCTTCCATGATTTTTAATGATGAAACTGCTAGCAACCTAGTGTGTTTGAAGACGAGCAATTCCCCGCTAATCTCCGCTATTCTTAAAAAGAACATCACTTGTCTTTTAAATCCACTGCGCCGCATTTCCAGCTCTCTCTTTCCAGCGGCATCTTTCCGTCTTGCTGGAAGACTGCGGATATGTTTCCTCTTCATAAAAATGGAAGCAAATGCGACGTAAACAACTACAACTGGAATCACGTCGCTGAGTGCTGTATCAAAACTGTTTGAATTGGTTGTCATACACTCAGGCAACTAGACTAGCAAAATTCTTAAGTAGCGCCTGCACAAACATGCAAAAGCTAGAATTCATAAGGCAACTATGCTTTCCATATATTACCTATGATTATCTTTACAACAACGTAAGATTTGCTTACGTCATACATTGGATTTTCATTGACGCGGCTTATGAAATTCAATGCTGTCATTTGTGCGAAAAAGTCATATGACAAACATATGGAAATGCAAAAATGGCGCCTATCGTATAGACGAACTTAAGCTCATCGCAGATTTTCTGAACGGAGCACCTGGAGTGAACTTGGAAGTATTCCGACGTAAGTTAGAATAATTGTTTTCAATTTATTTAATTAATAATTAGGAGCGAAAATCACGACCATTCAATTACACTAGTTTACAACATTTTTGAACTCGGTAAGGTGATGATCATTTCCAATGCAAAATCCTACGCTGAATTCAATGCCGTGGTCAGAAAAAATTAAAGTAGAGCCATTTTTGAGATATACAAAAATTTTGATTTTTTGTATTTTGGACAAAAGTACGATTACTAAAATGTCAATATCTTTGGAACTAGTGCACCAATTTTAAATCTTTTTTTTTATGAAAATGAAGCTAAATAAATTTGCTATCGTTCACTAGAATGTTATGTCTTAATTAAAAATTTAATTTTGAAGTCATTTAAAAATTTACAGATTTTTTTTTTATTTTTCCTGCGAATTTTCCATAAAAATCTTGTTTTACTCAACATTTTTAATGGGATAAAAAGATTCAAAAAATCATTCCATAATTTATTCTTAAAGTCCATTCAAAACCGGAGAAAGTGAGCCTTTAATGGATGAAATCGGTTGGAAATTGTCGAAGTTATGAGCATTTTTGTAAAACACTTAAAAATGTTGCTGAAATACAACAGCTTTAGAGTTCCTTTTCTAGGTGTCGTTGTAAGCATCCAAATCGCATGTAAAGTTTTCATGGGAGATTCTTTTCTCTACATATCAATTTGATTAAGGCATATCAGGATTTAAAACCGAGTTGATACAAAAGAAATTTATTTAGGTTTTATTAAAAATGATTGAGAATCGAATGATTTTGTCTTCGATGTTTTGAACTTGTTTCTCGAATCAGAAACCAACAATAGTCACCCATCATTGCTTCATCCCAAAACCCTTGGTAACGACGTTCCATCATCTTCATTTGTTGGTGAAAACGTTCGCCGTGCTCATCACTCTCGTCACCAAGATTTTCCGGGGAAAAATCCATGTGAGAATGTAGGAAATGTATCTTTAAAGACATATTCACACCTGTGTTCAGTGAAATAAAAGGATTTGAAATTAATTATATGTAACAAACACAATATTTTTGATTTATACCTATTTCCTCATAATTTTTGAGCAATTCATCGACGGCTTCCTCATAATCTGGGCTTCTGCAATTTCCTAAAAAGGTTGTGACAACACGCTGGAACGATTTCCACGCTTCTTCCTCATCTGGTGTCAAAACTGTATTGAATGCGGAATCATTGAGCAGTTTTTTGATCTGTGGGCCAACAAATACACCTTCCTTTATCTTTGCGTCAGATAAATTTGGAAATACTGATTTCAAGTACTGGAATGCCGGCCCTTCTTTTTGCAACGCTTTGACGAAATTTTTGAATAACGTTGTCTTTACCAATTGTGAAATTATCCCGTTTTGGCCAATCTTTTCGGACGTAGTGTTCCTTACGAGCTCGACTGTCCCATTTACACAAAAAAACACATATATTTTGTGTATCCCTGTTGCAATCCAGTCAACATGGCAACCACTTTAAGATCGGAACAAATTTTCCAATTGTGTTGATTGTAATTTATCAAATTGAGCAATATAGCCATTGATTCATACGTTTCCTTCATATTAACGGCATGAGCTAATGGAATAGAAGGTTTCTCATTCCCTTGATGCAGTAAAACGGCTTTCGAGCTCAACTTGCTGCTATCGATTAATAAACGCCATTCAGCTGGATCATATGGCTCACCAAACTCTTCAAACAAGCCGTTTACGTCATGGCAAAAAATGCCTTGTCCTTAATAATATTTGTCAAATTTCTTGTGACGATTCCTGTGACAAGAAATTTTGACCTCCTTGATCAGCATGTTGTGTTCTTTCAAGCGTGATGCCAGCAATTCGGATTTCTCCTTCGATAAGTCGAGATCTCGCACCAAATCATTAAATTCGGATGGTGTAAACAGTTTTGGGTTTCTTTCCAATTCCACCTCGAAGTCTTCCTCGCATTCCTCCTTGAATTCCTCGTCACTTTTTGTAACTGTCGATTCAACAGAGGGCGCTCGTTTCCGCTTTGGATAAACAGAATACGGGACCGAACTTGATTGTGGAACAGGTTTTGTCATAGAAGCCACTTGTGGATACTCAACTGTTTTGTGACGTCCTTGTTGCTTAACTTTTGTCAAGCAGAAATAACAATCCGTTGCATGACAAAACGGTCGACGCCATATGGTGGGCATGTCAAAGGACAAATAGTGACTGACAGATAACAAATAAGTGAGTTAGTAAGTAAGACATTAACACTTATCAAAAATAGATGAAGTAAGATAATGTCGATCAGGAAAGAACAAAGCACTACCATGCTGTACATAAATTGTTTATATGAAAGTTATTCAAAAAATCAATTTACCTTGCGCCTGACATCCACCTAGCCAAGCACGTTTTGCACGAACTACATAATACTTTTGGAATCCACGGTTTGTCAAAGTCTCCAGGATCAATTTTAAAATAAAGCCTGTATGCAGTTTGCAACGAAGCAGTGAAATTGACCGATTTTGTAAATATATAGTTGCCACACGCGTAACAAAACTTTTGAGGATCATTTTTACACTTGAATTCACGTTTTGTCGTATACATCGTTAAGCAATGTTAAAGAAAGAAAGCTGTCAAATTGAGTTGGTTGCGTTAGGTTCTCGCCGAGCGGTCTCACAAACACTAGCGTAAATTATATTGTTGAAAATACCCAACTAACAATTTTCACAATGTAAACGCTTTACTCATTTCATTTATACAGTCGCAAGCTGTATTCAAACGTTATACGATATGAGGAAACCTTTACTCAACCTCTATACAAGCAAATCTGGCGAACTTAGTCAGCTACTTATGGCTGTTGGAACGGTCGGGAGAAGCTCTTATTGCATATCCATTAACGCTTCTATATAGCTTTTAGTTGTGTGTGAACTTGAAAGGCGCTTATTCAACCTTTTCCTGGTTGTCCAATAATCAACTACACAGCTTTCTCTTGAAGCCGGGTTAAATACTGTTCACGCTTTTTTATGAAGGAATTTATTGAGTTTAATTTGCTGTGAATCAAATTAATCGAAATTAGTTACAAATCATCACCAAATTATTTACCCTGCACCGGAACCTGGAATCGAACTTGAGACGACCTCATTGGCAAACCTTGACACTACCAACTGTGCTACGCCAACACTTTGAACTTATGTAAACCAATCAACATTCCCTTCTACAACAAAATCGCTGAGTATAGACTTTATAATAGTGCACATGAATCACTTTTCTCGACTAGTTATAAAAGAGCAGAGTAAAAGCTGTAAAACTGCACACATCTAAAAATAAATCTAGTTGACTGTGAAAATGCTTCCGAAGTTGCTCTAACACAGTTTATAAGCTGAGTACAGGTTGTTTAGTTGTTGAAAAAGCACTTTTGATGTTTATGTTATTCAGCAAGAGTTGTTGGTTGTGTAGAAGCCATCAAATGAGGAATATATTCACTTTGTTAGCTTTGTTTTGCAGCTACAAGTGGAAAGTTGATTAGTGTGTATATAAAAGTGACATTAGCGTTTATTGGCTGATGTTATTCAGTGCGACTGACAAATTGAATAATGGTTGTGAGAAAGTTGAGTAAACGCTCTCCAAAACTATTTTGCTAGCTTTTGCTTACAGCTGTATCTACAGCTTCTTTTCAGCTACTTTACAGCACAACGCTAGAAAAGTTGGCTTACAAAGCTGAAAATGTTAGTTGGGTATCCCATTTAATTTTGCGTGACAGCTGGTAGTGTTAGTGAAATGCACCGTATGCGTACACGTCCGCAGAAAGGCTTACTGGAAGTGGTGCATGAACCTAGGAGCGGGACAACGGCCAATCTTGGAACATTCAATTTCCATGATTTTACAAAAAATTTCATAACTTCGACAATTTCCAACCGATTTCATCCATTAAAGGCTCATTTTCTCCAGTTTTTAATGGACTTTAAGAATAAATTATGGAATGATTTTTTGAATCTTTTTATCCCATTAAAAATGTTGATTAAAACAAGATTTTTATGGAAAATTCGCAGGAAAAATAAAAAAAAAATGCTGTAAATTTTTAAATGACTTCAAAATTAAATTTTTAATCAAGTTATAATATTCTAGTGAACGATAGCAAAAAAAAAATTAAAATTGGTGCACTAGTTCCAAAGATATTGACATTTTAGTAATCGTACTTTTGTCCAAAATTAAAAAAATAATTTTTTTTGTATATCTCAAAAATGGCTCTACTTTTATTTTTTCTGACCACGGCATTGAATTCAGCGTAGGATTTTGCATTAGAAACGTTGGTCAACCACTAAAGTTCACACTTTTTATGTTGTTTTGTAAACTAGTGTTATTTACATTTAGCGAGATCGAATTGTCTATCGTAATCGGAGCAGTTCAACCGGAGGTTGATACTAAGCAGTTGTGTTCCTGGATAGTAAACGTAAGTATTTGTTTGAAAATCTTGATATTGAAGAAAACTACATCAAGCATAACTTTTCAAAATAACGTAAGTCGCAAAAATTAATAAATCTATAATTTGCTTCGAACCGAATATAAAATACATGCTTTTCCTACGAGTTAAAAAAAATTTTTTTTCATTAATTATGGAAAATATATTTAATGAACGCCCTATTTGATCTTCTTTCATTGTTTTTAAAATGGTGTTGATACACCCTTTTATTGTCAACATGACTTAACTGTTAAAATTTGATGGTAACACAAAAACTGCAGATACGCTCACAGTGGAGCGTCGTATGTGAAAAAAACAAAGCAACCATTAACAATCTGCAGATGCGCCAAGTTGTTTCTAAGTAGATGGATTTCAACGCGATTCAGCTATATACATATATATGCTAAATATTTTTTTTAGATGTAGCCACCCAGAGATGATGCTGAGAAGAAAGCAAGCATAACTTTTCAAAAGGACGTAAGTCGCAAAAATAAACAAATCGATATTTTGCATCTAACCGAATATAAAATACATGCTTTTCCTACGAGTTAATGAAAAACAAGGTTTGAAATTGTACTGCATTATGGAAAATATATTTAATGAACGCCCTATCTGACCTTCTTTCATTGTTTTTAAAATGGTGTTGATACACCATTTTATTGTCAACATGACTTAACTGTTAAAATTTGATGATAACAAAAAAACTGCATATACGCTCACAGTGAAGCGTCGTATGTGAAAAAAACAAAGCAACCACTATCAATCAGCAAATGCGTCAAGTTTGTATATTTGTTTTTGTATTTCCGGGAGCAACATGTTTATTATTTCAAAAGTATTCTAATAAAATTGCACTTTAATCCTGACTTTAATATTGAACTTCACATACCAATCTGACCAGCGCTTTCTTAATACGAAAAACACAAAACGTATAACATCTGACAGCAGATAATGCGGTGACCCTCTCATCTCCACTTTTAACATCGATTATTTCACAACTCTGGGTAGTTATGTAAATTAACCAACCAACCGACAATTCCTCAATGCTTTTCGAGCTGCCGACGTATCTTCACTGCAAATCAAAAACCGGTGTATCTTATTTGACATATGTGAAAACCCTTCTGTCAAATAGACGAATCATGCAGGGTGTATGTAACAATCAAGGTGTGAAGCTGACGAATCAATCAGGGTGTATGTGAGTAGTACACAAGTAAAAGGTGTATGATTTTGTTTTATCAAAAGTCTTGTCCATGTTTGCAAAACTCGACATTTTTCACAATTCTCTTAAACGCTATCCCTTTATCCAACTAATAGCACAAACAGATTTAAAAAAATAGCATTAACTTTTAAATAGGATTTAATAATCTCATATATGAAGACATTGCTACCCAATGTTTCTAATTTCCTATCCAATGTTACATACGTCCTTTTGAAAAGTTATGCTTGATGTGTTCGATTTTGACGTTCTGTTTCTATGGGATTTTAGGTATTTCAAGCATAACTATTCAAGTCGACGTATCTGATTTTGTAAACAATCACTTCAATCGACGATTTATGGCAACTGCAAGCTCGCTCACAGAAACTAACAACACCAGCTAGTAGGCGAATGTTTCGCCTACCTGATGGCAGATACGTCGAGTTGAATTGTTACGCTTGATTTGTTTAGGCCGCTGCCATACTGAGAGGGAAGAGCCACGCGAAGCGTGGAATCGAATGTAAGGAATAATATCAATAATAGGAACTCTTGTGTATAGAACGCTAAGCGCGCCTCTTCGCTCCCACTATGGCAGCGACTTTAGAGTCCTATGCTGAATCAATGGTAAAATTAACAGGTTGCTTAGATGTTTCATGTTGGTTTCAATCAGCGATGGCATGTATCCTGATTTTTGAACATGATAAAAGTTGGGATGATTTTAAGGCTGTAAAACTGTAGTTTTCATGCAAATCAGCTAGACTAGAGCATTTCCAAATATCAACAATGAATTATGAAGGCTGGTCTAGTTTGATGCAAATTGAATTGGTAACGACTACAAGTTATGAACAATCTCAATTAAACATTTGCAAATCATGAATTCATGATAGCGCACATATTATTAAAATGTTTGATAAAAACTCATTGTCCTCCTTAATCTCCAAACCTCAAATGAAATGTTCTCCTTTTCAAGTTTTTGATATGGTAACCCTAGTGTTAGCACAATGTGGCATAGTGACTTACCCCCTGTATCATAGCCATGTCATGACTGATTGGTTGGTTGATTGTTGTTCGTGCAAGCGACGATTACCGCCTTTACCCTAAGCATAACATTGTTACTAAACCAGTCCATAGATGTCACCACTTGTCGATCTATAATTGTCACTGTTATTATATAATATATATATATAATATTATCTGCTGTAATGTGCTGTTCTTGTATGTAAAAACAAACAATAAATCTATATAGTTTAATGCCTCCGCCATGGCAGGACGGCCAATAAATCGGTCAGTTTCAATTAATTATCACACAACGTAGAAAATCGGGTCCTACCGTGTTTTTATTAAGGAGATTTTCAGCCAGACGCTGGTTCATCTCCGCTGTCATGACTGAGTTTTGCGATAGGGGGTCACTTTGATGGGTATGTTAAGGTGTTTCGCTGTGAGATCCTTATTCTCGTAGTCACTTCGAAACTTTAAGAGCACAAATATCATCTTCTACGATACTTACTACAATGAAATTGTTACTCCACGTATGCTGTACTGCAGCATACATGAAGTAGCAATTTCATATGAAATGGGACATTAATTTCCGAGATGTGTGTAATTGAAAATTTCGAAGTGGATTGCATGTATAGCCTACGTGGTGGCCATTTGTGAACTCTAAAAGGAATCACATTAAAAACAAAATATAATTGGATATCGATTTTCGACGTCGACCGTTCACAATATCTCGATGAAATGTATGCCCGTAATTCAGCTGCAGGTTCTGATAATGGTCAAATATCTATAGGTACACCACATGGAGAGATGTAGTACTGTTTGACAGATATGGGACCTACAAATTAGTTTGCTCAATTTATACATACGTGACTAATTTGACCTTCACATGAATTGTTATTTTGGCAAATGTCTTGAATCCAATTTCAAAGTTGGAGTCCCTCACTTTCGGCATATCGTCACAGAGCTTCCCCTGAAACGTGGATGCTGTTTCCTCACAACTTTCCCATCGAAATTCCACTGCTCGCAGATTGCAATTTTGGCAGCAAACAAGATTCTTCGCCGAAGAGCGACATCCCGATTTATATGCATACCGCACATGCAACGTTCTTCGGTGCGATCTGATGCACGATTTCGATAGGAGAAACCAAAATGCGTAAGCCCACAAGAACAGCCGAAAAGTTATTGCTCTTGTTGCACCTAAGTAGCACAATTTTCGCTTTTGAGAAGCAACGCACGTATGCACGAATAATGCAACGAGCCAGATTTTTCCGATCCAGGAAATTCCGCACATTCCTCGGTGGCTGTGGCTTGGCTAATGAACCCTCCGCATCTTCGATGCGGTTGCAATTTTCAACGAACTGGCGATTGCATGCAATATTGAACGCAAGCACCACGTGGTCGTTGGCGCGCAGCGTCATAAAAGCGACTAGACTGCTGTAAACATTTTCCCATCAATTTGATGAATGGTGGCGCTGTTTGTGAAAAATTCCATTCGCTGCACTCTGACTGTTGCAGCTGCTGGAATGCGTCAGAACGATGCGATGATGATGGGAAGCTTTTTACGATCGGACGGCCCCCGGATTTTATGGTGCCGGAACGCCCATCAGGGCATAGTTTGGCCGTTTGGCGGATTTTTCATTGAAGTCAATGGCAAAAACATCAGCGTAAACGAAAGCGCGCAACATGCCTGTGCTGTCGTGAGTGATGCAGTAGGCCGTTGTCCGTCGTTGGTGAGTGAGTAAACAAAAATATGTTAAGTACCTACTATTACGCGCATTTCTCGGAAGCTTTCGCAATTCATTATCGTGTCCTGCTCTCGTCGTCGGCAAGTCCTCGCCGCCCGGCATCCATCGGTGGTCGCGCGCATTTCAGAATGGGTCATAAAATTAGCCAATGTAGCTCAAGAGTGATCAGCTTATTCATACATATTTTGCAACGCTGCCCTTATCGTTTATGGTCGGTGTGGATGTGTAATTTTATGCTTAAGCGATCGTAAAGCGCCACTCGACCGCGTGCAAGTGGTTTAATGAATCTGTTTTGAATGTGCAAACAGAATTGCAGCACCCATCCATGGGACGTTTGAATATCGAAACAAAAACACATCAGACGAGAGTGCATCATCCTGGTGGTTAGCAAGCAAGGTTCGATCGCACATGTCAACTCTATTTGGATCAATAGCTGAGGAACTGGTTATGGATATTTTTTTAGGCCACTGCAACCCGATCGATGTGCTGCGTTGTGAATTCTATGTGTTGTTGCTGCTGCTGGTGGTGGTGCTGTTATGATTAATTTGATGCGATTATAAACACTATAATTTGCTCCGGGGTAATTAAATTAAAAGTCGATTTACGGTGATTGACTTCTGGCTCCTAAGGGCGGCTTCTGGCTGGGGGGGTTCATGCTCCCGGGGATCAAGCATTGGAGGTTGGAACTATGCAGCTAGATTATACAAATAATGATAGTAGTTACCGGCAAAGCCACTCATGTCGTCGTTTGACGGTTGAGGAACGGGTCACTTTCAGCAATGAAAACATCATCATTATGTATTATCGTAATTAAATATCATTATCATACGAGTAGACACTTTTATGGGCACATGCGACGAAGGCTTACTTTCTTTGCACCGTTCGAATATCGAGGTCTTTGATCGCAAACGTAAACATGGGCGATTTGCAGGCAAAGTCCAGTCAATGGCGGAAGCTCAGCGCGTAAAAATATATACCGAACATGGGAATATGTTGTTAATCGATTGCCTCTTACTTGATATTCTAAAATATGATACAGACGACTAAGTACATACTTAATCGTTTGCTTTTTCATGTTCAGCCATCGTTTTATAGCTTTTATGATTTCCCCATTTTTTATTAATTAGTAGTCATGTAAATTATCGAATCCTGGAAAGTAGATATTATCTAGCATCCAAAACAACTAACACGACAGAAATTATTTTTGCAGCAATGATATTTACAGACTTTTGTAAACATTCAGAATATACTGAGAAGCAAAGCGCACATGATTGGAAGGATACGCGTATACGATAGAAAGAAAGATAGATTGACTCATAGCCCTAACATATGAGCCTAGGCCTTGTACTCCCCCTTCGGAGGATACAATCACAGTGGAACAGATTTGCTCAGCGCTGAAATGCGCCAAAAACATGAAGGCCCCTGGGTTCGACGGAATATTCAACCTAGTGTTGAAAAGTCTCAGCATGAAGGTTCACTCTCTGCTGAATGCTGTATTCAACACATGCTTCGAACTGCACTACGTTCCAAGTAACTGGAAGACAGCGAAAATCATACCTATCCGCAAACCCGGGAAGGAGCCAGCTAGCTGCAAGCTACAGACCGATCAGTCTCCTTTCAGCACTGAGCAAATTGTTTGAGAAACTTATTCTTAATCGTTTGCTCAAGCACAACATTCTCCTACCGGAACAGTTCGGGTTCAGGAAGGGGCACTCCACAAATCTTCAGCTAGTACGGGTGATGAATAACATCCGAAGTAACAAGGCTGTATCCAAGTCCACAGCCATGGCATTGTTAGACATTGAGAAAGCGTTTGACAATGTCTGGCACAATGGGCTTGTATACAAGCTTTGTAACTTCCACTTTCCTTTGCATCTCGTTAAGATCACCCGTAACTACCTTCAAGAACGGTCGTTCAGGGTATCGTTGAATGGCTGCCTTTCAAACACGTTCTCCGTCCCAGCAGGTGTTCCGCAAGGAAGTCTGTTGGGCCCTTTGCTTTACAGCATCTACACTTCCGACATTCCTCCCCTCGGAGACGGTTGCTTGTTCTTCCTGTTCGCAGCTGATACCGCAATAACCGTCAAGGTTAGGATGCCTCGCGAAATAACAAACAAGCTCCAACGATGTCTTGACGCCTTTACTGATTATGCCACCACGTGGAAAATCAAAATCAATGCCTCCAAAACACAAACAATCATGTTCCTCCATCGGCAATCACCCAAACTAAAACCGGCTCCCTCTTGTACTGTAATCATGATGCTCCTATTCCACTCACATGTGGAGAAAACCGTGTTTCGCCTTGGTTAGGTGTCTGTATCCGCTGATTTGCCGTAGATCCCGCCTCTCAAGGGTGAACAAACTGGCTGTTTGCAAACAAATTATAGCACATGCGATCCTCTACGCAGCTCCGGTGTGGGAATCATGTGCACAGACTCACAGGAACAAAATCCAAGTCGCTCAGAACAGAGTGCTTAGGATGATCCTTGATCGTCCCGTTGACACAAGAATTTCAGATCTCCACCAAGAGGCAAATGTTCCAAAATTAGATTTCAAAATTGATGACATTAAGACTAGGTTTGTGCAGAAATGCAATACATCAGAACATGCTTTGATAAGCAATTTGTATTTAGTAGGTTAGGTGCAGTGGCGTAGCGTGCCCTGGTGACACCCGGGGCGGATTTTTTGGGTGTCACCCCATGTCTTATATGCACATTAGACTGATGCAAAATTTGACTTTTTCGCTCCACAATACTTAAACGATTCCAAATCGAATCCTGACTAACCTCTCAAAATTGAACCCATTTGGTGAGAAACTGAGATGGCACAAACCATTTGAAGTTTGTATGGGAATTACTATGGTAAAACCAAGATTTTTGTTCATGTCTATCTAATAATTCACCATATCGGTCTGCTTCCAAAGCATTCAACTGTACTTGTAGGAAATTTTTCCAGCTACAACTTTGCTCAAGACCACTGTTTGATTAAATGTAAGGATCGAAAGTTATCAATGGTTCAATGCGCTGATGTCTTATGATCATGCTCAATCAACTGCTCAGCAGGCAACATTGGTGTTTCTGGGGCGTTGAATAGGACACACAAATCATGGCTACTATGTCACACTGAAAAATACAGTGTTGCCTACAGAGCAGCTGCTTGATCATGTCATAAGTTTACCAATCTCTTAAATAATTAATAACTTTTTCCTGTCTCGTTTTACATAGAAACGATCTTCAGCAAAGTTGTAGCTAAGATTTTCTATAAGAACGGCTATCGAACTGTTTCGCAGCTCAATATGGAAAAAGACTAGAAGGCAATGAACAAAAAGTTGAGATTTCCCATAGTAATTTACATGTAAACTTCAAATGGCTTGTGCGAAGTCTGTTTCTAACCAAATGAGTTGTAACTTTGGGAGGCTAATCAGGACCCGATTTGAAACCATTTAAGCACTGTGGAGCGAAAAAGTCAAATTTTGCATCAGTCTAATGCACATGAGTACTTACCATAAATTACTGTTTCCTTAATAAAACATAAATAAAACATCTAGTTTACCAAGCCAAAAACATCATTTATTTGAATACAGAACAAGAAATCAGCAAATTGTGACACGGGGTGTAGCAAACTGTAGTTGATTACACTCTTCACCAAATGTTCTCAAAATTTTTATATGAGTTTACCCGCAACCTTTTGAAACTGCTGTTTTACGGTTATGTATCGTATGCGTAATAATGTTTGCACCATCGTACCAATAAGGTTCCCGTTTCACCTATGCATACAATGCCTTGGTTTTCTTTGCATGTACTTAACCTATAGCTCATACCGTAGCGATGTCAATTATACAAGGTCTGGCCCAACCGGCTTATTGGTATTAGTGAAATGTGGAAATGTTTAGTGGTGTTCGTATTTCATCGCAATGTTTATCTTTTTACCTGAAACAACGACACGTCTGCCATTCGCAGTATGGAATGTTGTACTGCCGTGACATCGTCATTCGCTTGTTCAGCAATGTTTACAACATTTTTGCTTCTAACACCAGCAAGCTGCCTGTTGTTCCAGACCTTGTATAATTGAAATAGATACCGTAGTAGGCTGTCTATAAAAGAAAATGATTTACTTAGTTTGACAGTTGCACCATGACGAAGTGGCAGCGTATTCGTGATTTGTCCCACGCTCAAATATCGCAAAAAGACATTTCACCGTCAAAAGGGTTTTAGACCGAGAAAAGAAAGGACATCTATCCGCGAAGGTGGCCACAGGTCACAGGTGGATTATTCAATATGGCGCGTCATGAAGACCAAGGCCTGTTCTAAACGCCACCCGAGTACAGCAAGCCTCAGACAAACAATGACCCGTACCTGGAGAGAATTGGATCCAAACTACATTATTAGAACCTGCCGTGCATTCCGGAAGCGTGTCGAGGCCGTATTTGCAGCAAGTGGAAACTCGATCGATGATTAACGTAGTTTAAGACTCTGAGAAACATCCCCCCTTTGAATAAATAAAAAAACTCGAAAACGAAATATTTGAGAATTTTTTTTAAATTTGACATTGCTCAATGGTACAAACATTATCACGCATACGGTATATGATCAGGTATATGGTATTAATTATTCTCTTGGGTGTCACCCCTCTAAGGGTGGCACCCGGGGCGGACCGCACTCCCCGCCCCCGGCAAGCAACGCCACTGGTTAGGTGTATATAGCAGTTGTAGGCTAGTTGTAGTTGTAAACAGTAGTTATAAGTAGTATCCGTTTTCCAATTCAAAACAAACCAATCCCACCAAGGTGGTCATACTTTAAAACAGGCCTGATAGGACTAGGAACTGTAAATAATAATTAAAATCTCAAATGTACTAAAGTTGAAAAGACGCATCTGTGTCACTTGAAAATTCATACATGTGAACCACACAAACACAAGAATGGTAATGATCGTAGATTAGTAGAAGCTTTAGAGTTTGCGTAAATGGTTTAAAGATTGTATAGAGATTATGGTGAATTACTATGAGATATATTGAAATTTCACTACTATTGCTCTATCTTTGTTGAAGTGGTCAGAATGATGTCAAAATTTCAATGTCTTGTTGACATGACAATATTTTGCTTGTTTTGAAGAAAATAATCTGACTTCTATTACACCAGTTCTCGCTTAAAGTTGAACCGAGTATCGATGCCTTGATAGGTCGACTCCCTATTTTAAATGACAGCATTGTGGTAGATAGTGTTGGGTATGGAAAAATAATTATAATTAACATGAACGTGAACCAGCCGAGACTTGTGTGTGTTGCCTTCTGCGTGATTGGATTAGTCATTTGACCAGTCTTGTAGCGCACGGTTGTGCATTTGCATTTGGTCTTTGTTGTGACAAATGGCCGAGACTTGCAACCTCGGTCAGGTCACGACAATGGAGTCGGTCATCAACTTCAACTTCAATGTTTGATGTATATTCAATTAGTACATAAACACTTATGTACGATATGATTTAAAGGTTCATATCGTACATAAGTGTTTGAAGTGAAACATTCAATTGAAAGTTTATGGCCAAACCCACTGTATTAGTCAGGGTGTCTACTAACTGCAAAAACCTGGAAAACCGGGAATCCTCAGGAAATTTTATTTTTTCCTAAAATACCTGAAAGTCTCAGAGAATTTAATAATTTTCTTACGAAGGATATTTTAAAGAAAATAATTAATTTTAAAATACTAGCATTTATTTCATCTCTTTATTTTTATTCACACTTTGAACTTTATAAATGCACAGTGGATTTATCTTCAGTAACAAATAAATTAAAAAAAAAGTTTTGAAATGTTTTTTTTTATGTTTTGGAACATTGTAGCGTTTAAATTATGTTGTGGTTCTATCACACTTGTATCACGCACTTCACAAAACATAAACGCATTTTGTAATACGCCCCATTGGGAAGTCATTCCCGCATAATTCGCGCAGTTCGAAGTTCGCCACCATCCCTGGACACTTTCGAATATACGCGTCACCGGAAAAAGGGGAAACGTCAACGGAGAAACAAAACTGTGTTAACACCAACACCATCGCATCGCTACCGTCGGTCTGAACTGGAGAGAAAGTACTGGACGAATCATTCGCTGTTGCACCGCCATTAAGGCATCGGGTGTGCGCGAGTGCCGCAGTAGTCGCCGCGGTTTTAGATCGAGTTTGAGTACGGTCGATTTGGGGGAGTGATCGCTGTTCGCCGAGAAAATCATCGGATCGAACTCCGGTGTGGTGATTGCATACGACGCGAAACCAATCTTGCAAGGAAAGGAAAGGGGCACCCGAGGGCACGTCGACGGCGAGGTAAATTCTAACCTAGAAAAACATGGCGTTGGCAATGATAAAGCATCATTTACAGATACCACGGGTAGCAACGCAGATCACTATTTCCACTGATATCGTAACCCGAATTAGTTCAGGCATCCTCTGGGGTGACCGCAGAAGACGCGTCACCAATCACGCGAAAATTCAGCACCGAGGACACGTCGAGTGACTTTCAACTCACGTCGACGGCGAGGTACCACGTGCAACACAGACCACTTCTTCTGCTGCTATCGCGCTCGGAACTGGCACAGGCACACTGTGGGGTGACGTCGAACGAGCTCCAATTCACAGGACCACAAGAATTTAAGAGGAAGGCGAAAGAACGGAAAGCGTCCCGAAGAAGGGTGAGTCCTACTGGTGCTGAAAGGTTGGATGATTGCTAACAGAAGCCCAATGCAGGGCGCTTTTTTTTCGTTTATACTCTTTCTCCACATTTTTGGTGCTAGACCACACGCTGCCAGTGGCGGCAACCTCGATCGGCGTACCAGATTGAATTACCGGCACCCACCAGTGTCGAACGGACAAGAAGGTCAGACTGCTGGTCTTGATCTGGCTCCTCGTGGGAAGCACGACGCTATTTGGCCGATCGGGAGAATTGCGTTCTGGTGCAGAGGATTCGATTGGGCGGCAGACGACGAACGGCCGTGCTGACGACGAGCACTAGGCACGGGGCCCACGCGAGCGAGCGCCACAATCGGCAACGCCGGTGACTAAAAACGCTTGAACAGGAGGTCCAGGTGCAGCGTGCAGCGCTACACGAAGACGTCAAGCTGGAGAGCAGAGTAGAGGATGACAGCTTGGTCAACGATTCTGTGAGTACGTTCCGAATTGCGTAGAAGAGTGCTTGCGCTACGGCGTAGAAGATTGAGATAACGAGCTCAGGCATAGTAGGGCGTGAGAGAAGTTAGGAGATAGCTAATCAGCATTTGAGGGTGGCATGAAAATAAAATGCGTTTAACTTGAATTTTTGTGGCTCTTTCGTTTATTTTGGTGAGGAAAACCCAATAACATGCATATTTCCTAGAAATATTAAATTTGAACTAGTTCTGGATTTTAAAGCTATGATACTTCCGCGGGGGGCGACACATCTAAATCTCAATTCTAGATGCTCAAAAAATCTCACATTAGCAAATCAATCTTTGAAAAATCTTCTTTCATTTCTCGCATCTAATTGCATCGCGCATCATCTTTTTGCAGGAAATCTTCAGAATCGTCATCAATCTTATTTCTATCTATTCAGCGTGCGTGCAGCTAGCCATAGCAAAACACAACCTTTCCTGCGTCGTAGATAGTGTTGTAGATGTAGATGTCGGATACTTCAACAAATTTTCAAGAATCTGGAGTCAAATTACATGCACAGTTTTAAAGACTTGTGGAATTTTATTATAATTTCTAAGGACCTGATTCCAAGGGAGTTCTGGAAAAAATTGGACAAAACCATCAAGTGCAATCTGCTTTCAATGTAGTTCTGAGGAATTTTAGATTTCAATTGAAGCCTGAAAGTTTTGAGTAGGATTTTAAGAAACCCTGAATTTAATTGAGAGTAAATTTCAATGAAAACTCTTAGGAATTTCTGAGGAGCACTGTTGAATTTAGTTCAACTTAGAAGGGAATTTCCAAAATTACAATTCTCTGGCGCCCAACGAATAATAACGCACAATGCGGGTGATTTTACCAATTTGGAATGAATATAAATTAATTACATATTTTAGTATGATTGTAGATGTTCGTTTGCTTCACATTGATCAGAGTATCAATGTAGATTTAAGTTTGGTTCTCATCCTTTAGGACATAAGTATAGATGCAAGTTTGTATAATACTATTCATCGTTCTCAATCATTTGATAGCCCATCATATAAGTTTAGATAATAATTACTTAGGTTTATTAGTGTCCCTTTTCTAGAGTTCAGGATCTAAAGGGTGATACGGTCAAAATTTGGTCAATATCAACTTGACGTATTTCTTTCAATTTTGCATTTAAAAAACCTGAACACCCCTCATTTTGAAGGTGTGTGTGTGTGTAGAATGTTGCTCCTATTTTGATTTTGGAATTCACTCTTCAGTTGTCAAAATGCCGTCCAAGCAAGAAGAGCAGCGTATCAAAATTTTGCTCGCGCATCGCGAAAATCCGAGCTACTCGCACGCAAAGTTGGCAAAATCGCTAAAAGTTGCCAAATCAACCGTTACAAATGTAATTAAAGTGTTTGGGGAACGTTTGTCGACAGCCAGGAAGTCTGGATCGGGGGGAAATCGAAAACCGGAAGCCGCTGAGACGACAAAGAGAGTTGCCGGTAGTTTCAAGCGAAACCCTAACCTCTCTCTCCGAGATGCCGCAAATAAGCTGGGTGTATCGTCTACAACCGTGCATCGAGCCAAAAAAACGAGCCGGACTATCGACTTACAAGAAGGTAGTGACTCCAAATCGCGATGATAAACAAAATACGACGGCCAAAGCGCGATCCCGGAGGCTGTACACGACGATGCTGACGAAGTTTGACTGCGTGGTAATGGACGACGAAACCTACGTCAAAGCCGACTACAAGCAGCTTCCGGGACAGGAGTTTTATCCGGCAAAAGGAAGGGGAAAGGTAGCAGATGTTTTCAAGCACATGAAACTGTCAAAGTTCGCAAAGAAATATCTGGTTTGGCAAGCCATCTGTACCTGTGGCTTGAAAAGCAGCATTTTCATAGCTTCCGGGACTGTCAACCAAGAAATTTACGTGAAAGAGTGTTTGAATAAACGTCTGCTGCCTTTCCTGAAGAAACACGGTTGTTCCGTACTGTTTTGGCCGGATTTGGCATCTTGCCATTACGGTAAAAAGGCCATGGAGTGGTACGCCGCCAACAACGTGCAGGTGGTTCCCAAGGACAAGAACCCTCCCAACACGCCAGAGCTCCGCCCAATTGAGAAATACTGGGCTATTGTCAAGCGGAACCTAAGGGCTAAGGGCGAGCAGCAGTTCAAGGCAAACTGGCTTTCTGCGGCGAAGAAGGTGGACAAGGTGGCTGTACAAAATCTGATGGCAGGGGTCAAGCGTAAGGCCCGGCAATTCGGATTTGGAAAAGCGGAAGCCTAACTGAATATTTTTCCTGAATTTTATACTAATTGAACTTGAAAAAGAAATTTAATTTGATTTTTTAAATAAACGATTTCACCGATTTACACGCGTTTTCCCTTGACCAAATTTTGACCGTATCACCCTTTATTGCGAGTTCGTCAATCAACGTGAAGCAGCCAGCTGCACCCGTCTGATCGCGGTGAAGGCGCCTTGGTGTCGAGTGACTTGGAGAGGTGAGCTCGACGGTGGATTGCAGCACGGCTAGCCTACGTCAAGCGAAACGGATCCAAGTTCTAAAGATCAGGACTGAGGTGTGCGTGTGTGCCGTACGGAGAGGTCGTAGCCAGTGTGAGCTCGGCTGTGCTAGTCACGCTGGTGTAAGCAGGCAAGGACGAACTCTGTGACCGGTCTAAGACAGAATAGCTGGTGCTATCTGGCACCGACAGCAGTGGGTTGACACTGATGTGGGGAGAAGACGTGGCGGCTGAGGCAAGCCGGCATTCTCATCTGCGTTCAACATCGTGCGCAGTGGAGTCATTTTCAGCGTTTGCGGTGTATGAGCAGCCAGCCAGCAAAACTCAACGGGCCCGTGAGTAGAAGAGTACAAGTATTAAGTTTAAGTAGGACAGGAAAGAAGTTAGGTATAGGCAAGCTAGGATCGCCTAATGAGGCACCTGATAATTGTGGGACATAATGTGATATCACACAAGGAATAAACAACCTGCTCCAATGTACATCCACTCTTTTCGTTGATTTAGTGTGCATATGGTCCTAATCAGTAGCTAGTCGGGTGGTCTGTCGTTTCTCTTTCTACGTCAGGACCTAACCTCGCAACAGACTTCATAAAAGTTTTTCGGATGTTAAAAGAACCGATTTGAGGATCTCAAAGCTTCCAGTAAGTTCCCCATATTTTCAGTGTGTTAACTTCCCTTATGTTCCCGCAGTTTGCTCATGGAGCTTACCCAAGGTAATCCTGCTTGAATATCGATGTGAAAAATTCCTCTTTGATCCTTCTCATTCTTATAGTAATCTGCTTGAAAGTCGATTTGGAGAAACTTACTTCTGCCGCTATGGCGTCTAAACGCAAAAGAAAAGGCAACCTCTTGATCCCCCTTCTGATGAAATTTGTTTGAGCAATCAATTTGATATGCTCACGGATGATGAGAATGATCCATAGTTCAAGCAAAATTCCATTAAACATTCCCGCCCAAGTATTATTATTATTATTTAGCTTTATTAAGGAGGCTTTCAGCCTTGGGCTGGTTCGCCTCCACCGCCCAAGTAACCATAGGCACGTTATTTCGCCTTTTGGGCTATATACAGCTGAACAACGGCTATACCAATTTTTGTAAGTTCTGATGAGGCCCACAGGCTTGCTTCCACTCACTTGCTATAAAAAATTATTTTTCAGAATTATGAAATCATTAGATATTATAATCATAGTTCAGGCCCAAGCGCAATGACAGCGGAAGCGGAACGGCAGCGGCAACGGAAAAGCCCGATCTGAGTAATCCTACTTGTCGGATTGAAAACTAGTTAGAATCAAATCGACTTCGGTTACGCATTTTGATGTCATTTGTGACAACTGTCAAACTTTCCGTTTCCGTTCCGCTTCCGCCCACATTGCGTTTGGGCCTTTAGTAGTTATAAGTCACAAGATAAAGGGTGTCCACGATGAAATTGCCACACACAAAATTGATTCGCAAAATTCGAGTTTTCATCTGATTGCCATCAAATTTTCAGGGATTGAGAAATAACTATTAAACTTCATTTTACAATTTTACTCGTATTTTATTTACAGTCCATACGCAAATGCCTGCACCTTGGCCTTAACCCCGGCCATAAGATTCTGCACAACCTGTGAATCAACCGTTTTTTGCATGTAAACCCATACTTTCTTCAGTTCCTCGACTGTCTTCACTACCTTAGGTCGTTTAAGAAGGTGCTGCTTCATAATCGCCCAGTACTTCTCGATGGGGCGGAGCTCCGGAGTGTTGGGAGGGTTGAACATTTTCGGCACGAAATTGACCTTATTGTCCGCATACCACTTCAGCACGTCCTTGGAGTAGTGGCATGAGGCCAAATCCGGCCAGAATATTGTTGGGACGTTGTGGGCCTTCAGGAGAGGAAGCAGCCGCTTCTGGAGGCACTCTTTTATGTACACCTGTCCGTTCATCGTGTCCTGGGTCACGAAAGGTGCACTCCGCTTCCCACACGTGCAGATGGCTTGCCAAACCAGGAATTTCTTCGCAAATTTGGACATCTTCTGAGTGCGGACATGCTCCGGAACGCTGAACTTATCCTTGGCCGTGAAAAACAGGTTGCCGGGGATCTGTTTGAAGTCGGCCTTCACATATGTTTCGTCGTCCATGATGCAGCATTCAAATTTCGTCAGCATGTTGAGGTACAACTTCCTGGCACGGGTTTTGGCGGACTTGTTCTGCTTCTCGTCGCGATTAGGGGCCTTTTGTACCTTGAACGTTCGAAGCCCAGCCTTAGTTTTGGCCTTCTGGACAAAACTTCGGCTTAGGTGCAGCTTCTTAGCCACATCCCTAACGGAGGCGTTCGGATTTCGGTTGAAGGCCCCAACTACGCGGTTGTGATTTTTGGTGTTGTACGGAATACTTTTTCCTTCACTTCTGGGCCTCCGATCGGTGGTCAACCGTTCCTCGAACCGCTTAATCACTCGCGACACCGTGGAATTCGCGATTCCCAACGTTTTAGCGATGGAACGATGCGAGAGATCCTTGTTCTCGTGATGAATGCGCAAGATTTTATCACGCACGAGCTGTTCTTTCGACTCCATTTCCGCGAATTTTGATCACAGGACTTTAAAACTTGCAGGATGTAAATAATGCACTATGAACTAAATCCGCCCAAATTTTCATTAAATTCTACCCAACGGTTAAAAAGTTAGAGCAATTTCATAGTGTGGCAATTTCATCGTGGACACCCTTTAAGGTTGTAAACTAGGTGTTTGACACATAAAACCTGTCATTATTGCTTTCAGTGGGTCACAATAAGCGATTTTACGATTCGTGAGCGCTCACTATGAGTGAACGCTCACGAATCATAAATTCGCTGATTGTGACGCACTGAAAGCAAAAATGACAGGTTTTATGTGTCAATGTATTTCAATGTTGTGTATGTGTTATGTGTTTATGTTGTTTCTGAAAAGTACAAACTTTCATAATAGCATCCAATGATTCCATAATTACGAAAAACATTTTGTGTAGCGAAGTGAGTGGAAGTAACTCTTTCTTACTGAGAAGCAGCACAAATTTTTCACTCACGACACCAAAACTGAACCAAGAGGCAAGTCAGCTGTACTCAGAGCAAATAGTTTCGCAGCGAGTAAATTTGAGCAACTCATAATTACTCAAAATTGATCAAAGTAGTCTAGCTTTTTTCAACAAATACCAACCTTCAATGAAAAATCCATACAGACATCATCCGACATTTAATTTATTTGAGATGAAATCATGCATTTTTTAAATCATATCTGATAACAGATTGATCGGAGTTATGTGACATAAATCCATATTAGTCGTCAAGATATCGTAAAAATGATCAGTCGGCGATATGCGCTTCCGAAACTCGTCGGTAGCATTGAAAATACGAGGTCGGGCATGCCATCAATAATGGGTTGGCGAGAATTTGTCAAGAGGAGATTGGAAGGAAGTGTAACCATAGAGGTAACTCTAAGGCCAGAAGGTCCCGAAGAAAGGTGCTCAACTTTTTGGCTCAGCTCTGGTACTGTCTTCGGTCCCAAGCTAATCGATGTTCCCCTCAAAACATAGGAAAATCCACGAACCCCTCATTTTATCTGTCAAACTTTCATAGCGAATCAAAACAAACATAGTGTAGTACTAGAATTTATACTAGAATGGAGTACGTTAATCGAATTGCTTGGGACCAATAGGCTAGTCAAGTAGTGAGGCAATTTAAAATCGTTAGTTTCCAACCGGTGGTGTAACCGTGTGCTAGAAGTAATAGGATACGTACGATTTTTAAACCAAAATGGGTTTACGGTAGGACTAAAAAATTTCGCAGGAAGTGAAATAACTATATATAAGGTTTGCATTGTTGAACTAATTAAACAAAGACCTACATTAAAAAATGTTTTAATCTAAATGTACTTTTGACTTTATAAAACACTCCAATTAACGAAACTATTGAAACTAAGGTAAATTCAAACGCATATTCATTCTTTCTTGATTTCCTGTCCTATACTATTAGATTGAGCTGCATAGGTGGTCGCGATTCCACTCAGGTTACGATTTACGATATCTCATAGGCCATAGAAGGTGTGGCTTATAGCGCTCCTTGAACCATGGAATAATTTCAAATGGATTGTTCGTTGGCAGTTGATAGAAAGTGAGAAACATAAAGGGCGAACACGAAATTATTGCGACACCGAAAATGTCATGCCAATTTTCTTATAATGTTTAGAATCAAACCAAAATTTTAGGGTAGTTTTATACATATATTTACTTCAAAAATCAAAAGAAAAGTTAATCGATGGAGCCTTGAGTGTAAAATTGAACGCATTTTCGCTTGATGCCCTCCATCAAAGTCTTTACAGTGTCATCCGGTACCAGTTTCCCAGTTTTTTTTTTTCCATTTTCTTAACATGGCCTTCTCGTCTTTGACTGTCTTCTTGCTCTTCCGAAGTTCCCGCTTCATTATTGCCCAGTACTGCTCCACCGGGCGCAGCTCCGGACAGTTTGGCGGATTCATGTCCTTTGGAACAAAATGGACAGAATTGGCCTCATACCACTCCAGGACACTTTTAGAATAGTGGCATGATGCCAAATCTGGCCAAAATAGCGGATGAGCTTCGTCGTGCTGCTGCAAGAACGGCAAAAGGCGCTTCTCGAGGCACTCAGATTTGTAGATCTCGCCATTTACTGTGCCCTTTGTCACGAAAGGCTCACTCCTCAGTCCGCAAGAGCAGATGGCCTGCCAAATGAGATATTTGGAGGCGAACTTCGACATTTTCTTCTTCTTAAATTTGTCGTCCACATCGAACTTGCTCTTGCCGGTGAAAAACTCCAACCCCGGAATTTGCTTAAAATCGGCTTTTATATACGTTTCGTCGTCCATCACACAGCAGCCATATTTTGTCAGCATCTTCTCGTAGAGCTTCCGTGCCCGAGTTTTAGCCGTCGATTGTTGCCGCTCATCGCGGTTTGGGAAGTTCTGTACCTTGTATGTATGTAGTCCAGCTCTCTTCTTTGCATTCTGGACGTAGCTCTGCGACATGCCGATCTTTTTAGCCAAATCACGGCTTGAGACGTTGGGATTTGCTTTAATCATCCGCTTCACCTTTCCCTCCGTCTTTTTGTTCTCCGGTCCCGGTTTTCTTCCAGCTCCTTTGCCGTGGTCCAACGTCAACCGCTCCTGGAACCGCTTCAACACTCTGGAGACGGTTGAATGGTGAATGTTCAACATTTTTCCTAACTGCCGGTGCGACAGGTCAGGAAATTCCAGGTGTTTGGAAAGAATTTGTTCTCTCAACTCGCGTTGGTTCACCTCCATTTTCGTTGAATCGAAAAACACGACTTCGAGTTTGACAGCATGTACACAATACACATCAATGAGAAAGTGTGCAAAATTTGGTTGATTTTTACCCAATGGTAAAAAAGTTATGCCCTGTTGAATTATCGCAATAATTTCGTGTTTATCGATAATAGTCTTTTGAACTGCTGTTGTTGTAGCTCATGGTCGTAGTTTTTCTGAGTAGTTTGCTACGCCATTACTTGCATCTGAAATAAGGAGCGGTCTTAATCAGGCTTCCCTTTGTGTTGATGAAGATAGCTCATAAGTTTATTGCACCGAGGCCTTGCTCAGCTTGTACCAGGAGATATTCGTTTGTTGGTTGTTTAATGACACTATGACGTTTCTGTTCCTTCTAAATATGAGCTTCGAGGCGATGTTCTTTGGTGCTACTTCTGTTGTAATCACCCATTTCCACAATGCCAATTGTTGCGATGAATTAAAGTGTATGAGCCAATGATGTTGGCGTATGGACACTATTTAGTCTTGAGCTAAAACGCAGTGTATTTCGATAGGAATTCTGGATAATCCCTGGAGAGCTCAGTGCAAAACTTTTCCTTTCAGTTTGAACAATAGTTCTGGGCACTCTCATTTTCGTCAGCTGCATATCCTTCCTTGCTAAATACTGAGAGAAGCAGAAACAAGTGGTAGCCACATTATTAAAACAGCTAAAACATTCTGCTAATTGAAATAGCCCGGACTTAGTAGAGTAGTAGATAGACTTTCTTCCTTTGTAATAATTAACACCTTTTTCAGTTCGCAGTTCAAACAGTTATGACCAGTCATTTATTTCCCTGTTTTCATTACACTTCCTACTTCCCTTTTTCTTATGTTCCTCTCTCGCTCTTGTCTACTTTCCTTTTCCATCTTATCGAATCGGTATTATTCATTTTACCGGCTGTGTTCTGAAGCAGTGCTTCCAGAACATGTGGATATATCAACTCCTCATCCCTTAAGCTAGCATTTCAAATATCTATTTTTCGAAAACTCATCTTTAAAGTTTAATCTATTCCATTCAATTTTCAGAACGTAAATTGCCTTACTGATATTTTACTAAAATTTACTTATTCACCTCTAGAGATTTCATCTTATACTAATAATAGACGTAATCATTCTTACGTTTCTTCTTCAATTTTCTTTTGCTTCTTCTTGTTGTTTCTGTAGGCAATTCAGAGATTACTACATTATCGGGAAATTCATCAAAAATATTCGAGTCGGCTGGAAAGCCATAGAATTCACCTTCGGACTCAGATTCACTACTAATATCTTCTTCACGTCGTCGTTTGTGGCATTGGTTGGCTTGTATAACTGATGGTTCAGGACGAATGCAAACATTAGAGCCATTGTGCTGTGTTGATGGTATGCTTTGGTCAAGAGTTTCAACTGTGGCTGTCGATTGTACAGGTTTTGCTGGACTCCCTCCACTAAAGACGAAACTTCTTTTATGCTTTTGGCGAGAGTCGGTCGGTACTTTCAACTGTCGTTTATGTGCAGAAACAATTCTACCAGCGAGAGAAATCTGAAAGATAGTAGAACAGATTTGTTTCACATATTTTGCTGGAAGCCATCTGTTACACCCCTGCGGAGTGTGACGAACCTCCTTCTATTTAGCAACCTTGCATCCGACTTAAAGATGTCATCAACTGTCATCGTCAATGACGAAGCGCCCAACCGTAAGTAAAAAAAGAGAACAGAAGAAAAAGTGAACAAAGTCACGGTGAGATTTTCTGGCTAGTTTTTTCATTGAAATTATTATAATTCTAATTTTTTGATTTTAAAACTAGTAATACTAATAGTTAAAAAGAAAGTGATTCGTTAGCAAGAAATTCCGGATAATTGTACTCTAATATAACAGGCAAAGGCCTCCTACTAGCGGTACGAATAGCTGAACAAGTTGCGAAGGCTAAAAAGATACTAAACGTGAGTAATATGTATAACTACCAACTATGATCATGCATTGAAGCTGTTTACAATTAATTATCCTTATTCCTAAAGCCTAAATCTAAATTAAAAGATATGACACTTACAATTAGGACATCCACTTAAACCTAATGAATTCTTGTATTGAATTTGTCATTAAAGGAATTTTTTAACCCTCCCTCACCATTCTGAAACGGGTTATAAAATCGGAAATAAATCTTGTTTGTTCATGCAACACATCTTTTAATATCGGTCTTGTTAGGATTTTCATAAAAGATCTGATCACCTTTTCTTAAATTAGTGAACTGGTCAGAAACATTATTCTTGTTATTTATGCATGCAGAATTTTGGTCGTTAGTATTGATCTGGTTATGTTTATAATTACTTTTAGGGTTAATTAAATCTAATAAAGTCTTTGGTTTATAGCACAGTAATCTCTCTGTTGGAAATACGCCATCCTTTTTCAAGCAGGTATTCCTGTAGTTAATGAGAAAATATGCAATTTGTTCGTCTGTGTCTAGACGTCTAATGACCGGATCTACAAGGAATTTTTTAAAAACCTCCTTGACTAAACGTACCGCTCTTTCGGCTTGACCATTGCTTTCCGGATGGTAAGGCGGACTTTTTAAAACTAAAACTCCTTGTTTTTCAAAGAATTTTACAAACTGATCAGAGTTAAAAGGTGGGCCTCCATCGGTCACTAATACATCCGGCAGTCCATATCGGGCAAACATATTTATGAAAACTTTCAAAACCTTCTTGCAATCAGTTCCAAACTTCATATATTCCAGCTCGATCCACTTGCTGTAGCTATCGATAATTACTAGAAACACCTTCTTCTCCAAATAGAAAAAGTCCGCATGAATTCTGCTAAACGGTTTGTTAGTTGGGATCCATTCGGAATAGGGGGCACGTTTAGTAATTGCTGTTGTGACATTGTAGATATTACAAGACTGAACGTAGTTTTCTACATCCTTATTTAGACCCCACCAATACACTGTCCTCCTAGCTAGTTGTTTAATTTTACTCATACCTGAGTGATTTTTGTGGAGCATACTTAATATTTGTCTTTGCATTGATGTTGGGATCATAACTCTGTCTTGGAACAGGATACAACCATCTACTTCCTCCAAATCTTGATGATTGGCTTACACGTCCAGCATATTTCGATTTATACGCTTTGGCCATCCATTTTGAAGATACTTTTTTATTAGGCTCAACAATTCATCTCTCTCCGTTTGTTTGGCTATTTCTCTATAATCTATAGGGAATTCTTCAGTAAAGTTCAAACTTTTTATATATTCTCTGGATAACTCTTTTGGAACTGGTTGATTTAGAGGAAATCGTGAGCAAAAGTCAGCATTCGCTAGTCTTGTGGACGGTCGGTAAATTATCTTAAAGTCATAAATTGAAAGATCCATTATATATCTTTGCAATCTAGTTACCCAAATCGCATTTTTACCCTCTTTACCAAATATTCCGATAAGTGGCTTATGGTCAGTATAAACAGTAAATTCCTTCCCATACAGGAATTTATGAAATTTTTTTACTGTACTGACAATAGCTAATGCCTCTAAATGCAGTATTGGATAGTTTTTCTGGGCATCATTTAAAGTGAAAGAGGTAAAACTGATTGGTTTTTCTTCACCGTTAACAACATGTGACATAACTCCTCCAATTCTATAGCTGCAAGCATCCGTAACTATCACGATGGGTTTTTCTTAATCAAAATATTCTAGCATTTGTGGATTGAGTAAAAATTGTTTACACTGTTCAAAAACTCTCTCACACTCATCACTCCAAACAAATTTTACGTTTTTTCGCAAAAGGTTATACAAACATTTTATACGGGACGAGAGGTTTGGAATAAACTTAGCGTAGAAAGTTAATAATCCCAAAAACGCCTTAAGCTCAGTTACTGTTCGTGGAGATTTTGCATGCCGAATGGTATCTACTTTCTCAGGGCATGGAAGGAGGCCATTTTGTGTCAAAATGTGTCCTAAATAAGGCAGTTTGTCAACAAAAAATTTGCATTTTTTTAGATTTACCTTTATATTAGCCTTAGCCAATCTTTCTAAGACTAGATAAAGATTATTCCGACACGCTTCGAAATTTTTCCCTGAAATTAAAACGTCGTCTAAATAGCAGCGAACGTTTTTCAACCCTTGCAAAACCTGGTCCATCACTTTTTGAAATATTGCTGCACTCGACGAAGCCCCTTGAGGCAGTCTGTTGAAAGTGTAGAGGCCTTTTATTGTGTTTATCACCATAAATTTTTGCGATCTTTTTGATAGTAAAAGTTGAGTGTAAGCTCCTTCTAGGTCAAGGGAGCAAAAAAATTTTGATCCCGATAAATCTGCAAAAATGTCTTGTGCTTGTGGCAAGGGGTATGTGTTTGGAACAATTGCTCGATTTATTGAAACTTTGCAATCCACGACTAAACGTATGCCTTGATCCTTCTTTACGATGATCACTACTGGAGAAGCCCATTCACTTACGTCCACAGGTTTAATTATACCATCCCTTTCCAATGCATCTAAATAATCAATAACTTTAGGACGTAGTCGTAATGGAACTTCATAAGCTTTTCTAAATATAGGGGTGTCATGCTTTAAAACCAAATCTCCTTCAAATCCCATCCTCGTCACCACTGAAATAGCCCGGACTTAGTAGAGTAGTAGATAGACTTTCTTCCTTTGTAATAATTAACACCTTTTTCAGTTCGCAGTTCAAACAGTTATGACCAGTCATTTATTTCCCTGTTTTCATTACACTTCCTACTTCCCTTTTTCTTATGTTCCTCTCTCGCTCTTGTCTACTTTCCTTTTCCATCTTATCGAATCGGTATTATTCATTTTACCGCCTGTGTTCTGAAGCAGTGCTTCCAGAACATGTGGATATATCACTAATAGATCCACCCGATCCATGAAATTACTGTTGAAAAATATGTCAATCGGCTTCAGCCCACCGATGATGACAGATTTCAACACAAAAATCAGGTTGCTATGAGTATTCGATGTTGATTAACGTGAGCTACTCAGAGTTACTCGAAATTAACTCTGATTTTGCGCATGATCAAAAGCTGTCAAGCCCCTTGCACTGAACGTCTTGACAAGGTTCTCTTGAAAGGTCTGCCCATGTAGTGAGCCAGTCCAATTAATTAAAATCGAAGACAACAAATCAAGAAGACTGGCAACTTTGCCAGAATTCAAGCGACAGATACAGTAGCGCTGCGCTTGAGTGAAGGTGGAAGCAACGCATAGAAAAATGAGCAAATATACAAACCCTTCGTCTGAGGATGTAATCTTTGCTATCAAATTCGTACGACGCATTTACCTTTGAGCGGCAGATGACGCGATTGTACCTGTCTCATAGCGTTCGTATGAGAAAATAAAAGGGTTGCCAGTCTTCTTGATTTGTTGTCTTCGTTAAAATGAAAATGAAATCCCGTCCAGGCGATTCGCGCAACGGGATTTCTAATGAGTTTTGTTTAGTGAACTTCAAGTCTAGTGAACTAAACAAGCGTTAGAAAAAGCTAGTCTTATGCTCCATCTCCGAGTGAAGTGGGAACACTTCAGGAAGACTGGAGGAAATTTTCTAAACCTCAATCAGTCCGGTAAGTGCTAGGGATGGGGTCACGGAACAAAAAAAATGCTACATGCCTGCTTTGCCTTTGCCAGCATTTGGCGGCTGTCCTGTCCTAAAAAATTTAAATGTTAAAATTGTGGTGAAAACCACGAATCCAATCTTTCAATCTCGTTCTAAGCGACAGATAGTACCGGCAGTGTAGGTTACACTTAATTGAATGATATCAAGCGTTTCTCAAATGAGAATGATCATGCCTTCGTCAAATGACTAAGCCAACTGATATCACCCAGGTCCCTTTGATAGCGGATAGCTACTTTTCTCATTTTCATCAAATATGTTCAATTGATCTTGAGAATTTACAGCACTGGTGGGCAGTATCTAAAATGAGCTAAAACTCATCAAATCACGTGACAATTGATTGCGGAAAGAAAGGCACATATCAACGGTAGCTGGAAGAATCAGGATTAAATGAGCTCAAATTGAGAGGGGATATCATTATTTTAAAATCGCTAAATTATGCTTTTGTCATGTAAGTCTTCCAAACATGTCCATTGACATCATATTAATTCGTGGAAAGTTCTCTAGGCATTCACGTGACTCAAAAAGACCTCGCTTCTTGAAGTTGACTGGACATCAGACTCCTCCATCCTATCCAGGGGATCCTCCGGACTTACCTGAAGGCAAAAACTTCTTTGGTTTTCCACTGGAGGTTCTACATTATCTGGATTATCGTAAATTTTCTGTATTAATTGGTTTCTTCGAACTGAAGCTAATTTAATAAAAGCTACTTAATATGGGTGATTGAGTGTTTGGGTTTGCTCTCAGCATCTTCAGGATTATTTTGACAAAGTTTAATGCAAACAAATATGGCTTTATTAAAAGAATTCCAACGCTATTTCTTCTGTTCTTCCGGGATTAACCTTGTGTTGTATTTGTCTCCATTGCCGGTTCCGTATTAGGTACAGCGGTCGAATCAGCAGGAGCCATTGTAGCTTCATTACCGCCATCATTTCCGCCACCATTTCCGCCACCATTTCCGCCACCATTTTCGCCACCATTTCCGCCACCATTTCCGCCACCATTTCCGCCACCATTTCCACCATTTCCACCACCATTCGTCGGCTTGCTACCTCCTCCTCCACCACCGTTCCCATTGGACGGTTTCATCATAGTCGTGTCAATTTTGTTACAGTTGACGCAGGTTACATTGAGATTGCATTCCATCATGCAGACCACCGTTACGGTGGCATTCGGTTTGGCATTGATCACCGTTTCCGTCGATTCGTCCGATTCGTCGCTTCCGAACAGCAGTTCCGACAGTTGACCCAGTAGTTCCTTGAATACGGTTCAATAGTAAGAATATTAAGAGTCCTTTAGTGCGCACGAAAGCATTAAACTTACGAATCCTATCGCATCCGCCGGGGGAGTAGAATTCAGGACGGTAAGCACCATCAGGCAACCAACAACCGTTAGTTTCATCAACATTTTTGAATTTGGCTCACAAACGATTTCAACGTTCGACGACGAACCTATTGTTTCGACTGTTTGAAGTATCGCAAACAAAGTGCTCTTTATATTTGAACCATCGCAGCCATCAGGAAAGGTTCAAATATTTAACCACGCCGTTTATGCGTCGGATCGTCTTGTTTCCTCGAAGTAATCCTTGAAAATTTATGAAACTGAAAGTAGGACGACGGTGACGTTCCGATGACGAACGGCTTCCGCAAAGCGTGACTAGCAATCCATTTGACACCTGTGCCTACAACGACGACCGACGCAATGCATGCATTTTCTATTGCGAATGTTAAGAAAAAATTACACCAGAAAATGCTATTATTACACAACACGGCGCTCCATGCCAAGGGGGGTGAGTATGTTGGCGCTATCTTAGGCGCTAAAACACGCGCATGTGACAGCACGGTTACCGGTTGCTAGTAGTTACCTATCTATCTCGGCGAATAGTTGGTTTTTACTATCGTACTGGTACCTTCTGGCATAAAGTAGTGACAAACTCTGTCGTTAATGAACGGCAGGCGACACTTGCGCACATAAGTAACTTTCCGTTGTTTGCACATCGATCAGTTTAATGGGTTCGAATTATGATAAACGCATGCGGCGATGTGGCTCAGAGCAATATGCCGTTCTGAAGGCTGGTAAAAACGAAACATGGCATGGTTGTGGCTTAATTTTGAACTGAACTTTAAGATTGATCAGTAAGGGAAACTGTGAGTCTAGATGCAGTAAGGAAACATAATATTATCAAATTATTGAAATATCCGTTTTCATAGGTTCATAAGTGGAATAGCAAAAATTCCGAAAGGCTACTCATGTTTAAAAGAAGGGGAAAAAGTAGAAGAGTGTCTGCCTAGCGGTACGAACGGAATCTTGACGTAGGACCGTGTTCGAAAATCTGTAATTTTAACTGTATAATGTAATGTAATGTATGTAATGACCCTAAAGGCCCACCCACATTAGATCCGGATCGGACGCGTTGCGGCAAAGTGACAGCTAAATCTATTGTCCAATTGTCAAATGTTCGCCGACGCAACGCAAACGGATCTAATGTGGGTGGTCCTTAAAAAAGACAATTTTTTGTTTTATCTGGTATCCCTCAAATGGATTGTTGTAGACTTGCATTGGATTGTTAGAAAGAATGATTAGGCACTAATATTGTCGAACGACTGTTCATCAACTGACTCGAGAAACACATATTCTCAGACGGAACAAGTCTGACTCTGAAACATCTGCTATGGCATTGTTGGATGTTGAAAAAGCGTTCGGTAATGTCTAGCATGTTGATCTCGGGTTCAAATTACAACGATATGCTTTTCCAATATTCTTCGTGAAGATTATCCAAAACTATCTCTCTGATGCCTTCAACATTGGCGCTGGTGTTCCACGAGGAAGTATCCTTGATCCCATCATGTTCAACGCATCTCCGACATCCGAGGTCTCCCAGATGGTGGAACGTTGTCTCTGTTTGCAGATGACACATACATCGTCTACAAGGATTATTGTAAATGATGCTTTGTTTGCCAGCTGTCAGCGTTACGTCTCTACTGAACAACACGGATTCTTCCCAAAACGATCTGTCTCAACGAACCTAGATCAATTCACGCCACTTTTCAAATAGACCAATGTAACATATCCGCCATTTTGAGAAAATCGAAGTTGAAGTTCGGCAGATTATTATTTTAACTGTTTAGAAACCATATATTATGTAATAGTATTTTAATGTAGTCAGTGAATAACATTGAAAATTCGGTAGAACTGTAAAATCACAATTTTACTTTGAATTTCATGCTACAATATAGAAATAAAATCACATAGGACGTTTTTACTGGTCAAGTTGTACATCGGACATGTTACATTGGACGATTTTTCTCAATGACATAATCAATTGGACGTTTTGTTCTACATGATACTACATTCCCTTTCACAGATTTCAGAGTAGAGTACCTACCTTCAGATTGGCCCCGCCTTTAGAAAATGAACGCCAATCATGTTATGCATTCCAAATGACCGGAGTAACAATCATGTATCCATAATTTTAAGCTGTACATTGGAAAATTTTTGACCTATGATTATCTTAAATAAATGAAAGTAAATTTGGATGGATGTTTTTGTATCACATACAATGATAGAAGAGGAATAGTTTGTATCGCTTAGCTTGATTTGTTTACATTTGTTACTTAGGACCTTTTGAAAAGTGACGGTAGAATTCCTCTCCACATGCCTACACGGTGAGAAAAAAGTACCCAAACGTACAGTTCACTTTTACCTACTTTTGACTAGTTTGTCTCCTTTTCTCCGTCGAAGGTTGTCAAAAACGGAGGAGCAAATCCACCAACAGGGGTAGTAAAGTGTGGGAACCCAACGTTGAGTATAATCATATTTGCCTACTTTTGGGTAGAAAGCTAGTGGAAAATTCCATACGAATTGTACACAAGTAAATGTAAACTGCTTTGACCCACTTTACCTACTATTGGTTTCCTGCACTATAGTGCCAAGATGAGTGAAAACAACTTACTTTTGGGTACTTTTGACGTAGGACTACGTCTGTGATTTCAATATGGGGGTACACTTTGTGAAAACCGAAAATGGAACATGTAACACAACTATGAAAGATTTTGAACGTGTATAACTCAGCTGCCCCTGGACCAATTTCAAAACATATATTCCCAGTCGTTCAGAAATATTTCTACGCATCTGTTAAATTTAAGGCTTAGTAATTTTTCAAAATTTCACTATTGCAAATAGCACGAATCTGCAACTGTTGCTAGGATAATTAAAATTATTACTGATTTCCTGCGAAAAGCGATTTCCCTAACACAGATTTCAATGTTGAATTCCATTCGGTCTCACCAAACGGTATTTATTCAATCACCGCGTTATGAGTGGTGGTGTTCTCCAGCATATAACGAAAGGCTCCCCGCAAGCAGCTGACGGTCAAGGCTGCACACAACTGCTAATCGGCTTCAGTTTCAATCACCATTGTGTGGTGGTCTCCGGTCGTCAGCAGCAGCAGTGCTTCCGACGCGTGGCGTTGAACATTGATCTCCAGTACACAATGAAAGGCTGCCTGCAAGCAGCGAGTTGCAGCCCACATGAGCATCCATAGAAGGAGGAAGAAGCCGCACCGCTATTGATCGGAATCAGTAGCTCTTCGTGAGTAGCCGGGAGCCATCTATTGCAAGCGCGTCACCGTTCAAAACAATATACAGTAGACTGATGCAAATTTTGACTTTTTCGCTCCACAGTGCTTAAATGGTTTCAAATCGGGTCCTGATTAGCCTCCCAAAGTAACAACTCATTTGGTTACAAACAGGCTTCGCACAAGCCATTTGAAGTTTGCATGTAAATTACTATGGGAAATCTCAACTTTTTGTTCATTGCCTTCTAGTCTTTTTCCATATTGAGCTGCGAAACGGTTCGATAGCCATTATTATAGAAAATTTTCTCAGCTACAACTTTGCTGAAGATCATTTCTATGTAAAACGAGACAGGAAAAAGTTATTAATTATTTAAGAGATTGGTAAACTTATGACATGATCAAGCAGCTGCTCTGTAGGCAACACTGTATTTTGCAGTGTGACATAGTAGCCATGATTTTTTTGTTCTATTCAACGCCCCAGAAACACCAATGTTGCCTGCTGAGCAGTTGATTGAGCATGATCATAAGACATCAGCGCATTGAACCATTGATAACTTTCGATCCTTGCATTTAATCAAAAAGTGGTCTTCAGCAAAGTTGTAGCTGGGAAAATGTCCTGTAAGTACAGTTGAAAACTCTTGAAGAAAACCGATATGGTGAATTATTAGATAGACATGAACAAAAATCTTGGTTTTACCATAGTAATTCCCATACAAACTTCAAATGGTTTGTGCCATCTCAGTTTCTCACCAAATGGGTTCAAATTTTGAGAGGTTAGTCAGGATCCGATTTAGAATCGTTTAAGTATTGTGGAGCGAAAATTTCAAATTTTGCATCACTCTAATATACAGCCCGCAAGCCATATATGTGTTGAACACCTTAATAGCTCAGCATTACTCAACCATCACGACAAAACGGTCCTTTTCAGGATCACCATACATTTGTTAAAGAGTATTTTCTGGACACTTCTCGCCTCAACTTTCAAATAGGACAATCTAAATTGATCGATTTTCTTCATTAACTCTCTCTTGCGTTAATAACTCGGGTCTATAAACATGTTCAGCTGATATTATCGTCTAATACGCTTAATAATAGTTTTTGTTAATAGACTATGTAGAAAAATGAGCCCGAAATATGAATGCAGCCAATTAGGCGAATCGATCAATTTAGATTGTTCTATGTGAAAAGTAACGCGAGACTTGTCAAGGTCAGCAATCGGATGTTAGTTCCTATAAGTATAAGCTTAAATACCATATATTTTAAAGGCAATTTCAAAAATCAAAGTCGGTCCCGGCATGTAAGTGGTCTGATTTTGATCCAGAGATGATGGATTTTAATTCATAATACGCCAAGCGATAGGTAAGTTTTCTACAAATCTATTAAAATTATCACTTTTCAAAATGTCAATTGAAAATTGCACGAATGTGCAACTGTTGCTATGATAATTAAAATTATCACCGATTGCTTGCGAAAAGCACTTTCCCTAACTCAGATTTCAAAATTGAATTGCATCCGGTCTCACCGTACGGTGTTCATTCAATCACCGCGTGTAGTGAGTGGTGGTGTTCTCCAGTACCCAGAAAACCCTGCTCAAATTCCTATTCCTAAACAAAACATAAGCTCCTGCTGCAGTTAACAAATAAGATTTATTATATAAGACCACGTAGTCCTACGTCACCATTGCGTACAACCTCACAGGGCTGTCCCTTGTAGTTTTTTCTTACCATGTACAAAGCATGGATTCTGGTGCCCAATTCGACGCTGTTTATAAAGGCCCACGCATATTATATCCGGATCGGACAGTGACAGCTAAATCTATTGTCTAACTGTCAAATTTACGTCAACGCAACGCAAACGGATCTAATGTGGGTGGCCCTATACGCGTTCGATCGTGTTGACCATGGAATATTGCACTGGAATAGCTAGACTGGGAAAAATAAGCATGTCTTCTGCATTTGTCATTTGGGGCAGATCTTACCTTTTTAGTCGCACGCTGTTTGTCAAGATCGGATCTGAACCATCAGAGACATTTTCCAACAATTCTGGAATACCTCAAGGAAGTAATTTGGGTTTATTCGAAGACAACAAATCAAGAAGACTGGCAACTCTTCCATTTTCTCATACAAACGCTATGAGACAGGTACAATCGCGTCATCTGCCGCTCAAAAGTAAATGCTTCGAACGAATTTGATAGCAAAGATTACATCCTCAGAAGAAGGGTTTGTGTATTTGCTAATTTTTCTATGCGTTGCTTCCACCTTCACTCAAGCGCAGCGCCATTGTATCTGTCGCTTGGATTCTGGCAAAGTTGCCAGTCTTCTTGATTTGTTGTCTTCGGTTTATTGCTAATCGTGTTATTCATAAATGCGACATTATGTTTCCACCTGAGTGCCGTATGTTTTACGCCGACGATGTCAAGACCGGCATGATAATTAGGAGTCTACAAGATGGTTTGGAGCTTCAGAGGATGGTGGATTGCTTCGGAATGTGGTGTTCTCATAATTTCATGACAGTTAGCTTTTCTAAAGTAGTATTATTTCCTTCCATCGAAAGATAAAAACGTTTGTTTTTTACTGCACTATCGCAGGACACCCTGTACAACGAGTAACTCAAGTATGAGACTAGAGCATTGTGCTAGATAGTGCCCTTACATTTCGAGTACACTACAGCGATGTACTCTCTAAAGCAAATAGGCAGCTTGGATTCCTGATGAATGTGGGCGTCTTAATGGAATACCTGTATAAAGAGAGAGAAGGATTAGTAATTTCCATTTAATTCCACTACCTTATTTGCTTATCCTTGACAGATACGCGTATTTCGTCTACAATGTGCAGACTTCTTTAGTATCTTGTACTAATACTCGACTGAAGAAAAACATCTTATAAGCTTGGATTTATCAACAAAATTTCTTCAGGTTTTCGGGATCCACTCTGCCTACGATCCCTGTATTGCTCACTGGTATGATCGGAGGTGAACCAGCCTAAGGCTGAAAGCCTCCTAAATAAAGCTAAATTAATTAATTAATCACTGGTATGATCGATTTATATATGAGCACCCACACGACACATACCACCAACATGGTGGGGTCTCCCAACCATCGTCTTTAGGCAAGTATGCATACATACATAAATTAATTTTACTGATTAGCTTCCTAGTTCCAGTTCAATGCCTCAAGCATCTGCCGGCTGTTTCCAATTGAGAAGCACTGCTCATTCGCACAACATCCGCTTTACTGTTCGAACAATCCTAATTCATCTCCGGGACGCACAATAGACCGCTCTTTGGAAGCTCCTGGTTCCTACAGCCCAGTCGTGCCTATTCCTGTCAGCGTTCAGCATAGTCGTCCTGAACCTGTGGCTGGATGCTGGATATGAATCTTCTACAGGCAAGTACAATCAATATATTGACTATTCACTGCCTGATGCCGATCAAATTTTCAGCAATTCGGACTATGTTAGTCATTGTGATGCCTCTGTAACTCCCAATCCTGGCAACCCGGAACGCGCCGTAGAAAGCCCCATGGAAGCCTCCAATCCATCCGTCTCAGTCCTGCCAACAACAGCCTTCGTTCATTATAGTCGTTCCGCGCCTGCTGTCGTGTGTGGAGAGAGGGTCTTCCAACCCACTCACTATGGCGAGTATCCAATCAGACTTGATGCTAAGCAGTTATTTCCTGATGTATCTGTGATTTCCAGGGAGAGCAGTCGTTCGATTCCTTGCCACAAGCAGGACGTCGTGATCTTCTACCAGAACGCCGGTGGAATGAATTCTGATTTTGAAGAGTACCGCTTAGCTGTATCGGATTGTTGCTACGATGTAATTGTCCTGTGCAAAACGTGGCTCGATTTTCGAACGCTTTCCAGCCAAGTCTTCGGTCCTGACTACGAAATCTTTCGTTGCGATCGGAATCCTAACAACAGCCGTAAATCTACTAATGGAGGTGTCCTTGTAGCTGTCCGTGGCGGGTTGGAGGCAAAAGCCATCGAGAACGATTCATGGAACTATGTGGAGCAGGTTTGGACAGCTTCACTGGAGGCCCAACCGTAATGTGGGCGGAAGCGGAACGTAAACGGCATAAAAGGCCCAAGCGCAATGGCAGCGGCAGTGAAACGGCAGCGGCAACGGAAAAGCCCAATCTGAGTAAGCCTACTTGTCGGATTGAAAACTAGTTAGAACCAAATCGACCTCGGTTAGACACGAGGTTAGGCATGTTGATGTAATTCATGACAACTATCAAACTTGCCGATTCCGTTCCGCTTCCACCCACATTGCGGCCTTAACCGAAGTCGATTTGGTTCTAACTAGTTTCCGACAAGTAGGCTTACTTAGATTGGGCTTTCCCGCTGCCGCTGCCGTTCCGCTTCCGCTGTCATTGGGCTTGGGCCTTACACGGTAACCGCAAAATACCCAATAATGACTACAAAGTAAGCATTTTCAAGGGATACTGGGACTACCCATTAAATGAGTAAAATTTTACCCATTTATGAGTAATTACAACTACAAAAACAAGTAGTCCTTTGGAGTTTAAGGTGATGGCATTTTGCGCAACTCTCCCAGATTGGCATACCGTACTCGATTACAGGAAGGATGATTTGTTTGTAGACAGCAAGCTTATTTTTCAGGGACAGGGTTGACTTTCTGTTGATAAGTGGATACAACGATCTTATCAAGATGTTTCACTTGGTTTTTGTTTTGTCAACGTGCTCCCTGAAAAGAAGCTTGCTGTCTAGTGTTAGCCCGAGGTACACGACCTCTTTGGACCATTCCGAAACACTGTGCCGTTCAGGCAGATCTTGTTATTCTCCGACGGAACATGTCTAGGAGATTTAGAGTGTGGAAAGATAATGACCTGGGTCTTTGCCGCGTTGATACGGATCTTCCAGCTGTTGAAATATTCAGACAGGACGTCCAGACCTCTCTGAAGTTTGGCAGTCAGACCTCCGATGACCCTACCCTTGTAGACGATGGATGTGTCATCTGCGAACAGGAGGTGAACAGGTTGCATAGGATGGGGCCAAGGATGCTTCCTTGTGGAACCCCGGCACCGATGTTGAAAGCATCCGATGTGATGCCATTCAGAGAGACTCGCAACGTTCTGTCTAATAGATAGTTGTTTATTATCTTCACTAGGAAGATTGGAAGACCGTACTGCTGCAATTTGAACACCAGGCCATCATGCCAGACATTGTCGAACGCTTTTTCAACGTCCAACAACGCCATGGCAGATGTTTTCGAAACAGAATTGTTCCGTCTGAGGATGTTTGTTACTCGAGTCAGCTGGTGGACGGTCGAACGACCTTTCCGAAAACCAAACTGTTCCTCGAGTAACAAGTTGTTTTCATCGGCAGATGTTAGGAGCCGGTGGTACAGTGCTCTTTCGAACAGTTTTGACAACCCTGAGAGAAGGCTGATTGGTCGATAACTTGAAGGAGAGGACGGATCCTTCCCAGGTTTCCGGATGGGTATGACTTTAGCTAACTTCCAACACGAGGGGAAGTAGCCAAGTCTGAGGCACTGATTAAAAATCAGAGCCAGATGGTTGTAGAATCTGAAACTCAAGTGTTAAAGTTCCAGATTCAGGATGTTGTCGAAACCTGGGGCCTTCATGTTTTTAGATGATTTGATATAGGCCAACAGTTCGTCAGCCGTAATCTCGGATTCCTCTGGAAAAATTTTAGGAATCTGAAGAAGATTGGTTGCATTTTTAGCAACCTAAGATTCATGAGGGCTGACGATGTTTTGTCCGAGATTATGGGAGCTGACGAAGTGTTGACCTATCGCGACAGCCTTCTCTTCAGGAGTTATCAGATGAACCACTGGGTCGCCGGGACGATCCAGTGGGGTCAGTGGGGGAATGGGCCTAGGCTTGTTTTTAAGATTTTTTGTAAGTTTCCAGAAGGGCTTAGCACAATCTGGGTGAGAGCGGATCTTGCTAGCAAAATCGTTATTTCTGAGATCCACCAACCTAGCCTGAATGATCTTTGTTAATCGATTAGAATTGGTCTTCAAGTTAGGCAGGCCAGTACGCTGGTACTGCCTACGAATGGTGTTACGGAGTCTAATGAGATCTTTGGTAGGGCTGTCAAGGTTCAGAGTGTTACTCACCTGTCTGGATACTGGTACGTGTTGTTCCCTGGCCCGGGAAATCGCCTCCTCGATGGTTTGTATACACCGGTCAACATCTTCGGACGTCCCCGGTTGGACATCGTAGTCGATGGCTGTGTCGACGCAGTGTTGATATTGCACCCAGTTGACTCGATGGTAGTTGCGCCGGGAAGCTTCGAATCGGTTAACCGAGGATCCAACTTCGGCCACCACAGGGTAGTGGTCCGAGCTCAGCTCCTGGAATGCCACAGGTTGCGAGACGTTGTGTCCCATGTTGCCTACGAAGATGTCGATGGTCGCATGGACCCCAGACCGACTCAACCGGCTGGGAGAGTCCGGGGCCAAGATGGTATAGTGGCCCTCTTGCAGGTCTTCATTGAGAATGATGCCGTTTCTATTGCTCCGACCGTTGCCCCAAGCTTGGTGTTTTGCGTTCAGATCGCCAGCGATAATGAAGTTCCCGCTCCTCCGGGTGAGTTTGATGATGTCTTTCCGGAGGGCCACTGACGACCCGTCCCTGATGTTGGTTTGCTTGGGGCAGTAGACCGCGATGATGGTGATTGGGCCAAGTGATGTGCTCACCTCCACTCCGATGGCTTCAATTGTTTTCAGCTGGAAGTTTGGTAGCAGCCGGTAACTGATGTTACGTCTTGCAGCGATAGCCACTCCTCCACCTCCAGAGCAGGTGCGATCAAGTCTGACAAGCTGAAAGTCGCGAAGGAATATGTTCAGTTCGGGTTTCAAATGCGTCTCGGCGATGACAGCAATGTCGACCTCCTTGGTGTTGAGGAAATCGAGTAGCTCTCTATGCTTGTTCGTTAGTGAGCAAGCGTTCCAATTTGCAATTTTTATATCTTCACGGTCCATACTTGGTGACGAGTGACAAGGCAGCATGAAGCTGTTCAGATCGAGTCTTGCAGGTGCGCATGATGATGATGACCTCGGCCACGAGCGTCACAAGTTCCTCCAAGGTGAACGGAGAATCGTCGGCAGATTCACCTGAGACAGCACCAGCGTATGATAAACCAGGGGCGGTGGATGAACCAGGAATTGGCTGGGCCGCAGCAGCAGCGAGACGATGCTGAACTGTCCGACTGTTAGGAACCATTTGGATACTCGCAGGATTGGCTTGTTGGTTGTTGAGCGAAAGCGGTGCTAGGTTCGGAACATGTCGACGGGGCTGGAGAGCTGGGTACTGGACTTCCGTGAGTACAGGAGGCGAACGATGATTACGAAGGCGACCAAGCTGGTTGTTGATTGTGGCCTTCCGACGGATATTAATAAACTCCACTCGCTTGGGACATCCGCGATTGGAGGCTTGGTGGTTTCCACCGCAGTTGACACACGTTGGCTCGATGTCATCGACTTGCTCACAGGACGCAGTTGAGTGAGTTCCAGCACACCTGTCGCAGTTTGTCTTCATGTGGCAGTTTTTGGTGCCATGGCCATATGAGAGGCAGTTCATACACTGCGTTACATCACGATGTTGGGGTTTGTAATGCTCCCAACTGATGATGACCTGAAACAGGTCCCGGATATTGGATCTCAGAGCCGCAAGACTGGTGGATCCCTTCGTGAAATGCACCAGGAACAACTGATCACGGAAGCTGGTGTTTTGGTTGGGACGCCGGTTCAGCGGGTACACTGCCTCAGGCTTGAGCCCGAACCGCTCCAGCTCGGATTTCACCGCAGTCGCCTCGAACGACGGTAATCCACGCAAAACCACCTTCAGTGGCTTGCTCGATGGCAGATCATGTGTGAAGAAGTCCACGTTGTTGCTCTTCAGGAAACTTCCTATTTGTTTGTACTCCTCCAGGTTGGAGCACATGATTTTGGTACCGATGCTGCAAAGCTTGAAGCGAGGCAGCAGCTTGTGTTTTGGCAGTTCAGCACCCAGCTTGGCAACATCCTTCACCGGCGTGAAAAGCGGGGGAATCCGCTCTCGTCTTGCAATGGGAACGGCGTCACCATCGCCATTTTCTTCCGATAGTACTGCATACTGGTTGGCTTGCAGAATTCGTTTTCCGGCGTCATCCTGCGACGCACTGGGCTTGATTAGCACCTTCTTTGAAGGGCCCGCTGCTGGCTCATTGGCACGTTTACGCACCATTTGTTTCGTGTTTGCAAGTTCAATTAAACTTGCCAGAATGCGAGAAGGTGGCGACACTTCCACGGCGCAACGCGACAGCACAAAACGAAACCAAATCGAATCGAGAACTCGAGCGAATATACGGACTGAACAGCTCGACAGTCGAGCAAAGAATGATGAGAAATCTACAAAAGAACAAAGGGGGTGTTATATATCTTAACCGTATAAAAAATCACTTTTTCCCGAACAAACATGAGCCATGTATCATTAATTTTATTGTTTTTCTATTGTTGAAAATTCATACTACATAGGACGTATTGTAGATCTATTAAAATAACAATATTTTAAATTTACTTGTATGATGTACATTAGACTGATGCAAAATTTGAAATTTTCGCTCCACAGTGCTTAAACGGATCCAAATTGGGTCCTGATTAGCCTCCCAAAACTTGAACTACTTTAGTAAGAAACTGACTTGGCACAAACCATTTCAAGTTTATATGGGAATTACTATGGGAAAACTTATGTTATTGTTCATATCTATCTAACAATTCAGCACATCACTATGCTTTTAAAAATGATAACAGTAATTGTAGCAAATTTTCAGCTATAACTTTGTTGAAAACTACTTTTCAATCAATTGTAAGGAACAAAAGTTATTAATGATTCAAGTCACTGATGTCTTATGATTATGCTCATTCAACTGTTCAGCAGGCAACATTGGTGTTTCTGGTGAGAAGAATAGAGCACAAATATCATGGCTACTATGTCACACTGCAGACTACAGTGTTGCATACAGAACAGCTGCTTGATCATGCCATAAAATTATCAATCTCTTAAACAATTAATAACAATTTAATTTGACATTTGGATGAAAAACGATATTCTGTAGCTTAGAAAATTTCCCGTAAGAATAGTTATAGAAATTTTTGAAAGAGCAATATGGAAAATGGGTAGAAGACAAATAACAAAAAGTTTGGTTTTCCCATAGTAATTTCCATATAAACTTCGAATAGTTTGTGCCAAGTCAGTTTCTTACCAAATTAGTTTAAATTTTGGGAGGCTAATCAGGACCTGATTTGAAACCGTTTGAGCACTGTGGAGCGAAAATTTCAAATTTTGCATCAGTCTAATGTACATACGTACAATAGGATCGATTGTTGGCAATGAATTATGTTGTGATTGTATCTTATTTTATGTTAATTGTATGGTTATTTTTTCCGGGGGTGCAGCGATTAAACGTCAAAAAGCTCTATTGAAGGGGAAGATGGAAAAGGGTTAGATTAGGTCGACTCATGTACAGAGAGAAACTATACAAACAAAAAGTGACGTCACAAGGAAGGAGAGAATGAGAAGTCGGGTCGTTCAGGTAAGAATAAACCTCGAACATTTTCAAACTGGAAATCAAAATCAATTCTTCTTAAATTTTTCAAGTTTGCTTGCGCAACTGCCTAGTAATATATTTTTTTTTAAATCTGTCATCTAGTAATTATTTCAAAGGAATTTGGGGAATCATTTCTTTAGGATTGGAAGGAATAGATTAAGCACTAATAAATTTTGGGACTTTGGATGTATTTAGGAGAGAAATAGTAGGAAGATTCTGCTGGGTTGGGACAAATTGCTAGCTGGGTAAATACATCCGGAATTCTTGGCAAACGACGTTGTCGTCTGGTGCTAAAACCGAGTTTTTTTAGGATCTCAGCAGGATCTTCCATACACTCAACTTTCAAAACTTCTCGATTATCAAAAAAATCAGCTGACCGCAGCTGTGTCATGGATTGCCTTTGCCTTTTATTACCTCCAGCACTCCATTTTGGCTGGCAGCCCGGTACAATACATAGTATCGATCTCGTTCCTATATTCGTGATCAGATTCAGGTAACCGTAATATCAAATATCATGTAGTCCTAAACTGTCGCTGGAAGCATAATTGTCCCATGTGTATATGAAACTCCATAGCACATGGGATAACTATGCGTCCACCGGCAGTAAATGTGTAGTTAGTTCACCTTGTAACTATGTCTCAACTCCGGTTGGCTCCTGAATGGGCATAACGGGACTCGTTGACACCCGACTGGGATGAATCGTGTGAAACATAAGAAGTCGAACCCAAAATAAATCTACAAATAAAAAGGCGCCGCTTATCGTATCAAGTAACAACCACAATCTAGGGTACCCGCAAGATATAAAAATAGAACCTTGCACGGAAAGTAGGCGGCACCCGTAAGTATCAACACTGAGTGACCGAGGCTTGGGTTACCAAATTGAGTTCAAGAAAGGAAAAAAAAAAAAATCCGCCGTAAATCTTAAATTTCAATTCCACTTTTCAATGTCACGGAAGGTTTGTTAATTTTATTAGAATTATTAGCTGTCGCAAATCTTACCAACTCTGCTCTTTTCATGCGATTTTCTTGGCCTTTGTGTCAGTGAACACACTTGGGCGATGATTGGTGGCATTTCGACACGATTCGTCCGGATCCGTATCCAACAGTGCGTGCACTCAACAGCGCGCCGAACTTACGTTCAAAATTGTTGCTCGAAAGTTGCACGTGGAACCTGTTTCTTACTAACCAGTAGTCAAGGCAGTAGGTGTATTGACTGCCACCATTCGGAGTGTTCGGATGGTATGGGGAACCCATATGATGTGCTGCTAATGTAAATAAATGATAGCAGCTCTGTTGATCGCGCTGAGATCGATTGCCCATCATTGCTGAAGAGAAGGATAAATTGTGCCCGTACAGTATAACTCGTTTAGTTGTAAGTGTAACTATTCCAAATCAAATCAATGCTTCCTCTGAATTACTCATTTTGCACCAATCCAAGTAGGCCTGTGGTCCGGACAGCTTGTCACTTGTCACAACGGCGCGCGAAGGGAAACAGTAGTGCCACATTGGGATCGAATCGATCGGACGAGTGAGAATGAGGAGATAAATGGAGTGCTTATGATGACACGCACCGTCGTCCTCGTCATCGGTCATCAAGCGTGTGAAATCGGCGTTTCAGGAATGCGCTACCGTCGGCGGCGGTGGCGCAGCAGCAGCTGTTACTCTTTCTATAACTTCACTATCTCATCGATCCAGATCCACGACTGGGTCCAATGCTATCTACCTATGCACACCATATCCAGCACAAACGCCTGCGTCGAGATCGCCGCATTCCCGCAATCGATTGGACTGGTTTTCCAGGATAGGGATGACGAGAACGGCAAAACGGCGTGTGATTATCGTTAGGAAAGGCGATAAATTCTTCATTATCACCACGTCCCGGTGGGAAATGAGCCCTGCTCATCAGTGAGGTAATTGTGTCCATACTTTGTACCTTTCGTTTAGAGTCAAGAAATTGAGCAATGGACCTGCTGTTATGTCTAGTCACATGCAGAGTCGGATGACTTTCATTGTTAGCATTGGATGGAATTGTGCATTGTGCACTGGATGAGACTCCCATTTTCAAGCCTCAAATGCGACACATGGCACATGCTAGTGGCAAACCCGGGACGTAAGAAAACACTTATAGTTTGGTTCAGTCAAAACTTCCACTACCTAGAGAAAATGGATGAAATGTCGGCCTAAATCCGACTTATTTGAGCCCATACATAAATTCAGCAATCGACTAAATTTTCAATAGCGACCTAAAATATCCATTAGCACCGTCCCAATAACGCGTTCATCTAGATAACATGGATAAATAACAGATTTTTAGCAATGGGCTTAATCCTAGATCCATAGGCCAACATTAGAGCCATTTCCCCAATATTAAATTTTCAGTGTATACTTTATTCTACACAATCGGTTTCCTAACACTTTTCTACGTTACGGATGGTCCAAGACCTGACTTCTACCAATAATTGATTAATTCACTGCTCTTTTTCACTGCCTACTCACTTTTCTGAGGCGCCCCTTCACTGCCGTCACTCGCGTAACATTTGAAAATGGCACAAAAGCTTTTGTAAACAAAAGTTGTAAGGCCCTTTACACGCGAACCGAAGTACGACCACGCAAACCAACAACATCATCGGGTAGGGAAAATTCTCCCTTTTCCTATAGTGAGAAGCGTCAGATTTCACCATAGATGGATTAATTAAGGTTTTTATAAGGCATTTGAAGCATTTTTGGAAATAGGAAATCCAATGGTTTCAAAATGGCATAGAACATCAATTTCGCACTCATCATCCCGATATTATAAATATGAAATATGTACAGGGAATTACCATGTACACTAGACATGCGGGTCTTGATTAGCCTCCGAAAATTTAAAATCGTTTAGTAAGGAACTGACTTGGCAAAAACCATTTGATGTCACACTGAACAAAACAGTGTTGCCCACAAACAAAACAGCTGCTTGATCGTGCCATAAGATTATCACTATCATAAATAATTAATAACTATCCGATAGCTAGCCGATCGTCAAGACAGAAAAACGATCTTGGGCAAAGTTGTAGCTGAGAAAATTTCCAATGAGGTAGGTATTAGACTGATGCAAAATTTGAAATTTTCGCTCCACAGTGTTCAAACGGTTCCAATTTGGTTCGTGATTAGCCTTCCAAAATTAGAGGTCATTTAGTAAGAAACTGGCTTGGCACAAACCATTTGAAGTTTATATGGAAATTACTATGGGAAACCCAAATTTCGTATTCATATCTATCTATTAATTAACCCTATTGCTCTGTTGTAAAAGTTGATAGCTGTAATTGTAGTAATTTTCAAAGCTAAAACTTTGATGAAAACCATTTTTCGATAAAATATAAGAATCAAAAGTTATTAATGATTCAAGTCACTATTGTCTTATGATCATGCTCAATCAACTGCTCAGCAGGCAACATTGGTGTTTCTGGCGCGTATAATAAAGCTAAAACATCATGGCTACTATGTCACACTGCAGAATACAGTGTTGCCTACAAAACAGTTGCTTGATCATGCCATAAGATTATCAATCTATTAAACAATTAATAACTATTTAATTTGATGTTTGGCTGAAAAACAATAATGCGCAAAGTTGTAGTTGAGAAAATTTTCCATAAGAATTGCTATAGAAATTTTTAACGGTGCAATATGGAAGAAGGATAGAAGACTACGAAGAAAAAGTTTGGTTTCCCCATAGTAATTTCCATATAAACTTCAAATGGTTTGTGCCCAGTCAGTTTCTTACCAAATCAGTTCAAACCTTGGGTGGCTAATCTAGACTCGATTTGGAACCGAGAAGAGCGAGCGAAAATGTCAAAATATGCATCAGTCTAGTAGGTATACACGGTCAATGAGACCAAGCCAAATATGGTTCAGTTTAGGCCAAAAGTGTTGCCTCATGTTGTCCTGTGGGTAACTTCAAAAATCTGCCGAAAAATGAGGAAAATTGACGAAAATTTCATTCATTCTAGGAGTAGTACCAATAGACTGATCCTTACTTTTCTCATATTCAGGATTTTTTTCATAGAAAAACCTGGAAAACCTGGAATACATTATGCAAATTTACTCATCGCTGAGCTACTGCACTTGTTGTGATTTATGAATAAACTAAACTCAAATTTGGGTTGATCTCATTGGCCGTGTAGAACTTTGCATCATAGCACTGAGGAAAAACAATGAATAATAATTTTGATTGCATCTGTGAAACTGGACTGTCCCAAAAATGCAAAAAGTGTGATAAAAGTGCACGTTTCCGTCAAATCGTTTTGATGTTTTGGAAGCACTTATTGCTTGCATCATAAGGAATAAGTGCACCGAAGACACCAAGACGATTAGACGTAAACTTGCAGTTTTATCACACTTTTTAATGAGTGAAAACGCGCTTATTAGTCCAATTTGGTGTGAAACACGCAATAATTTCTTTATAAACTTCAAATGGTTTGTACTAGAGAGGGTCTAGTGTAAGAGAGGAGTGGATTCAGAACAAACTGCATTGGCAACCTATGCCTAGGTGATTTCTAGCAACACTGCCAATACACTCGATATAGGTGATGCTCGACTGGCTCTGGCTTTGACAGTTACTCTAATGTACACGTGGTGGAGAAATTTTGGACTACAATCATAGTAGTACAAGGACAACTTGCAGATGACGGTGTGGTTTCCGTAAGAGGTCCACATGCCGTGGACTTGCAAGGACCATTGCAAAATTCCTTAGATAACTTGTCTTCTTGGGCTATGAATCTAGGGATCGAATTCTCGCCGCAGAAAACTGAACTGGTAGTGTTTACTCGAAAGCGGTAGCCAGCCCAAATGCAGCTTAATCTTTTGGGCAGAAACATTACCCAATCATTGTCTTCCAAGTACCTTGGGGTCTGGTTTGATTCAAAGTGCACTTGGAATGCCCATATTACGTATTTGAAGCAAAAATGTCAGCAGAGGATCAACTTTCTCCGTTCAATTTGCGGCACATGGTGGGGTGCTCATCCGGGAGACCTCATAACGCTTTATAAAACAACTATTCTCTCTGTTCTAGAGTACGGCTCTTTCTGCTTTCTCTCGGCAAGAAAAAGTCACCTAATAAAATTGGAACGAATTCAATATCGTTGTCTGCGTATTGCTCTAGGCTGTATGCACTCAACGCATAACATGAGTCTCGAGGTTCTGGCAGGAGTAACACCCCTCCAGAACCGTTTCTGGGAGCTCTCTCTCAGAATACTAATCAAATGCGGAGTGACGAACACACTTATAATTGCTAATTTTGAAGAAATTCTTGGGCTGAACACACAATCTCGATTTATGAGAATCTACCACCACTACATATCATCAGATATGTGTCTTCCTTGTTATACTCCAGACCGTGTTCACTTCACCAATCGCAGTTCCTCAATTGAATATGATCTGACCATGAAACAAGCAACTCATGGGATTCCCGATCAATTATTATTATTCCGCGTATTTTTACTGAAAAGTACCAACAAGTCAATTGCATGAAAAGATATTTTACAGACGGGTCCCGTCTCAATGGATCCACTGGCTTCGGTGTCTTCAATGAAAACTCTAGCGCCTTCCGCAAACTTCAGGAACCTTGTTCCGTTTTTGTTGCTGAGCTGGCAGCAATCAACTTCGCATTGGGGATGATTTCCATTACTTCATCTTCTCGGATAGTCTCAGTTCCATTGAGGCTATTCGGTCGATGAAAACAAGTAGGCACTCATCTTATTTCCTTTCAAAGGTAAGGGAGCAGATGTGTGTGCTGGTCGAAAGATCATATATGATTACCTTTGTATGGGTCCCCTCACATTGCTCAATCCCAGGCAATGAGAAGGCGGACTCTCTCGCAAAGGTGGGCGCGCGGAAGGCAAATTGTATGACAGGCAAATTTCACACGATGAATTTTACCATTTAGTGCGTCAGAGTACCTTTTCGAGTTGGCAAACAGATTGGGACACTGGAAATCTTGGACGGTGGTTACATTCAATTATTCCTAATGTTTCTTCGAGAGCGTGGTTTAAAGGCTTGGGCTTAAGTCGTGACTTCATTCGCGTGATGAGTAGACTTATGTCCAACCACTACTCGCTAGATGCTCATCTCAATAGAATAAACCTCGTGGACAGCAACATCTGTCGGTGTGGAAACGGTTTCGATGACATCGAACACGCAGTTTGGCAATGTACGGATAATGACGCCGCCAGAGAGCGACTTTTGAATACCCTCGAGGCCCAAGGAAGGCAACCCTATGTTCCTATCAGAGACGTGTTGGCAACCCGTGATCTCTGCTATATGCAGTCCGTTTATGTTTTTCTTCAAATGTCTAGTATAAGAATTTAATTCCTTTTGTCTTTTGTCTCTCTTTATTAGTTTTTGTTTGTCTTGTCCCCCCGTCTCGATGAGTCTCATCGTCGCCCACTGGTCACCCACCATAGCCGGTCGAACTCCGGACGAAGCTAGAACAGCACTACCGTTCATACTGGCGACAACGCTCTGATGAGACAACGAAACCCTACCCCAAGCTCCTCCCCTGATCCTATCCTTCGAAAATGTACCCTTCTAACCTCGAGTAAGCCGCGAGTAATCGGCCCAACTCCTACTAGACATAGAATTAAGTGAATCTTGTTACACACAGTGAACAATGAATTATCGGCTCCGTAAAGCTAACGCGATTGAGCCTTCCAAATAAACGAACTAGATAAAAAAAAATAGTAGTACAAGTACAATCATACTATATGCCCAGAGAAGCCGATACATTTTACAGCCCGAACAATTATTAGGCTGAAAAAATTCATTGGTGCTGATTCAAATGTTAAGATTTACCTATTCTTTGCATTTCTATAGTAAACTACACTGAGGCAAATAGACTTAAGAATTTCATAAGGCTCGACTTATGAACAACACATATGAATTTCACAAGCTTGACTTATGAATGATTTTCGGGTAACATGAGGTAGCTATTATACGCTTTTAACCATTTGATTTTCCCAAGCGTTGAAATACGAGTGGTCAACACACGGGCCTCGTAATCTCAACGTCCATGGTTCGGTTCCAGTCTGCACCGATTTATTATTTTTTTGTCAACATTATTTTTCATAAGGCAAATTCAGTGAAATTCATACTGATTTCTTGTGGCTAAAATTCATAAGTGCATCTTATGAAATTCTTATGTCCAATTGCCTCAGTGTATGATCCTATCCAAGCTTGCAATTGCTCATTACAGCTAAAATGCTATTTTTCGGATTTTTGAAGTTATGAGATATATTAATGATAATTCTTACTTATGAGATCCAAGAAGAGAAGGTAAAGTGTGTGTATGCCACATAAAACCTGTCAATTCAGCTTTCAGAGGGTCACAATAGTGAATAGCTCTAACGATGAGCAACGCGATGAGCGAGCAATTAGCGATCATATGTATATGTCATACACAAACTCTACAGCCTCTTCTTGCTTCTTATAAATAATTATGATTCTTTTTGGTTCTTATAGTTTCATAATTACGAAAAATAGCCTTTTAGTTGTAATGAGCAATTGCAAGTCTGATCCTATCTATCAATTACTATAAAGAAAAACAAATTTCAACAACTGAGAGAAAAGTTATTAACAAATGAGCAGGTGGTGTATACAACTATGCATGCCAAGCATGGAACCCAGTCACCTCCAGCATGGTCCTGCTTTGTAACTATGCATTTACCGAATGAGCTAAGGAAAGCCCGGCAGAAGAGCCGCCGGACTTTAGGTGGGTCTCGGTTAGAGTGTCCACGTCGATGATGTGCTTGATGATATACTTACCGAGAACTTGGATTTGCTCGGGTTTATTACGGCAGTTACTAAGAGCACCGGTCATGTTGACAAAGATTTCCATCCATCTGCGGAGAACATATCGGGGTTGTTGTTTAGTGCTGGTGGTTGTCTCCAGAATCCAGGGGAGGGAGGGGTGATTTTTGTCCAGAAGAATCACCGGAGGCGTCTTGAGGGGGAGCGGGTTGCACCGGTGAATTCGCGAATTCGCTTGCCGTCACCGTCCCCTTCTGGAAGTGAACCATGAAAAGACAATCCGGATAGGTTGTATTTTTTTATCTGTGCTTTTATTTTGTGTACAGTCACGTCTCTACACACTTAAAAAAAATCATGTAAATTTAGGTGCTCTGAGACTGACATATACGAGCGTCATTTTTGACATAAAATTGAGTCGTAATAGACGCAAAACTTAGCTCAATCAAACGTACTTTTCGTCGAGTACCGAACTTTTCAGTCTCGGAGCACTTAATTTTACATGACATATTTGTTTACGTCTCATCCTGTATGTCAAAGATGGATTCCGTCACGTGTAAAATTAGGTATTTCTAAGTGTGTAGAGTTAAGTGGTGTTGGATTAAATTTAGGGTTAGTAGTAGGGCTAGTAAATGTTAGTAAAAATGTACCTATTGTCTATTAAAAATGTTATAGGCTAGTAAATGTTAGTAAAAATGTACTTAGTGTCTCTTAAAAATGTTATAGGTTAGTAGAATTTGAATTTTGTACAAAATAAGTGGGGTGAATCGCATGCAAGCCAGTGGGTACAACAACTAAATGATAGAAGAGTAGACCAGCAGGCGAAGTGGGTCAAAATTTACAAAGGTGGTGATAACAACCCCCCCCCCCCCCCCAACCTCACAGACAGCAACAAAGAAGCTACAACGGGGTTGATGAGAATAAGGAGGAGCGCCATTCCTCATAAAGTTACAGGCGTTCGTGTGCACAAGAGCCATATTTTAAAGTGTCCTTCACATTGTTAAGTGAGTGGTATCCAGCGAAAAAGGGAGAAGACAGCGGATTCGTCAGGTACGCTAATGACCTATCCTACACTTAAACACTAACTAAATCTAGCTCTACGGCTTCTCTAATACATCCCATTACCCTCACAGGACCTTTTGTATTGTGTAAATTCGACTGAAAGTCGCCATTTTGTCTGGTGAGAAGCTCGACCAGGTGCACACGATTCGGCGTAGTAGACCGCGGTTTGCTACGTCTAACCGCAAAGGACCAATCCAACCTCTGGGTCAGCCGCCCGTAAGGAGGCTTTTCAAGCTCGGGGGCGAAACCCCTAAACGTAAAGGAGCTTTCCCCCTCTTGACACGGTCACTCTGGTATCGTCCTGGGCCGTGTCAATCTCCGTCAACGAGGGAGGGCGCCTGAAAGGCTTACACAGCCACATACCATCGTCAAACCCCGCCAAACCATCGTGCGGTTAAACAGTAATTACCCACTGTTTTGGGAATCAGCTTGCCAGCTCGTCGTCAGCAGCAGTAGCAGCAGCAGCAGCAGCGAGCGCTCGCAGGACGCCAGAATAAGCAGTGGTACGTACCGAAGAACGAAGTTAATTTTATCCACACCCACAAATAGAAAAATAGACTACAGAAATCTAACCCAATCCCACCAACACACCAATTTGTTAAAATAAAAAACCTCAAAGTCAAAGTAAATTTTTAAATCAATAAATTCACACTACACAGTATTTCTAGTCAGGTGACCGTACGCTGCACATTTTGTCCGCGAAGTTTCTCGAGATTACCAAGTAGTAAGCCGATCCTGAGACCCAGTTCGAGGGGTCTCTTGCTACTGAACTTGCCGGGAAAAACGAACAGTTACAAGGTCTTCACGTTTCGTCTCTCCTCGTCATCTGGAAGACAGAGATTGGGGCCAGCTTGTACCGGCCCTTGATTACCACCTTGAAGCAAGGTTGCAAATACTCATTTCAGCTAAAAAAATTGTTTTTTGGAATAATAAAACCAAAAGATGGTATGATCATAAAGGTAACTCTAAGACCACTGGGTCCCGAAGAAAATCATTATTATTTTTGGCTCACTCAGTACCAGAACAACGGTCCCAAGCAGTCCCAAGCTATTTCACTCACCCCTGCATGTTCTGCATGAATCCACACACCCCTGATGTTATCTGTCAAACTTTCATAGCGAATCAAAACAAACAGAGTGTAGTAATAGAATTTCAACTAGAATAGGGTACGTTAATCGTTTGCTTGGGACCAATAGGCTACTAAAGTGGTGAGCCAATTTAAAATCGTTAGTTTCGTATTGATTGTTGGTATCACCGATCCTACTGAGATTGTAAAGGGTGTCCCACATCAAATTGCATCACGGAAAAAAACACTGTAGACAATTACCTAGTTGACCGATCCTTTTCAAACTTTCAGACAATAAAATATAACCCATTAGTAAGCTTTTGGCATATTTATTTCATTCAAATTTAATACCACAACCGTACGCTCGCATCTTACGCTTAACTCCACTCATTAGGTGCAGTACAACATCTGGCTGCAGCTTCTTCTGTACGGAAACCCACTTTTATTCATGTCTTCCTCAGATTTAACCTCCTTGGTGCCGTAGTGCCTGCTTCCTAATAGCCCAGTATTTTTCGATGGGCCTTAGTTCCGGTGCGTTGGGGAGTTTCATGTCCTTGGGTACGAAAGTTGGCTTTGTACCATTCCAGGACAACATTTGAATAGTGGCACGAAGCTAGATCCGGCCAGAAGATCGTAGGATCCTAGTGTTGCTTCAAGAGAGGAAGCAGACGCTTCTGTAGACACTCCTTGAGGTAGATCTCCTCGTTTACAGTCCCGGTAGTCAAGAACGGCACACTCCGTTTGCCACATGAGCAGATCGCTTGCCAAATCATGTATTTGTTGGCAAACTTTGAAAGATTCTGCTTCCTTACTTCCTCTGGAACATCAAACTTGTGCTGCCGGAAGTCCGCCGAGACGTAAGTCTCATCATCCATGATAAGGCAATGAGGCTTCGTCAGCATCTGGGTGTACAGTTTCCGGGACCGCGACTTTCCCACCGTATTTTGCCTTTCATCACGATTTGGAGCCTTCTGCACTTTGTACGAATGCAGTCCCTCCCGGTTCTTGGCTCTCTGAACGAAAGACTTGGACATCCCTGACCAAAGCATAGGGATTCCGATGAAACGCTTTCATGACACGCTTGTGATCCTGATCACTAATAGAACATCCATTCTGACCGCATTTCTCGTTCCGTTCGATGTTTAGAATTTCGTAGTAACGTTTAATAACACGACTCACCGTTGACTGCACGATTCCGAGTTGTTTTCTGATGTCCCGATGAGAGAGTTGAGTTTCTTCCTCTTCTTTGTTTGCTTCATCACTGCTGTTATGGTATTTCCAACATCGGTGGGAAGAGTAGCGTACCTATTCGAGATAGGAACACTCGAGCCAAGACGGTTTTAAACAGGTGGGCAGGAACTCACGGTCTCCCAGTGTTGGTGAGTTCTTTGCCGTTAATGTTCACGAAAAGTTCACTATTTTGCTATACAGAAATTCAAAACAAAAATTTTTATCTGCGGATTTGAACAGTTTTTGACCTGTTTCATACTACCGGAAGGTGTATGCTGGTCACAAATGCCGTGCCAAACTGATTTCCTACTCAATTAATCAATCTTTGATGTGAAATTCGCTAATAAACACGAGGCGCATTTCGTATAGCAAACATGCCATAACAAAATGGGCATGGTTCATTTTAGTAAACAAACTAACACTTCTTCCGACTGTGGCACCTATGTATTAGGCGCCGAGCACTCGAGCTATCCTCAACACTGTTCTTCTTGTTCTCCGCTTTCACGATACGACTGGCACTACTGACGCCGTGAATAAACGCGCAGTAAACTCATAGAGGGACCAGAAGGTCCCGAAGAAGCGTGCTCAACTTTGGTACTATCTTCGGTACCAAGCTAATCGATGCACCCCTCGAAACATAGGAAAATCCACGAACCCCTAATTTTATCTGTCAAACTTTCATTGCGCATCAAAACAAATATAGTTCAGTACTAGAATTACGACTAGAATGGGGTAAGTTAATCGGTTTGCTTGGGACCAATAGGCTAGTCAAGTAGTGAGCCAATTTAAAATCGTTAGTTTCTACCGGTTGTAACCGTTCGGAAAGAATGCTCGAGGTTCAAGTGAAACTCGGTGGCTTAAGCGCCATTCCCTTTACGAGAGACCACCGGTCGTGTTTTCTTTGCCCGACTTAGCGACTGATCCTCAGAGGACCACTCGAACGGTATGATTAAAAATCCTTCCTCAATGAAATTCAAAACTTTAACGGAAACTAATCTTTATCGAAAGAACACCTTTATCCGATCCATTTACCATCAGGGAAACCCGCAATCTCAAAGAAATCCACAAATTATAGTCCCAATTTTCATTAAACCTAACGAACCAAGCTAAATCGAATGTGTCTGATGCGAATCCAAGACCAGCCCAAGAACTCAATGGCGAGCGAGTCAGCTAAAAAACCGTGACAGAAAAATAAGTAACTCAACGAAAAAACTTAACATTCATTCGGGTTGGACTAAACTCGGTTCAAAAAGCAAACTATTCATGGCCATGAAAATAAAAAGTACGGACATACCTGCGCAGGTTTATTCGATGCGATGCGATGCGATGATGGCGACGGATGAATCGGTGATGGCGACGGATGGAGCGGTAATGGCGGCCAGTGACCTTACCACGGTCCTGGAGATGGCGACTGTCGACCTTCCGACGACCTGTGATGATGGCGCCGGTCTCGGAATGGCGCCGATCAAGCTGCGGAAATGGCGTGCAGCGACGAAAAGTGAACCGTGTGCGGTATGGCCGAAATTAGAGGTGCGGAGGTAGTGGCGGCTGGACGGAAGGCTTCCGATTTGCTTTCTAGAGAGCTGAGCATCGACGGAGTCGAGCATTTCCCGGGAGATTCGCTCCGCGGAAGAGAGAGACCAACGTACCGTCGCACGACTTCGCGTACTATGTTTCCGCTATGACCGCCCGAGATGAAATGTAATCTTCTCCTCTTTAGTTAAAATCCGAACCGAGGTACGCAATTGGCTTCGTACTTCTGCGGTCCGAGCTCTCAAATGTCACGGCCCCCGGGGTTGTAACGTAATGGGGACTCTACCAACGGCTTTTGGCGACCCTTGGGGAAAATTTCGCTCAGCAAACTTGCGGCTTCACGACACTCCGTTTATCTACCTACAAGAGGCGGGCCTTCGCAATGCACCCGGGTCTTGTCCAAATCCAATGGACGGAAATGGCGGCCAAGTTGACGCCACGATAAACCAGACGGTCCGGCGACGATGGAAGCCGAACTCGCTGAAAATTCCAGCCCGTACAAAAAAGCCCGTTGAACGAGCTGTCCAACGCGAAATCACAAAATTACTCATCTAGTATTTAAATTTGCAAAATTAATTAACAATTACCTTTTTGTATTTAGATACACTATCTACAAAGCGGTTTGAAACGCGAACTACTTGCTACAGGCAAGAAAAATCTAAATGCACAAAAAATCTATCGAATTAATTAACTGGCTCGAACACTTCTTTTAAATCAATCACCTTTATCTTTTTGATCGAATTTCACTGAGTTCACACTTGACTGACGAACTTGAACTTGAAAACCGCGTCAAACACCACTGCTTTCCAGCCGATTCGTTGGCGAAATGGCAGAGACTAGAATTTCTTTTTCCCAAGAAACCACGGAATTTCTTAAAGATAAAGGGATCGGATACGGCGCGAAAAATCAATGTTCGGCTTAGCCATTTTACTCAGGCGTTCATTTAAATTCTTTCTCTTTCACGTATTTCCCAATCTATAAATCTATATTAGACCTGTTCATTTTAACAGAAATGTTCGGGATGCAGCGGGTCAACCGTGATTACCGTAAATAATAATACGTTAAAGGCTCGAATAAATTGACGATTTTCCTTAGAGCAATCAGAGAAACAGGTAAGACTAAATTAGTCTTCACAGGTAAACAACACATGAAATGCAGGAAGTATTGATTTTTATTTTGAGAATATATTTTGATTATGAACAACAATGAATAATTAACATTGAAACAAAAAAAAAACTTCTAATTATAACGAGGAGCAAAGATCAACAATCGCCTTTTTGCTAAGTTCCTTAACCTTTTTGCGGTTGGAGAAAATATTCGCCACTATTGCTCGCTTTTGATTTTCATTCTTGGTACCAAAATCGTTGTACCTTTGACCCAAAGCTACAGCTCGTTCTGCTGAATCGTTCACAACCGCCAAACTACAACACACATCTTTGGCTTGTTTGTAATTCTCGCTTGTTTCCCACTCAGAAGGGTCTTTCTCAAGGAGAAACTGGGTGGGGTTTTCATTATGTCGAAAAAAATCCAAAGATCGTTCGCTGATGTATTCAGAAAGATCGTCCTGTTCAACCACTTTATTACACTATTCATAGTCCGCGATAGGTTCTGCACCATCTTACGATTTATATTTTCGGACAATCCATCGTCAAAAAATGCAAGGCACACGTTTTGCTCACCAAGGTACTCCAAATGTCGCATTAATTTGGCTTTTGCAGAAATTGCAATTTCCTTGTCCACAGTTCTGTATTCTTCCAGAGATTTCAATAGATTAAAATCCTTCCTTGGAGCAGCCGCAGCTAAGGGTGCAGAATACCAAGCGTCCAAGTAAATTTTCACTATGAACAGGCATACCCTTTTTAAAGCTTTTTGTTCTCGAGGACGCAAACTAAATTGGCATCTGAAGAGGTAAATTTTCAGTGCGTAAATTCCCCGAGCCATCCAGCGCGCACGATGCATAGCTCCTAAAAGAATAATAAATCATGCTAAAATTATTCTTCAATGCAATCATTCAATTAGCCTTACCAGGAGCTTTCACTTTGATTTTCAAACCATCATATTCTTCAACTCCAACCAACAGAAGCGAAAGTAACAGCATTTCTCGATAGTCTGCACGTGTAAAGGACTTTTCCAAGAAACCTTTTGTAGTAGATTCAATCCTCTCTACGTCTTCAACTGATATCTCCGGTGAAGGCTCCATGGGGTCGAATTTTGTAGAGTCGATCGTTTTCCAGGACTTCTGGAATCTCTTAAAAATGGCAACGTCTGGTCCGCTAGATGTTTCCTTCATAGCTAATGTGAATACTGCTTCTAGAATCAGCTCCAGAATATGGTGCCGACACGGGAAATGCAGCAATTTTCGTCCCAGGCGTTCCTCTAACAAAGCAACCGCACCATTGTGTACACCAGAGTTGGAGGCAGTGGTATCATACCCAATAGCTTTAATTTGGTTGATGATTCCCCACTTTTCTAATTCTGCATAAACACCGTCTGCGGTATCTCTTCCAGATCCACTTGGAATGATTGGAACACCAAGTAATTGCTCATTATTATTGCCTGTCACCGTAATCGCAAGTCGCTCGTCTGGTTTCTGAGTTGGTCCTTTCGACATTTGCTTGGTATCCATGTGTAATACCAATCCATTTCATGATGAACTCAGTTTTGCCGATGTTTTCCGTTTCAAGTCGGATCTGTTAACAAAATGAATACCAAATATATGCTTAAGCTCATAATAAACCCACAAACATTACCGTTTGGCGGTATCTACGGACTGTTGACAGGCTAGAAGAAATTTCGTTGCTATTCAAACCCAGCTCAATCCCACTTGCTGTTAAGATGGCCGCGGCGGCACTGTACGAGACCATGCTTCTATCTAAAAGCGTGAGGGTATTTGCGCTCCATGGAAAAATCTTTTTCTTTTTGCGATCTGGTTCCAAATATTCATCATCCGAATTTTCTGCTGCAGATTCTGAGTCTTGCATGTTTTCATCTTGCTTGATTACATAGCTTAATGTTGCCTGTGCTGTAATAGTTTTTTGTTATTATAATTTTTAATGTTATATTATCCATCAAAGCACCTATCATATACTTACTCTCCATCAAGGCCTCATCATCTAAATCAATTTCGGGCCTAACCAACTGCTGTTGATGTGCCACATTGAAAATTTGGTTTAGACGATTTTCCCATCTTAAACGCATGTTATCATAACATTTTCCGACCTTTTTTTTTTTTCTTAGCGATATGTCATGTTCGCTGGGTGCGGATGTTCGTTATTTTATAAATTTCTGTTATTAACTGAGCAACTATAGCGCTACCCTGGGGAACAGATTTTTGTTCTTTGCGATGGTAGTGAAAAAATACCAGAAGAACTCGTCTTGCGGTTGGTAGACAATTTCTTTCAAAATGCGGTCTTACCACACCAACTTCAGGGATTGTAGCCCTTTCCACATCTTCCATTTTGGATGGCTCGAGTGACACTTGCCTTTGATAAAAAAAACACGTCTACTGAGGATTCATATTTCTAAAAAAATCATCTATCAATGAAACAGTCATCGGTCGTCATTGAAAAGCAATGCAGCTATGTTCTGTCAATCTAACTGAAACTTTTATTGGCTCTGTTGTCTTGTGAGTTTTAGCTATAACGGCCTCTTTTCTGATTTTTATCTCTCAATCTATGGAATAAACACGAAAACTATGTTTGAACGAAATTTCTAGAACAGTATAAGGAACATTATGCCGTAGACTACACATTTTTATATGATATGGGTGGAAAGTTCGTAGAACAAATACTTTGAAATTCTTCACTTTTTAAGATATCTTCAAGCATTAAACTAAGTCATACTTCAATAAAATCACTTTGAATAGTCAACCTCTAGCCACAAAGTTGGTAGATAACACATTAAGCTTCGCTTTGAAAGTTATTACAGCAGTTTTCGTTGTTTCAGTCTCGAGATACAAATTTTATAAGCCATAAATTACATAAAAAACATAAAATTAACTTGAAGCACCTCTAAATCATCTCCGATTTTGCTGAAAATTTGCACAGAAGTTCAAATTAACATGACGAACAGTAATCACGGTTGACCCGCTGCATCCCGAACATTTCTGTTAAAATGAACAGGTCTAATCTATATGTAGCTTTTCATCTGCTAGCTTGCTATAAAAGCTTCATATCTACAAGCTCACTTTTATCTTGCCATAAAAATCCCGACAAATGTACGTATCACGAAGCTTTTTGCTACATTGCATTGGAAACGAATCACTCTTTTCTAATTGCATTGAAATTCTTAATTAATTACAAGGTTCAAATACTAACCATAGCTAAAGGGTGATACGGTCAAAATTTGGTCAAGGGAAAACGCGTGTAAATCGGTGAAATCGTTTATTTAAAAAATCAAATTAAATTTCTTTTTCAAGTTCAATTAGTATAAAATTCAGGAAAAATATTCAGTTAGGCTTCCGCTTTTCCAAATCCGATTTGCCGGGCCTTACGCTTGACCCCTGCCATCAGATTTTGTACAGCCACCTTGTCCACCTTCTTTGCCGCAGAAAGCCAGTTTGCCTTGAACTGCTGCTCGCCCTTAGCAGTTTTTTGGTCTTCTTTAGGTTCCGCTTGACAATAGCCCAGTATTTCTCAATTGGGCGGAGCTCTGGCGTGTTGGGAGGGTTCTTGTCCTTGGGAACCACCTGCACGTTGTTGGCGGCGTACCACTCCATGGCCTTTTTACCGTAATGGCAAGATGCCAAATCCGGCCAAAACAGTACGGAACAACCGTGTTTCTTCAGGAAAGGCAGCAGACGTTTATTCAAACACTCTTTCACGTAAATTTCTTGGTTGACAGTCCCGGAAGCTATGAAAATGCTGCTTTTCAAGCCACAGGTATAGATGGCTTGCCAAACCAGATATTTCTTTGCGAACTTTGACAGTTTCATGTGCTTGAAAACATCTGCTACCTTTCCCCTTCCTTTTGCCGTATAAAACTCCTGTTTCGGAAGCTGCTTGTAGTCGGCTTTGACGTAGGTTTCGTCGTCCATTACCACGCAGTCAAACTTCGTCAGCATCGTCGTGTACAGCCTCCGGGATCGCGCTTTGGCCGTCGTATTTTGTTTATCATCGCGATTTGGAGTCACTACCTTCTTGTAAGTCGATAGTCCGGCTCGTTTTTTGGCTCGTTGCACGGTTGTAGACGATACACCCAGCTTATTTGCGGCATCTCGGAGAGAGAGGTTAGGGTTTCGCTTGAAACTACCGGCAACTCTCTTTGTCGTCTCAGCGGCTTCCGGTTTTCGATTTCCCCCCGATCCAGACTTCCTGGCTGTCGACAAACGTTCCCCAAACACTTTAATTACATTTGTAACGGTTGATTTGGCAACTTTTAGCGATTTTGCCAACTTTGCGTGCGAGTAGCTCGGATTTTCGCGATGCGCGAGCAAAATTTTGATACGCTGCTCTTCTTGCTTGGACGGCATTTTGACAACTGAAGAGTGAATTCCAAAATCAAAATAGGAGCAACATTCTACACACACACACCTTCAAAATGAGGGGTGTTCAGGTTTTTTAAATTCAAAATTGAAAGAAATACGTCAAGTTGATATTGACCAAATTTTGACCGTATCACCCTTTATTCTAAGCTAAACTAAAAATTTAAACGAAATAAACGCACGACGTTGCACGGTTGCTATTATAGAGTTATTTCCTGTGGGTTGGTGTATTTGGATTTTAATTACATGTATAAATGACAAAGTTATAAGCATTCAAACCCTAACACCTTTTCGTGACGGTCGCAATTTTGTTGGGTTTCATGCATTTTGTTGGTTTGAATAATAAGAATTGCCCATGAACCACTTTAACTTGCGACGAATGGCACTGCGATTTACACTGAAAATTAAGCAGGGCATAACTTGTGTTTAAGAGGCCAAATTTAAAACTTTTGTTATTATCCTAATAGATCCTTGCACACCAATACCATTAATGCAAAAAAACTCCAAAATGGTAAAAATAGCAAATGTACCACTTTGACTCTCAACGGTTCATATCTCGTGGAATGAATCCGTTGTGGGTGGCGTACGGAGAAGGCAAACAAAAATGCAAAATAAAGTGTAAATACTGTACTTGCAATAGCGAAGCAAAATATGTCATAACATTCCCGAACATGTGGGCGCTAAATCTTTCTTTGTATATCAGGTGCAACGCAATAAGTACGTATAAAAACAGTCACATGAATGGAAGTTCAGATTCATTGGCTCTAATCTGGCCACAACGAACATTCCACGGACAATAATACCGAGAATAGTAGTGGTTCTGTAGTCGAACAGAAACATCGGTTGCTAATCGTTGTGGCATCAGATGATGAGTAATGTTGAAAGTTTTCAAACCGATTGCTTTGTTTTGATTGCTTTGGTGCAATGCAGGTTCGTATAGAAAGAATGTTCATTGCTTTGCAACGGCAATCCTTATAATGTGCCATTTTTGAAGCCATTCTGACAATGCACCGATGCTCGTAATTATATCTCTATGTTGCCTCTTTGGTGAATTATCGCATACCGCGCAAAGTGTGTGCTCGAAGAATCATAATAAGAATCGGAGATATAATTTCACCCGGTGACTGTGCTGTGTTTGTGCATGCCAATCGAGATAAACATAAACATACGAATGATACACATCTGCAGAATGGGCAAAACAACAACCAACCGAATGCTTCGTCCGCGAACGTCGCAAAGCCAGATCGCGTCTCGTCAGTGCTCAAGGCATGCTAGAAACGAGTTTGAACATGATCGCGTAGGAGGCTCTGGTGGTCTCAGTTTGCGAACCAGAAAGTTTACAAACAATGATCTTTGAGATTTCCAGTGAATTGAAACATGATGCAACCTAAGACGTCAAAATGCATGCGTTACTAGATTATATTGTGAAAGCCAGGACTTGGTGCTGGGACAATTTTCCGGATCAAAGCCTTGCATCACGCTTTGTCACATATCCCGCAGGTAAACTAAGAAGGGTTGCGCCTTAACTACCTGCCGGCCGCCAAGCCTGCTGCATATAAATTTCTGATGATGGTTGTTACGTGAGATTGCAATCTCCATCACCATAAAGCCGCGCATGCTTCGATGACACAGATCGTTCGTCCCACAATAACAGCGTGGAAAGCTCGGTCGTCGCTCGCAAGAAAGAAGCCGTCGAAGGACGAAAGATGAAGAAATTCCAGTTTGTCGTCCTTTGAGTAATGCTGCCCGCCGTACCGGCGTGCATTCCTCTCGATACTGCAGTTTTTGGGAAAAGGGACGGAACGCGTGTATCATCTCGCGGCGACAACGGCATCTTATTTCGCGTGTTTAGCAACATGTCAATGTCACAACCCGACGACGACGACGAGAAGATCAGCAGATCTCCTTACATCAGGTGACAAAATTCCAATGTTAAGTTATTGCCACTGTCTGGACGCGATGATCATAGTTTGCTGTTGGCTGCTGTCACCAGAACTTATCGTTTGTGATGACGACTAAACGGTGAGTTTATGTTCTGTGAAATTCCTAAAATTTCCATTAGTTGCAAACCATGGGGATTGCAAAAACGGGACGCCAGTTAAGGGTAAGAAACAAGATCAAAGCAAGAAAGAAGATCCCACAGCCAACAGCGGAGGGATCGGAGGAGAACAAGAAACGGGCAGAGATCGAAACTGCATTTTAGAATTTATAATGACTTATTTGTGGGTTTCGCACGGGTTCCCTGGGCACAAAGGATCCGCAACGGGGATGGGAAAAGGCATCCAAGGGGGAGGACAAACCGCTCTAAAATCGGGCTATTCACCTCGTTTTTGCATCCCATTCTCTCTCGCCTTCGCTGCTAAACCCGCCGCGAACGCATTTTTTGGTTGCTGCTGCTACTGATGCTATCGCCCGAGATTTCTGCGCTTTTTTGCTGTTGCTGTTGTTGTCTTTCTCGTATAGGATTTCTTTTGCATTTCGGGACTCCTCTTCTCAAATTTAATGTTGATCGTTTATAGTTTCGGGTTTATGTTCTCGCTTTTGTTGTTCGTGGGCAGTTTTTTGCCCTTGTTGTGGTTGTTGTCTTGCGCGATCTTAGCGGGCCGTGCGTCATTATCGGCCTATCACGTTCAGGCAAGCTTCCCATGAATCGAGGTTGCTGCGGTTCGTTCTGCGCAACGGACGGTGTTATAGCTGGTCAAAGAAAGATGGATATGCTGCAACCGAATCAATCCTTGCATGTGCATACGTGTAGGTCGTATGGCTGTGTTTGCTCTCCGGGCAATTCTAATTCTATATCATTATTATAGTCTTTTGATACCTTTGCGTTGCCTAATTTGAAGGAATACCGTGCGGCACTGCAGTGCATTAGATGCTCGGAATGGCTTAGCATTAGGCTAGGAAAATTCGAAATTTGATGGACTTCTTTAAATTTTACAAATTTGTGTAGATGGCACTGTCAAAAACTCATACTCACACATAGATTCTGACACTTTAAGTGTAAAAGACGCTGTTGGAGTCCTAACCTTTGCTTCGTTTATATAGAGCAACGCACAGTTTTATAATTTCCTTCCCTAATCACCATGTGTAATCCAAAGAACCACACTGAAGGCACTCTGTATCTGTACTTCATTCTCCGAAAAACCATCATTATCATGGTTAGAGACTCAGCCGACCCCTCCGTACACTCCGTTCGGCAGCATTGTCTCCAAGACAGATCCGCCGAGATGCACCGACGCTTTGTGCTGGCTCAAAACTAATTACACCGTGGGATTTTGATCGGACCGGACCCGCACACGGCGGTAGATGTGAACGACCACCTCCTAAACCGCCAATCCTGGCAAAGTTCAAGGCCTCTACCGAGCGAAACCCTGCTCGCCACAGCTTTTAGATTTAGATCACACATGCAGTTTGGGTTTCATTTACGGAAAGGTGCAGCGCCATCATTCCCTATTGATTGCAGCAGACTTAGACGCGGCCATCACATGGCCAGATGGCGCCCGTAGATAGATTTCGGTGCTTGCCTGCTTCAATTATAGTGGCACGATGAAGGATGCTGCATCGAAGAAGGAATGCAACTGACCGTTTCGAACCGGATTGGTGAAGTCGTAAATCTTGTCGCGAGTAGAAGTAGCTCAGCACATCGCTTTATACCTGCTTGCAGGATTTATTGGGGATTTGACTGTTGCGAAAGTTGATCCGATGAGTTGGCTCATGTAATGTACAATTATTTCCGGCCAGATGATCTCCGAAATGGCAGCCCGCACACACGGTGTACCTACATAGGGTAAATGTTGGCTTCGGCACCCATTGACTGTTTTCGGCAACCTAAATTTAAACGTTAATTTCACTATGTTTTCCCATCAACGCACTTCCCTGAATGTGTCCAAACGATTGTTTAGCCTTTCAGCTTCAATCTGATTATATTTGAACGATCGAGCAATCCAGTAATGCTACATTTTTCTTCAAATAAAGCATACGCACTACAAAATGGGGTTGATTTCGAGTTGCCGATAATAGAACAGCTGGTTAACACGCAGTTCTAATGGGAAGGTTGCCGAAGAAAAAGAGGCTGCCGACAATAGTCACACTCACCTGAGAAGTTTGGAGCGTTGTAAAAACGCTTTCAAAACGTTTTGAAAAATTCTGTCGATTGGAATGGATAGAGAAGCAAGCAGCAGATGAATGTAAACAAACAGACACATCATATACGTGCGTGACGCTGAGAAAATGCTAGTAGAAGTGCAGATGCTGCTTAGATTGACGAGAATACGTAAATTCCCCTACATACATTTATTAGTACAACATCACATTTTAGATAAGACATAATCAACAATAGTACGCAACAATACTCGGTTTGCGGCTGCCGCTCTTCATCCTGGTCATTCCCAATGCTCGCTAGATCACGCTCTACCTGGTCCGCCCATCGTGCTCTCTGCGCTTCACGCCTTCTTGTGCCAACCGGATCAGTAGCGAACACACACTTTGCAGGGTTGTTGTCTGGCATTCTTGCAACATGCCCTGCCCACCGCATCCTTCCGGCTTTGGCCACCTTCTGAATGCTGGGTTCGCCGTAGAGTGCAGCGAGCTCGTGGTTCATTCTTCGCCACCACTCACCGTTCTCCTGCACTCGAAAACTCCGAGTGCTTGCAGGTCCTCCTCGAGCATAGTCCATGTCTCGTGTCCATAGAGGACCACCGGTCTTATTAGCGTTCTGTACATGGTACATTTGGTGCGGGGTGAATCTTTTTTGACCGTAGTTTCTTCTGGAGCCCGTAGTAGGCACGACTTCCACTGATGATGCGCCTTCGTATTTCACGACTCACATTGTTGTCAGCCGTCATTAAGGATCCAAGGTAAACGAATTCCTCCACTACCTCGAAAGTATCCCCGTCTATCGTGACATTAATTCCTAGACGAATCCTGTCATGTTCGGTTCCGCCTACTAGCATGTACTTTGTTTTTGACGCACTCACCACCAGTCCGACCTTTGCTGCTTCGTGTTTCAAATGTTCTTGCGATAATGTCCATGTCGTCCGCAAAGCACACAAATTGACCGGATTTCGTGAAAATCGTACCCCGGTTGTTGAGCCCAGGTAGGCATGAGAGTCCGTCACCTTGTCGCAGACCCCGGCGAGATTCAAATGAACTGGATAGCTCACCCGAAACCCGTACGCAGTTTTGCACACCGTCCATCGTTGCTTTGATCAGTCAGTCTATAACATTATGAAGGTAGCATGCAACTTACCTTTTTCCCTCAGGGGCTGCCTACTCTGTCGATCGGGAGATTACGCTGGGCCCGCGCCGTCGCTCGCTGCTCTCTGCGTCGTCGCAGGCGTCGGGGCAATTGCGGCAGGGATTCTCCTAGGAATCCTGCGAGCACACGTGGTTAGGCGTACTTCTTTTGGTTGTGGCGCACTTTTCGGACAGAGGTACGAAATTTGATTTCACCACTCGCGCACTAATGTGGACCGTTCTAACGGCCTGTTCTTTTCCGGTTTCTCGGACCAACACTAGGAGCTCGAAGGAGGCAATTATTCACTCCTTCGGCTACCACACAACCGACGGACACTCGCGAACTTAGGACTGTGCACCAGCTCGGTGGCAAATACTACGCACGCCACGTGTAGGTTTCGGCACACTTCGTCCGAACACCAGAGTTATGCACTACCGAGACTGGTTTTAGGATCTTCTGGCCAGGTTACAGGCCGTTTCACTCGCCACACTCGGCGTCACACACGCGAAAGGTAAAAATCCGTATTATACTTTCTATTTCGACTGTATAATTTTGCGCGTCCGTACGGTCACAAGGTTTTCCACAAAAGAGGCCTCCTCAAGCGGTCGGGAGCCTATTTATCTCCTCCGTCGCTCGCAATGGGAGGACTGAACTTCCTTCCACACACGTTTGCCAACCGTTGAGAAGGGGTGGTAGTCGTCTACTCGAGCAGTTTTGGTAGCGGACGGCGCTCAAATAGGCGAGTTTATTTTAAATATTCTAACAATTTCTAGATCTAGCTCCTATCTTACAAACAATTACAATAACAAGTATATTTTAATTTAATGGGACATGCTCTAATGTTACAAGTCTGATCAGCTTCCCAGGAAAGCCGTTCTCGTCCATGATTTTCCATAGCTCTGTGCGGTCGATACTGTCGTATGCCGCCTTAAAGTCGATGAACAAATGATGCGTTGGGACCTGGTATTCACGGCATTTCTGGAGGATTTGCCGTACGGTGAAGATCTGGTCCGTTGTCGATCGGCCGTCAATGAAGCCGGCTTGATAACTTCCCACGAACTCGGTCATTTTAGGTGATAGACGGCGGAAGATGATCTGGGATAGCACTTTGTAGGCGGCATTCAAAATGGTGATCGCTCTGTAGTTCTCACATTCCAAATGGTCGCCTTTCTTGCATTCCTCCGGTAGCTGTTCTGTTTCCCAGATCCTGACTATCATCCGGTGCTGGCAGGTGGCCAACTTTTCTGGGCCCATCTTGATGAGTTCGGCTGCGATACCATCCTTACCAGCTGCGTTGTTGTTTTTGAGCTGCTGAATGGAATCCTTAACTTCCCTCAGCGTGGGAGTTGGGTCAGTTCCATCCTCTGCTGCACTGACGTAGTCGTTTCCTCCATTGCGCTGGTCTCCCGTGCCTACGTTCTCCTCGCCATTCAGGTGCGCATCGAAGTGCTGCTTCCACCTTTTAATCACCTCACGTCCGTCCGTCAAGAGGCTCCCGTCCTTATCCTAGCACATTTCAGCTCGCGGCACGAAGCCGTTGCGGGATGCGTTGAGCTTCTGGTAGAACTTCCGTGTTTCTTGGGAACGTCACAGCAGTTCCATTTCCTCGCACTCCGCTTCTTCCAGGAGGCATTTTTTCTCCCGAAAGATGCGGGTCTGCTGTTTCCGCTTCTGTTTATCGCGTTCCACGTTCTGTCGGGTTCCATGCTGCAGCATTACCGCCCGCGCTGCGTTCTTCTCCTCCAAAATCGCTCTGCACTCCTCGTCGAACCATTCATTCCGTCGACTTCTTTCCACGTATCCGATGGTGCTCTCGGCTGCGTCGGTGATGGCTGCTTTTACTGTACTCCAGCACATCAAGCTCGCCCTCCTCTGGCACCGCTGCCTCAAGATTCTGCGCGTATGCTAAGGCGACATCCGGTTGCTTCAGTTGCTCTAGGTTGTACCGTGGCGGGCGTCAGTACCGTACATTGTTAATGACGGAAAGTTTTGGGCGCAGTTTGACCATCACCAGGTAGTGGTCAGAGTCGATGTTAGCGCCACGATAGGTCCTGACGTCGATAATGTCGGAGAAGTGCCGTCCATCAATCAGAACGTGGTCGATTTGCGATTCCGTCTGCTGTGGTGATCTCCAGGTGTGACGATAGGGGAGGCTGTGTTGGAAGAAGGTGCTACGTATGGCCATGTTCTTGGAGGCGGCGAAATCGATGAGTCGTAGGCCGTTCCCGTTCGTCAGCTGGTGGGCGCTGAATTTTCCAATCGTCGATCTGAATTCCTCCTCCTGGCCTACCTGAGCGTTTAGGTCTCCTATGATGATCTTGACGTCGTGGCTTGGGCAGCGATCGTACTCGCGGTCGAGCTGCGCGTAAAATGCGTCCTTGTCATCATCAGTGCTTCCGGAGTGAGGGCTGTGCACGTTGATTATGCTAAAGTTGAAGAGTCGGCCCTTGATCCTCAACCTGCACATTCTTTCGTCGATCGGCCACCAACCGATCACGCGCTTCTGCATTTCGCCCATCACGATGAAAGCTGTGCCCAGCTCGCGTGTGTTGCCGCAACTCTGGTAGATGGTATGATTACCTCTAAACGTTCGCACCATGGATCCTGTCCAACACACCTCCTGCAGCGCTACGATGCCGAATCCACGGTCCTTCACGTGCCGAGTTTCCAATCGCAAGTCCTATTTCATCGCTGGGGTCGTTGCCATTGGTCTCGGTTCGTATTCCTCTGTTGCTGATTTTCCGTTGCAATGCTTTTTTTACGGCTGGCTCGCAGGGCCTGACACCAACCCCCTAACTTTCCGGAGGAGCAGGGTGCACAGTTGTGCTTAGAGTCCTTCACTGGCACTCGGACGTAGATCAGCCGCCCCTAACATGGGAAACAGACGCTGTTGTGAGCCGCTCCTCCTGGAGAACAGACGCTCAGGCTTGCCGAAGCAAACCCCCCCCCCCTTCCCTGTCAGCCTATGACCAAAGTGCCCACCGGGGTTGGATACCCGATCTTCCCTAAGGTTGCTCACAGTTCCCGGCCGGTACCACTGGGAGGTAGGGATAGGAGTTGCTGGGAAGAGGCTAGTGATCGCAATGGGATCTGTATTGCGCATTACCCAGCATTAACCGACCACACGGTGTACCTTAAGTCGCTATATTCATAGTCTGGCGGATAGAATCTCGGGAACCCGAGCTGTCAAATAGCGGAACCAATCGAGAAAATTATGACCAACAACGAAAAGAGCACATCAGCTAAGGCGAACAAAACTTCGGAAACCCTTTTCTCGTGACTCAAGGCTCGCCAACGCAAACTACACCATCTTTGGGTTGGGGAAAGTTTCCCCTATCCGATTATGCCGGTAATTTGCGTTCGATTGGCGAGGAAAGAATAATTAACGTTTTGTTTAGAAAATTTGATAATACCTTTTCAATTGTTGGTCTAAAATATTTTGAAATTGTTCCGCTTTTTGATGGATCGAAATTCTATCCACCAGACTATGAATATAGCGACGATAGGTGTACCTACTCTATAGAAGGTGAGATATTCCGGTAAATGACATTCAGCTTCTACACCTGCGTACACACTTAATCACGGCTTCCCTGTTCGGTAATACAGTTTTCGAACTGTAAATCACAAAAATTACCGAACATTCAGCTATTCTCAATAATACAACTGACGATCAGTAGCTGTTGCGACAAACTTCTGAATACGGTAAGAGCAAGTACTGAACTTACCGTAAAAACAGCTTTGCGGATAATGACTAAAACTCAGTAAAATAGAGTACCGAGTTTTCTGTATTCGTTATGTTTTACTGGAGCAGTCATCAAACGAAATTCCAACATTGCTGATGCTGACAGTAAAGCTGGGTTTAGACAGGGCAAGTCAATTGATCAACTCAGTTGAATTCAATTGGCTTGAAAAGTTGAGCCTGGTTCAACTTTTTTCAATTCAAGTGAGTTGATCAAGTCAGTTGAATGGCATGGTTTACACGTTCAATTCGCGTTCAAGTCAGTTGAATTCAACTGATTTGATCAATTGACTTGCCCTGTCTAAACCCATCTTAAAGCAAATTTCTTATGTTATCCTCCTTCATTCAACCCTACGCACTTGTCGTCGGAAATCTCCGCGTGAAAACAGGAAACCATTGTGAAAATCAGTGAAATATCTGGAAGTCAACCCAGGAGTACATAAACTACCACGAAATTTATGCACTCCTGCATTGACTTCCAGATGTTCAAGTTAGTTTGAAGAAAGAAATTTAACTAAATTTCATGTTATAGAGCTCCGGACTTAGGCACGCAATCCGACACATCAAAAAAGTCACCACCCGACCAATCCACCAGGAAGCTCTGAGCGCACAACCTGGACTACACACTTAGAAAAATTGATCTAAATTTAGGTGTTCTGAGACGGACATATGTATACGAGCGTCAATGTTGACATAAAATTGAGTCATAATAGACGCGAAATTCAGCTCAATCAAACGTACTTTCGAACTTTTCAGTCTCGGAGCACTTAATTTTACATGACATGTTTGTTTACGTCTCATCCCTTATGTCAAATATGGATTCCGTCACGTGTAAGATTAGGTATTTCTAAGTGTGGCTGGCAAATGACTGGGATAATGCGTACCACCGGTACTTCGCTTACTTGAAGACTATAAACTACCCAACACACAATTTTAGCTGCAGATTAGCTTATACAGTCAAAATTTGCCTTATGCAGCTAATTTTTGCCTGTATAAGCTAAGCTGCAGCTAAAATAGTTTGTTGGGTAGACCCGTCAAGATCGGTTAACCAACCTCGGTGGGAAGTTTGGTCGTATGCTGACAGGGAAGGGGGAGCTGCATCCTTTTAGGAGGATGTGGCTTACAAAACCCGAGCGTCTGTTCTCCATGTTAGGGGCGGCTCAAACAGCGTCTGACTGACATCCAGCGGCTGAATACGAAATGCTTCTCCCCTGACCGCTATACCCAAGATGGCAGTCCCATCACGGCGGATAGGAGACCTTAGGCCAACCACCTACTGTCTCCGAAACCTTCAAATTGTTACAGAAACCTATAGTGGAAGATTACGAACTGATTTTATGGCAACGACTTCCGACTAGCGCTAAACAACGGACAAGAATTGGAACATGGAATGTACTGACGCTAGCCCAACAGGATAAACTGGCACAACTCGCCAGTGAGGCCCGCCGTATAAAGCTAGAAATCCTGGGACTTGGTGAAGTCCGCTGGCCGAGCTTTGGAGAACACAAGCTGCCTTCCGGACAGGTACTTTTATATTCTGGTATGCGAGGTGAAAACGCTCAGCGACATCGTGGAGTTGGCTTTCTGCTTAGCGCCCAAGCACAGGCTGCGCTCATCAAGTGGGAATCTATCAATGAGAGAATAATCGTTGCCAGATTCAGAACACGGGTCCGAAACCTTACCATAATCCAATGTTATGCGCCAACCGTTGTTGCCGAATTGCAGGACAAAGAGTCAACTGAATGCTGTCGTGGATAAGACTCCAAGAGGTGATATCAAGATCTACACAGGCGACTTCAATGCGAAGATCGGCTCCGACAACTCGGACTATGAGCGCATTATGGGACGCCATGGTCTCGCGAGCTGCTTGCAGAGTTTTGTGGCAACAACGACATGGTGATCGGGGGTTCGCTCTTCCCCCATCGCCCAGTGCATAAAGTCACATGGGTCTCCCGTGATGGATATATGTACAGAGAACCAAATCGACCACATCTGCATCAGCCGAAAGTGGAGACGGAGCCTTCTTGATGTTCGGAATAAACGCAGCGCTGACATCGCGTCTGACCATCATCTCCTGGTCGGTGAGATCCGCCTACGCATTGCGCGGGTTCAACGGCGGAAGGAGAGACTTGGGCGGCGATTCAATACACGCCGACTGGAAGACCCAGCAGTGAAGAGATCGTTCGTTGAAGAACTCGAGGCTCGCGCAGCTAATATTCCGGAAGGTGGCAGCGTAGAAGAACAGTGGACGAGAATGCCTTTATTGAAACAAGCGAGAACAACCTGGGTGAGCTGCGCACTCAGAGGAAGGAGTGGATCACCGATGAAACCTGGAAGAAGGTCGAGGAGTGGAGAGAAGCAAAAGCCGCGATAGAGCGAACAAGGACCCGAGGAGCCAAGAACGAGGCCCGTCAGCGGTATTCGGCTCTAGAGAGGGAAGTTGAGCGTTCCTGTATACGGGACAAGCACATAAAGCAACGCCTGAGCGGGGCAAGGATGAACCCAAGGATGCCTGTGAAAGACGCGACTGGACAGTTGCTCGTCGACCCCACTGACCAGTTGAAACGTTGGTTTGGGCACTTCGAACAACTTCTCGAAGTTTCAACGGTCAACCAACCATCAACATCTCGGCATGATCCGCCAAGGACTGAAGCGTCTTCATTGCAGGAGATAGAAGCAGCCATCCGAAGCATGAAGTCCAACAAAGCCCCGGGGGGTCGATCGCATATCAGCAGAGATGCTCAAAGCTGACCCCATGCTATCCTCACAAATGTTGCATCAACTATTCGTCAACATCTGGGACACCGTGACTTTTCCGGCCGACTGGATGCAGGGCGTCTTGTTAAAAGTCCCCAAGAAGGGGGATGAAACTGTATGCGACAACTGGCGAGGCATCATGTTACTGTGTATTGTTCTCAAAGTTCTGTGTAAAGTTATCCTCAATCGGATACAGGAGAAGATCGACGCGACTCTCCGACGACAGCAGGCAGGATTCCGTGCTAGAAGATCCTGTGTGGACCATATTGTCACGCTCCGCATCATCTTGAAGCAGGTTAATGAATTCCAAGAGTCCCTGTACTTGGTATTAATTGACTACGAAAAAGCTTTTGACCGACTAAACCACGAAAACTTGTGGGGCGCTCTGAGACGCAAGGGAGTCCCTGATAAGATCGTCAATCTCATCGAAGCGCAGTACGAGGCTTTCTCATGCAGAGTGTTGCACAACGGAGCTTTGTCTGACCCGGTTCGGGTAATCGCGGGTGTGAGGCAAGAATGTATATTATCACCGCTACTGTTCCTCATCGTAATCGACGAGATCATGGTTGGAGCCGTTGACCTCTACCGAACCGTGGGTTGCTGTGGCAGCCTATTACTATGGAGCATCTCAACGACTTCGATTTGGCTGATTATGTTGCGTTATTAGCACAACGGCGCTCTGACATGCAGAGTAAGCTCGACGACCTTGTGCAACGCTCCTCTGAAGCAGGTCTAACCATCAACGTCAACAAGACCAAATCGTTGGATGTCAACACGGAAAACCGTTCCAATTTCTCGGTAGCTGGGCAGGCAGTGGAGAAAGTCGAAAGCTTCCAATATCTTGGCAGCCAGATAGCGTCGGACGGCGGCACCAAGAGCGACATAGATGCACGGATTAACAAGACGAGTATGGAGAGCGAATCAGATCAGTCGACGCACCAAAATACGAATTTTTAACTCGAACGTGAAGTCTGTGCTGTTAAACGCCAGTGAAACATGGTGTGTATCAGCGGAGAACACTCTGAAGCTGCAGATGTTTATCAACCGATGCCTGCGGTACATAATTCGTGCCTGGTGGCCCCACAATTGGATCTCAAATTCCGAGCTTCATCGTTTGTGCCATCAGAAGTCGATAGAGACAGAAATTAGTGGTGAACGGAAGTGGAGGTGGGTCGGCCACACACTACGACGGAGCGGAAACTAAATCTGCAAGCAAGCACTGGACTGGAATCCAGCAGGGCATCGCAGCAGAGGCAGACCCAGAGACTCGTGGCGGCGGAGCCTAAACAGTGAAATTAAGAACGTTGACCGAATTTTGACTTGGGAACAGGGCAAGGCCAAAGCTAGTAATCGCCTAGGATGGAAATCTTTCACAAAGGCCCTTTGCACCCATGGAGGTGCACAGGATCGTTAAGTAAGTAAGTAAGTAGTTAAAACAGCATTGCTGCTAATCCGACACTAAACTCAGTTCCCAAATACAATATAGCGATTTGTAATTCGAAATATTTTAACAGAAATGATGAATTTACTGAATTATTCATAAAAAAAAACTAAAACTAAAATGCTGAAAAGCAAAAAAAAACTATGTAAACAAATAAATTACTGTTAAATACAGCAATACTAGTACTGACTAACACGGTTATTTTTGACAGTTCAGAGAGAGATTCTGCGATTTACGGAGTTTTCAGCAAAAGTAAAAACTGCTGGCTTGATTACTGAAAACTCAGTAGTTTAAAAACCCAGCAAAATTTTACCGACTTCGCTAATCTAAACTCTGTGTGTAGGATATCGCACCCATTCAACGCACATGGGCCGGGACCAACGGCTTTACCTCACGCACCAGACCAGTGACCAGAGATTTGTATGCCTCAGAAAAATCCCACCGACCTCGGCTGGGATTGAACCCAGACCAATTGGGATGAGAAAGCAGTCACTCTTACCACTACACCATTGGCGCAGACTACTATAGTATGCACCTGGGACGGGACTTGACAATCGGGTAGCGATTTCGAGCCAATTTGCTGTCAAATCCGAGCCAGTTTCTGATTGGTCGATTTGACAGTAGCAATCGTGGAATAAAACTTCAAGGGATAGTCCTATGGGGTTGTACGCAATGGTGACGTAGGACTACGTGGTCTTGTGTAAAAAATCTTATTTGTTAACTGCAGCAGGAGCTTGTGTTTTGTATAGGAATAGGAATTTGAGCGGGGTTCTCTCTGTTTATACTCTTTAGCATGACGCGCTTGACATAGATGGCCAGCGACTCACGAAGAGCTACTGATTCCGATCAACAGCGGTGCGGCTTCTTCCTCCTTCTATGGATGCTCAAGTGGGCTGCAGCTCGCTGCTTGCAGGCAGCCTTTCGTTGTGTACTGGTGAACAATGTTCAACGCCACGCGCCGAAAGCACTGCTGCTGCTGATGCCGACTACCGGACACCACCACACACGGTTATTGGAACTGAATCCGATCAGCGGTTGAGGCCAGCCTTGATAGCTAGCTGCTTGCGGGGAGCCTTTCGTTGTTTACTGGAGAACACAATCACTCACCACGCGGTGATTGAATAAACACCGTTTGGTGAGACCGGATGGAATTCAACTTTGAAATCGCTTTTCGCAGACATACGGTGATTATATTCAGTAGTGACATTTTGAAAAATGTCTTAACATTAACAGATGCGTAGGAATATTTCTGATAGATTGGTGATAAAATTATTGAAATTGGTCTAGGAGTAGCTGATTTATTAACGTTCAAAATCTTTCATAATTTTGTTACATGTTCCATTTTTGGTTTTCACAAAGTGAACCCCCATATATAAATCACAGACTTAGTCCTACGTCAAAAAGGACAGAGGAATCGCATCAATCTGGCAGTGATGCCGGAATCAATGTTGACGTCAATATCGTTGTGAACTGTTTATATTTGCGAAAGGAAAGTTGAAAAATTTAGTGCACTGCGTGTTTTAAGCGATGGATATTGATGTTTATGGTTGTTATATTGTGTTGAGCAAAAATTATGTACAAGCTGCTAAACTGCGGTAGAAGCTCCGATTAATATCCAAATTAAAATAGAAATGAAAATATTTTACATTCCTGGCATCATTGTTCAACTCCGTCAAACACCTCGCAAAACTTTCCGAAAGGCATTCTTCATTAAGAAGAGTGAGCAGCTCGATTGTCTAGTCCCGTCCCGGGTATTCACTACCGATTTGTTTTTTGACGTAGGACTACGTCTTTCGGGAAGACGGGGGTACACTATATGAAAACCGACAGATGAAATTATGAAAGATTTTGAACGTTAATAACTTAGTTGTCCCTGGACCAATTTCAAAATTTTTATCATCAATCGATCAGAAACATTTCTACGCATCGATAAAAATTCCCTATATCGACAAAGCTGTATCATCGTTACTGTATGTAGCCAATGGGAAGCGAGAAAATATGGTACCGGCAGAGCTGGTTGTCTATATAACAAGTTGATAACTACGCTTTTGGCTTAGTTTCGATTCACCCGTTCAACGACAAACATCAAGCAACAATGACTGGTCGTGGCAAGGGAGACAAAGCTCTTGGAACAGAAGGCGCTAAGCGTCTGCGTGTTAACATCCAGGGTATTACCAAGCCTGCCATCCGTCGTCTGGCTCGACGTGGTGGTGTCAAGCGTATTTCCGGCTATATCTACGAAGAAACCTGAGGTGTACTGAAGGTGTTCCTAGAAAAATCCGTGATGCCGTCACGTACACTAAACACGCCAAGCGCAAAACCGTCACGGCCATGGATGTCGTCTACACTTTGAAGCGACAGGGACGCATGAAGCATGTAACAAAAAGTGTGTTAGTGAGTTCTTTGGCGTGAATGTTCCCGAAAATTTCAGTATTTTGTTATAAGCAAATGCAAAACAAACAAATTTATTGACAGATTTGGGCGAATTTTGACCTGTTGCATGCTACTGGAAGGTATGCTGGTCATAAATGCCGTGCCAAACTGATTTCCTGCGCAAGTGATATGTATAAACGCGAATAACCATGAGGTCCAGTGATTATAGCAAAGCTTGCCATAAAGAAACCATCACAGTTCAGGGCCACCACAACTTTCTACAAAAGAGTTGAGTTATGAAATTCACTTAATTTCAAAATAATATCCGAAACAAAGAACTAGAAAACCGAACAAAAATTTCGTAGTCCTACGTCAAAAATGCGGTCGTGTCTTGTACACCACCCTCCAACTTTTTTTTAAATCATAACTAACTGGGCGCAGAAAACATCGATCAACTTCCCTAAAAAAAATCCATAAACGAACGATAACCCAAATTATAGAACTATTCCACAAATAGTCTAGATCTGGGTACTGTGGAGTCAATCGATTTTATTTTCTTAAGTGTAAAATTGGTGTTGATATTTCACAGTTCACTCCCACCAAAAGCTCTGAGCCAGGAGTGCTCGAGCCTCCATGACTCTACTAAAGTTTGTTTAAATACCTGTTTCGCCAACGTATGTTTTATTGTGATTGAAAACCCAGCTGAGTCATAAAAACTGTGCTGGTTTATATGCTCTCATCGCGTAACTATTTGGTTTCTGCTGTTGAGCTTACAATTAAACATATGTTTCGAAAAAGAGTGGCTGATTTCTATGAGATAACAATATTTGACAATGCATAAGAAATGTAACTAGTTTTAAGACTTCTGAATGTTTGGCTCCCAGTTGACAATCAATTTGAGTGAGTCCGCAGAACTCAGGTCTGGATGATACCCCGAACACGACGTTAAGCAAAATAGCCACACCAATTTTATTAGGGCTTTGCTTCTCTTTTTACCAAGGTGGCTGTCAAATACGAACAATTGTCGCCTACCTCGCATAACTGATTCCAAACGTAAACAAGCCATAAGAAACCTACAGCGTTTGCTTACGTTTGGAACCAGTTTCATAAAAGAATGATCAGTAGGCTGATTTGACAGCAGCAAAATTCACAAGGGAATTTTTGACGCCCATCGAAAACCGTAATCAATATGGGTACAGGCAAGAGCGTAGCCAGGTTTTGAGCTAGGGAGGGGCGAAAAAAAATGTCTATGTAAATTTGGCCGAATGCCATTTTCACCGAACGCCATTTTACCGAAAGCCTTTGCGTTGCTGGGTTTAGAGGGCAGTTGGGGGGCAGTTGACCTCCCCTCTGTCCCCCTCTGGCTACGCCTATGGATACAGGTATGGCTCTATTATAGTTGACTAAACCATACCCATTATGATTTTCAGTGGTCATTGTATGTTTAGGATTTATGCGGGAAGTCATCAAAAACATATGTATGCAAAACCGTTCACTCGAAATGGAAGCTATTACTTGCCTAATGATCCACTGATTGGCTTCAGCAAAAAGTCCCAACAGCCTGTGCGTAAATTTAACCACTCGAGTGTCAAAACACGCCTAGCCTGCTAATCGTCATTCAATTCTCCGATACTTGCGATACCTTCATGCGGCTGATGGCCTATCGTCACTGGACTGCATAATCAACTTGAAAAACCCGTAGTAATGGAGAGCTCGCTTACACGTATGACAGCAAATGCACGTTCGTTCAGCTGAAAAGAGTACCCTCGGTTCTATACTACATTGTATTTATGATCTGCAAAGCTGATCGCAACAAATGCCCCCAACAAAAACCACATGCTTAACTAGTAGACTTGTGGTAAATATGGTAAATACATGGTTAATATTATGCAAATGTCATCCATGATCTGGATTAAGCTGATCCGAAAAACAAACTTTTACCCTGACATTCTGCTAAAATCGTACGATCGACCTGTCCTGAACCACTCTACAGCGGTTACCCGTTTAAACATGCCAGATAGTTGATCGCAACCGGTAGGTTTAAAATTACGCTCATTTAATTAATAGAAGTAATGAGGTTCAATTTAAATATGATAACTTAATTAAAACGCACTCCACCGCTTGTCGTCCGATACAAGTGACAAGTTTGCAACTTCAATAGATTTTTTAGTAATGACAACGACGTCGCCGTTGGTCAGAAGGTTAGCCCTGGTGAACCTGGAATTACTTCGAACTATGAAATATGCATTCCTTGTTGTGTGCATGACAATCCAACTGCAACATTGTAAGCCACCCTGTGGTCTTCCACTTCTGATGATTCATGCACGGCCATTGAATCTAACTCATATTAAAGTTGCGTTCACTCAAATTCGCAAAAACGTAGATTTTCGCAAATATGAGCAAATGTCACTCACATTTACTCATATTTGAGTAAACATTTACTCAGTCTATGGGTGACCTACGTTTTTGCAAACGGAACTCAAATATGAATCAGATTCAATGGTCGTGTGAACGCTGCAATGAATTTTCCATGTTGTTAATGTCGAATTTTACGACCGAAAATGATTTGTTATAAAAGAAACGGCTGGAAAGCGCATCCATGACAGTAGGCGTTCGGAGGGTGAAACTATGCGTTCTGCACTGGTAGCTACGATTGGGTTACTTTTCCTACAGGTCCTACCGACGGCGGATGCAACCATTGATTTGATGTTCGTTTTCAAGGTGTGTGGCAGTCATTTGCTGTAGTTCTTTTCTTCTAATTTGTTACGTTTACTCTTACAGGTAGCGTGGGACTTCTTTCTTCGATTGATGGGTGAATTCAGCATAGGGAACATCAACGAAGTGCCCGCGGTGGATCAAACCGGGAATGTTGAATCGATCAACAGTAAGGCAGTGGTGGACGGATCCACTCCAACGGGTCAAGATCAGCAGGGCTCAGAGCTGTCTGCCTTGCTCAATCTAATGCTCACTTTGAAGGATGAATAAATGTTTTGCTTTATGTTTTATTAAATATGAAAACAGACTGTTATGCTTTGCACGAAATTTCATTATTTCAATGAACACAGTATTCACTGCGAGGGGCGACACATCTAAATCTTAATTCAATCTTCGAAAAAGCTTCTTTCATTTCTCGCACCTACTTGCATCGCGCATCATCTTTTAGCAGGAAATCTTCAGAATCGTCATCAATCTTCTTTCTATCTACTCATCGTGCGCACAGCTAACCACAGCAAAATACAATGCTGCCTGCATCGTAGATAGAGTAGCCCCCCTCGATTCACTGGGATATTTTTTCATTCTTTGACGGCTACATAAAGGAAGAGGGACGGGGTCTAGGAAGGGGTAGTAATTTCCTTTATTCCACCACCTGGATGGTTTATCCTTGAAAATTTATTGGCTTGCTTATCCTTAAGTTTGTAATTCATAAGTTGTTTAGAAAACATCTAATTGATTTCTACAAGATAACAATACTAGACGATTCATAAGAATGAGTAAGTACATTTATGGCATCTGCATGTTTGGCGTCCGTTAACGCCTTCAATGCGAATTCCCATTATATTTACTATTAACAACCTGTAACCGACTGTTACAAATTGTTAGTATTTTTAAATTCGTGCTTTTATGTTGTGTACAGTCACGTCCATATAGAGTTAAGTGGCGTTGGATTAAAATTAGGGTTATTATTGTCTTTTAAAAAAAATGTTATAGGCTAGTAGAATTTGAATTTTGTACAAAATAAGTGGGGTGAATCGCATGCAAGCCAGTGGGTGATGATAGAGTAGACCAGCAGGCGAAGAGGGCCAAAATCTACAAAGGTGGTGACCCCCACATCCTCACAGGCAGCAACAAAGAAGTTTCAACGGGGTTGCAGGTAATAAGGAGGAGCGCCATTGATCATAAAGTTACAGGCGTTCGTGTGCACAAGAGCCAAATTATAAATTATATCCTACACAATTTTAAGTGAGTGGCATCCAGCTAAAAAGGGAGAGGACGACTGATTCGTCAGGTACGCTATTGACCTATCTTATGCTTAAAATCTAACTAAATCTAGCTCACTACTAATGCCTAGAAGAATAGTACGGCTTCACTAATACCTCTCATTACCCTCACAGGACCTTTTGTATAATACTGTTAATTCAGCTGAAAGTCGCCATTTTGTCTGGTCAGAAGCTCAACTAGGTGCACAGTGCAACCTTTCCCCACATCCAACATCCCAGTGATTTCTCGTGGAAGCGCAGAGGATTTCTCGGTTTCCTTCACAGCGAGTACCACGTCAACACATTCCTTCCCATTCCCTAGTTGACCTGCATTCGGACACGGCCGGCGCTGGTATTGCTAAATATTAGATCTCCAGTTCTTACACATTGAGGATGAATGTTAGTCCCAAACATCATCTGTTGGTTCTCTGTGTAATTGCAGCTGATCTGGTAATAACAGAGCAGCAACCGTGGGCGGTCAATCTGATCTGATCTGATCAGAAGCTCAACTAGGTGCACACGATCCGGCGTAGTAGACCTCGGTTTGTTACGTCTAACTGCAAAGGACCATCTCCAATCTCTGGGCCATCCGCTCGTTAAGGAGGTTTTCAAGCTCAGGGTTGAAACCCCTAACCGTTTAGGAGCATTCCCCTCTTGACACGGTCACTCCGGTATCGTCCTGAGCCGTGCCAATCTCCGTCAACGAGGTAGGACGCCTAAAAGACTAACACAGCCACAAACGATCGACAAACCCCTCCAAACAAACCTGTTAAATGACGATTCGTCATCGTTTCGGGAACTATGAGCCACTATTCATCATCAGCAGCAGCAGCGAGCGCTCACAGGGTGTCGCCAGATCGTCGGCATAAGCAGCAAGGAGCAGTGGTCAAAGTAATTCCTTCAATTCACACTACCCAAGTAACCAACGCTAATTCGCCTTTTTGCAATATAAGGCTAATATGCGGCTAATATAAAGTTTAGTTAGTCGTGTATCAGCCTTATATTGCAAAAAGTCGAATTAGCGGGCTTGTTGGTTACATGGGTATACAGTATCTCTAGTCAGGTGACCGTACGCGCTTGTCCGCAAAGCTCCTCGTGATTACCAAGTAGTAAGCCGATCCTGAGACCCAGCTCGAAGAGTCTCTTTCTAGTGAACTTACCGAGACAAACGATCAGTTACAAACCCTGTTTCTGTATGAAGTTCGAGGAACTTTAGTAAATTGCTTATTATTTGAGAAAGACCATCCCGAGTAGCACACTTTCATCACAATAAGTTACAGCAACTTGTTTATGACTGAAATAAGTCGTATATAAGTTTCTACAATTGATTTGTGACAAGCGTGCTACTAGGGATGCTGGAGGTGGCTGGGTTCGCTTCCCGGTCCGGTCTAGGAATTTTTCGGTTTTGAAAATTTCTCGACTTCCCTGGGAATATATTATGATTGTACTTTCCGCAAAAATGGTTCAGGCATCGAAAGCTCTCAATTAATAGCTATGGAAGTGTATTTAGCACACTAAGGCTGTGTTCCATTTGGTGAATTTTCACTTAAATTTGACATTTCCAAAATAAATTATAATGTTCGAGAATCCCTTTGTTGATCATCGCCCGATTTTCAAAAAGGTCAAAATTGATTCCTGGTTGATGAGAAATAAGTCTGGTACAATAGTAGGTTAATTTGAAAATTTTCCACCTGTCAAGTTTAGGTGAAAATTCACCAAATGGAACACAGCTTAAGTTGAGAGCACGCAATAAGCTAATATGCGGTTAGCAATATCCTTGAAATATGAAGAAGGAAAAGAAGTTATTTTTAGACTGTCCTTCTACAAACTGTTATCAGAATCCATTAGCAGAAAAATGGTTTCATTCACAATTCAGCCGTTTAGGTTTTTAATTTTTCGTTCAACATTCTCGTCATCCTCATCTAAAACACTCATATTGCATTGTTTCTGAAATCCAGAAATCACCACCTGGTATTCTAGAATAATGTTATTTAACCATAAATGATTGAAGATTTTTAAAATATTTTAAAAGTTGTAATTTTTCCGTTATGAACTGTAGACTTAGAGCGAAGACAACATATCAAGGAGACTAATAACTTTCCATTTTCTTGTATGACCAATATGAAACAGGCATAATTGCGTCATCTGCCGCTCAAAGGTAAATGCTTCTAACGAATTTGATCGAAAATATCTCAACCCCAGATGAAAGGTTGGTGTATTTGCTCATATTTATATGCGCTGCTTCCACCTTCACCCAAGTGCAGCGCTCTGGCAAAGTTGTCAGTCTTCTTGATATGATGTCGTCGCTTAGAGGGCGCATCATTTTGAAAAAAAGTTAGATTTCTTATAGCCCTCCCTCCACTTTGATTCTGTGTGTGTGTATTCCCTCTAACCCCCACTGACCGGCAGTGTTATTATGGAAGAATTCTCTTTACAATGTCGCATTTATGGTCATTGTAGACAGCTTAAGTCCGGGAGTCAGAAGGTGATAGCTCTATTGCAGATCCAGCAACCCATTTCAGAATGTCTGGAGTGTCACGCCCATTCCGAGGTTACTTTCACTTACAATAAACCCCACATGTATGTATTACCTCTATCAATTGGATATTAGTATTACACACACACTTCCAGTATCAAAATGTTCTTTTGAATCCTGGCACGTATTTAGTTTATGTTTTTTTTTTACGTAGGACTACGTTTGTGATTTCTGTATGGGGGTACACTTTGTGAAAACCGAAAATGGAACATGAAACAAAATTATGTAAGAATTTGAACGTTAATAACTCAGCTGCCCCTGGCCCAATTTCAAAAAATTTATCACCAATCGATCAGCAATATTTCTTCCAACAGTTGATTTTCAACAAGAAACTATTGAAAAAGTGGTAAATGTCCAGCATTGTCCAAAAGCGTCGAATTAACTAATAAATCGACCAATTACGTGCAAGCATATGCTGCTTTCCCAACACAGTCATCAGAGAATCATTTTTTTTTTTTTTTTTTTTTTGTCTTTATTTTAGAGATTTTTAGCCTGAGGCTAGTTCATCTCTTAATCAGAGAATCATTCCTAGACGAAACATGTCGATGTAGCATTACGACGAGGCTCGGTAGCTCAGTGGTTACCGTTTCTGCTTACTGAGCAGAAGGTCGCGGTTCAATCCCAGGGCCGTCCCCATCCTTGCAATTTTTCACTTTGCCTTATCCTATCCCCACTAGATTTAAATAAAAACAAATTCTGCTTTAACCGATCGCATCACTTACCACATGAATTCTGATCTAAAAATAACCTACCTCACTAACACAACTATCCTTCCCGTGACAGCCGTGGAGATGTTGAGGAATTCTCGGTCTCTAGTTACAACCGCACTGTGCAAGTTGATTAGTTCTGATAATTCACGGAGGAGCAACTTAGAAGGTCGGATAACGTTAACTCGACGGCTAACATTCATTGATACCATTGTTGTTGTGGATGATAGCGCATGAGCATGAGCATGAGCATGATTGACCGCCCACGGTTGCTACTCTGTTATTGCCAGACCAGCTGTAATTAAACAGAGAACCAATAGACGATGCTTGGGACTAGCAATCATCCTCAATGTGTAAAAACTGGTGATCTAAAACTAGGCAATACCAGCGCCGGCCGCGCCCAAACACAGGTCAAGAAAGGAAGGGGTAGGAAAGGAATGTGTTGACGTGACACTCGCTTTGATGGAAGCCGAGAACACCTCTGCACTTCCACGAGAAATCACTGGGATGTTGGATAAAAGGGTTGGGTTTGCAGCAGGGTTCGTTTTGGTAAACGATAAGCTGAATTGATTTCCTAACAATCATATATGGCGAAGGAGCTTGGGATTGAACCCACGGTCTTCTGATCAGTAAGCAAAAACGTTTGCCACTAGGCAGACGAGCTCCTTTTTAATCATCGAGTTGCTGTTATTGCCATGTAGTCATGTTAACAAATAAAACGATTGACGAATCTTGAATGTGGATGGGCTTTAGATTAAACTCATGATGTTCTGCTCAGTAAGCAAAACCGGTTGCTCTAAGGCCACCGAGCCCCTCATATCACATTATAGCGTTACTTAAGTTTTTATAACTATTCAAACCCGGCACCCACGACAACGAAAAGTTTTACAAAATACACGATAAACAAGCGATCTTACCACACATTTTTAATATGAAAGAACCTGGGACCACGTTTTTCTGCTCAGTAAGCAAGCCACTGCTACCGACGATCTTTGAAATCCTAAAACTAAAAGCTACGAAAGAGTACTTAGGCCTTCATTAAAATCCAGTTTCACGTGTCGTTCAATGTTTCGATTTTCTCGTTACGCATGGTTCAGGCACTCATAACAAGCTATGACCGGCGTGACGATTGTTTAAGACCTGGTTAAACAAGCTATTCAAATGAAATTACGTTCGCGAATTTCACTTGCCATTAATGAACAACAGAAATACGCGATAATTCATATTTTCAGCGGTTGATGGTTAATTTTAAATATACTAACGGTATTGCCTACGACTACGACGGCGATTACGACAGCGACTACGACGGCGCCTACGACAACGACAACAGCGAATTTGTAACTTACCATTTATCTAGGATAAACACCTTTGCCCGGCACTTCCACTGGTTCTTCATGTCCGCTATCTGTCACTGTTTGCAAAATATCTAATAGCAATTACCTTTGTTGTAATACTTCCTGTAATCCCGTGGTCATCTGGGAGGAGGATCGCAACTAGTGCTTTCCCCAGGAACCGTTCACGGCCACCAGCTACCGCCCGTCCAGTCTTGGGTGTATCCAGCGAGACATCCTTTAGCTTACTCACAATTTCCGACACTCAATGCAAATCGCAGGCACACTTAAGGGCCACCCATTTAGCTGTCACTTTGCCGCAACGCGTCCAATCCGGATCTAATGTGCGTGGGCCTTTACGCTAGTTACAAAAAAAAAACACACCTGTGCAAAGAAATGGATCCAATTAACGTCACTCTCGCGAAAGCACACCCGTCGTCGTCAAACGGCAAAAAAAAGGAATCGGTGGGCAATTTTGTGATACGGATTTCCACAATCAACCGGGAATGCACGAATTTCACCACACCCAACTGCGAAACACATTCAGAAGCACTTTTGGTACACTTTCGTTCGAAAACACTTAATTTTTATTCAAAAATAGTTGCGAGTGAACCAACATCATCACCGCTTAAATAAATTAAAATTATCACTCGCGATGCTACAAATTTCTGGACCGGGAGAAAAAATCAAACAACGCAGATAGCGTCAAATCTTCTGTTGCTTGCAAACATGATGAATCATGTTTTCTTTCTCGATTCTAAAACTTCTCGGAAAGCGAGAAAACCACCACTCACACACGTATAACCGTCCGGGAGGCAGAGTACCAGCGCTAATCCGGCAAATGCAGCCGAAAACTGTGAAAGCGAATGCACGCACAAAACAGAGAACAAACTTAAAACACAACCGTATCCAAAGGCGTTCGAAACTCCCCATTGTTGTTGTGGATGATAGAAGAGAATAACAGAAATACACTCATAAAATAAATCACATATCCAGTGGAAAATATCCATGTGAATTTTACATAACTTTCATGTGATCCCATAATTGGAAATTGCACCACTAAATCACATGAATGATATGTGTCCAATGAAATCTATTATGATTTCTCATATAGAATTTCTAATGCTATGTGATATTCAGGTAAAAATCATTGTTTTTGTTTTTGGAAAAATACTATGTGCGTTCCTAATAGAAACTAAGTGAAAACTTTTTTCAGTGTAGGTTAGTGAAGCCATGGAGATCACAAAAGAGGAAATCGATAGAGAATTGGCTTTCACCATTCTGCTTCTAAGCCCCTTACAGTCGTCGTCACAGCAATCAAAACTAGCATCGCACCGCTTTTGGTTCTTGGGTTACACTTGCTGGTTGCAATTTTAAGATCAGGATTCACTGTGACCGCTGCACAGCTGCAGAAATTTCCTTCCCACCTCTCTTGTGGAATCTTTTAATGGCTCTGAAAAGGGTCAGTTTTGTAAGATTTCGACGGAGAAATTAAGAGCGTTCTCCACGAATACGACGAGCCAGCTGAATGTACTTTGGCATAATTGTGACACGCTTGACGTGGATGGCGCACAGGTTGGTATCTTCGAACAGATCGACCAGTTAGACCTCGCTGGATTCCTGCAACGGCCGAGCTCTAGAAGCGCAGATCGGTCTTGAAGTCCTGGGCGATTTCAGGAGAAGCCTTTCCTCCGGTGGACTTACGAGCGGTCTGCTTGGTACGAGCCATGGTACTTAGTTACGGTGCAGTTACGATGAATCGAAAACGTTGAATAAATATTTCAACAGCTTTCTCCTCTATTTTATAACATACTTTTGTAATGTTCAACCAATCATAAACGATGAAAGAACAAAAATGCAACAACTTGCAAGAACGATTTAGCCTTCGAGTAGGTATAAAAGAGATATTCATGATCAAATAAGCATTCAATTTTCAAACAAACCAATCCCACCAAGGTGGTCATTCTCTAAAACAGGCCTGATAGGACTAGGAACTGTAATTAACTACCTGTACTGATCTACCAACGGAAACAGCCCTTTTACGCGAAATTTTCCTGGACGTTCACGAAGAACTCGGAATTCCACACACCGACGCTTTGGCAGACCTGAATTCACACCGCGCGTTCCTACTTAGTGAACGCACACAACGACTGCAGCAAACTAGGGAGGCCGCTCGCAAATTTTACAGTCCTCCGAATTTTCAACGGCACTGACGCACTCAACTAAAGGAAGTAACGACGACTATTCCCATGCAAGGGAATTATTATTATTGAATGACGACACTCTACATGAGGTAGACCCTACTAATGTAAGTAATACTGACCCTCCAAAAATCTCTTCACTTCCTCAACAAAATGCGACTGAAATTTTGGTGTATTGCCAAAATTTCAATCGCATGAAAAGCCCAGCTAAAATGAAAGAAATCCACCAGAACATTCTATCTTCTTCTTTTCAAATAATTCTTGGAACTGAAACAAGCTGGGACGAAAGCGTCAGAAGCGAAGAAATTTTTGGAAACAATTTTAATGTATTCCGGCACGACAGGAATTTTCAACTCTGTAATAAAAAGTCTGGTGGTGGAGTGCTCATTGCCATCAATGCTGACTTTACTTCTGAAGAAATCATAACAAATATGCACAAGGAATTTGAAAATGTCTGGGTCAAAGCACTTATTGCCGGTGAAATACACATTTTTTCTTCTGTGTATTTTCCACCTAAACATGCCCACAAGCAGTCTTTTGAACTATTTTTTCAAATTGTTGAAACTATAATGTCAAATATGGAACCAGAAGTAAAACTGCATATTTATGGCGACTTCAATCAACGAAACGCAGACTTTATTACAGACATTGAAAATGAATCATTTTTACTCCCGGTCGTAGGTGAAGACGAAACATTACAATTATTATTCGACAAAATATCTTATTTTGGTCTTAATCAAATAAACCATGTAAAAAATCAACAAAACTCATATTTACAAATTGTACTGAAGACTTCTGTGTGGATACATCATTAGCACCTTTATGGAAAAATGAAGTGTTTCACACAGCAATTGAATACTCAATCTTCGTACAAAATTCTTCTTCCTCCAGCGACTGGGAATACGAGGAAGTGCCGGAATACCATAAAGCAAATTACGAAGAAGCCAAACGTAGACTATGTACAATAAATTGGCAAAATTTAATAAGTATTGAAGGAAATGTCGATACTGAAGTAGAAAAATTTCACTCAATTCTTCAAAGCCTAATTTTAGAAACTGTACCATCAAAAAAAAGAAGACGAACACAAAACAATAAACTACCCGCATGGTTCAATCCACAACTGAAAAATTTAAAGAATAAAAAACAGAAAGCTCATAAACTATACAAAAAAGAAAAAAACTGAAACCAATTTGCGAAACTATCACAACTTATGCAACCAATTAAGTACAGCCATCAACTCTGCATATGAGGACTATAACCGCAAAGTCGAAAATGAAGTCAAATCATGTCCTAAGAACTTTTTTAATTATGTAAACACGAAATTAAAAAGCAGCAATTTTCCTTCGCGAATGAATTTGGATGCAAATGTAGGTGAGAATTCTTCTGAAATTTGCAATCTCTTTGCAAATTTCTTCCAAGAAGTATACACCACATTTTCCGAAGAAGATCGTGACCGCGATTTCTTTGCATTCATTCCTGAAATTTCTAAAAACATCTCTGTCAACCAACTTTCTCAACATGAAGTCCTCAATGCACTAAAAAACTTAAACGCGTCGAAAGGGTCTGGACCTGACGGCATCGCACCCATATTTTTGAAAAACCTTTCTGAAGAACTCGCATTTCCTCTAGAGCGTCTTTTCAACATGTCTCTGAAAAATGGAAAATTCCCTGAAATTTGGAAATCATCTTATTTGGTACCTATTTTCAAATCAGGTGCAAAATCAGACATTCGAAATTATCGTGGAATTGCTATTATTTCTTGCATTCCAAAACTTTTTGAATCAATCGTAAACGGCAATATTTTTCAGCAGGTGAAAAATCTAATTACAAGTAAACAGCACGGCTTTTTTAAAGGTCGCTCAACTACCTCTAATCTTCTAGAATATGTATCTTTCATTATTAAAGCGTTGGACAGTGGCAAGCACGTTGAAGCGCTATACACCGACTTCAGTAAAGCATTTGACCGCATCGACATACCATTATTAATCCTCAAATTGCAGAAAATAGGAATGGAGCCTGGACTTTTGAATTGGCTTCAATCATACCTAACACATCGTAAACAAATAGTTCGCTTTCAAAATAAACTTTCAGAACCAATTTCAGTCACCTCTGGGGTACCCCAGGGTTCTCATTTAGGACCACTTCTTTTTATTTTGTACATAAACGACATTTCCTACATACTTAAAAAAATAAAATTGCTTGTATATGCAGACGACATGAAGCTCTTTATGGAAATAAGTAATTCTAGCGATGCAGAAGAATTCCAGAATGAAATCAATATATTCCACACCTGGTGTAGTAAAAGTCTACTTCAACTGAACGTAAAAAAATGTACTGCAATAGCATTTAGCAGAAAAATTGAAACACCGCATATTGAATTATCATTAGGCAACCAAATAGTAGAAAAAAGCAAAATTGTAAGAGATCTAGGTGTAATCCTAGACTCCAAACTAACTTTTATAGAACATTATAATACTATCATTAGTAAAGCAAACAGAATGCTAGGCTTCATCAAAAGGTTCAGTCATAATTTCGAAGACCCATACACTATTAAGCTTTTATATACCACATATATAAGGCCAATTCTGGAATACTGTCACCTAGTATGGAATCCATACATTTCCATACACGAAGAACGCATAGAATCTGTCCAAAAACAATTCCTTTTATATGCTTTACGTAAATTGAATTGGACTGCATTTCCATTACCATCTTATGAAGCGCGCTGCATGCTCATCAATATACAAACACTTAAGGAGCGCCGCCAATTTGCAATGCTTTTCTTCATCAACGACATTATTTCAATGCGCATAGATTCGGCAGAAATTCTCGCACAATTAAATTTTTACACACCTTGTCGATATCTTAGAACACGGAATTTATTTTCAGAAACATCGTACAGAACAAACTATGCAAAAAATAGCCCAATCAATCGAATGATGCGCCTATATAATTTGCATTGCGGAACTATTGACATCACTATGTCCAAGCAGCAAATAAAAACTAAGCTAAAACAGAATAGAATTAATGCATAGTATGTAAGTAAACATTGTAATTATCATTGTATGTAGTCTACACTGGCTTGACGAAATGGAAATAAATAATAATTGAAATTTCACAGGAACTAAAGTTGAAAAGACGCATCTGTGTCACTTGATAAGTTATACATGTAAACCACACAAATTCAAGAAATATAGATCATTTAAGTCAAGTCAAATAAGCATTCACACTGTTGGCCCAGGCCATCATCATCAAGAACACAACAGCTCCAAGCTATCATCTCCTTCGTCACTAATTATGGACCGTGAAGCCATAAAGATCGCCAACTGGAACGCTCGCTCCGTAGGGGTGAAAAACATTGAGCTTTCAGACTTCTTCCGCAAGCACGACATCGACGTGGGCCTTCTCACAGAGACCCACCTCAAGACAGGTGACAGCTTCTGGCTGCCCGACCACAGCATTGTCCGGCTTGATCGCACCAGCTCCAGGGGGGGCGGTGTCGCGGTCATCATCAAGAAAGGCATCAAGTACTGCACCCTACCCCACTACCGCACTTCCATCATCGAGGCCGTCCGGTTAATCGCCGCCTACTGCCCCTGGCAATGTACCGTTAGAAATGGTACAGCACAGCAGTTCAAGAACGACCTTGTCATCATAACCCGCACCAATGCCCACTTCGTAATCGGAGGGGACCTGAACGCCCGGCACGGGGACCTGAAGGCCTGGCGGAACTACCAGCAGAACCAGAACGGCCGCCTGCTATTCGACCATTCCCAGCATGGTCTCTATTCCGTTTGGTTTCCGGACGAACCAACCTTCACATGACCGGCGGGCAACCCATCGACGCTGGACCTGTTCTTGGCAAACACCGGATTAGCCAAGCCGGTTACCGTCAACGACCTGAGTTCGGACCACCAACCGGTGCTGACCGAGCTGGGCTGCAACGTGGCCCCTGCACCGTGCCTGCGGAAGGACTACCATCGAGTCAACTGGGTCCAGTTTCGGCGCGTGGTCGACCGCCACATCGACGACAACCCACCGCTCGACACAGTGGAAGACATCGACCGGGCCCTGGAGGGTCTCCATCAAGCCATATCCGTGGCTGACGAAGAGTGCGTTCGACGAGTTCCTATGAGGGGTAAGTTTCAAGCAATTGATTCCCACACCAAACTCTTGATTCGGCTCAGAAATGTTCGTAGACGACAGTTTCAGCGGACTGGGGATCTGCAGCGTAAATACGAAATGGTTGATCTGAATCGGCAGATCGCTTCCAGAATGGTCTCAATCCGGAACGAGAGTTTCGGGCGGCTCGTTCAGAACCTGGACGACCGTTCCAGACCATTCTGGAAGGTTGCCAAGGTGCTGAAGTCTCACCCCAAGCCCATTCCACCACTTAGAATCAATGACGAACGGCTTATCACCAACGAAGAGAAGGCCAATGCGATTGGGGAGCACATTGTCCAGTCGCATTTGCTTGGCTCCACAATCCCAAGTCCACTCGAGAACCAGGTTGCGCAGTGCGTCCAGACGTTAGATGCCTCCCCTTGTGCCGTCTCTCCAGAAGAACGGATTACAGAGGAACAAATTTGCTCAGCGCTGAAATACAGTAAGAACATGAAGGCTCCCGGGTTTGACGGAATATTCAACCTAGCGTTGAAAAATCTCAGCCCGAGGGTGCACTCGCTGCTGGCTGCCATCCTCAACAGATGCTTGGAGCTGCACTACTTTCCAAGCATCTGGAAGGTGGCAAAAATCATCCCGATCCGCAAACCTGGGAAAGACCCTTCACTACCGTCAAGCTACAGACCGATTAGCCTGCTCTCAGCGCTGAGCAAGCTGTTCGAAAAACTGATCCTCAGCCGACTGCCAAGTTTGTGGAGGAACTTGACATTCTTCTTCCGGAACAGTTCGGGTTCCGTAAGGGGCATTCCACCAATCATCAGCTAGTGCGGGTGATGAATAACATCCGAAGTAACAAAGCTGTATCCAAGTCCAACAGCCATGGCCTTGTTAGACGTCGAAAAGGCGTTTGACAATGTCTGGCACGACGGACAAGCTTTGTAACTCCAACTTTCCACGATACCTTGTGAAAATCACCCGTAACTATCTCCAGCAAAGGTCGTTCAGGGTGTCGTTGAATAGTTCCCTTTCGGGACAATTTCCGATCCCAGCAGGTGTTCCGCAAGGGAGTCTGCTGGGACCACTGCATTACAGCATCTACACGTCGGACATCCCTCCTCTAGGAGACGGTTGCGTGTTCTTTCTGTTCGCAGATGACACCGTGATAGCCGTCAAGGGTAGGATGCCTCGTGAAATTACGAACAAGCTCCAACGATGCCTTGACACCTTTATTGATTATGCCACCACGTGGAAAATCAAAATCAACGTCTCGAAACCCCAAGCGATCATGTTCCTTCACAGACAATCGCCAAAACTGTCTCCCTCCCTGTACCGTAATAATGGATGGTACAAGGGTCGAGTGGTCCCCTGATGTTACATATCTCGGGATGTTGTTCGATGAGAAGCTCCTGTTCCGCTCGCACATAGAGAAAACCCAAGTTAAGTGCTCCGCCTTGGTTAGGTGTTTGTATCCGCTCATTTGCCGCAGATCACGCCTCTCAAGGCAAAACAAACTGGCTGCCACCCCGGTGTGGGAATCGTGCGCTCAGACCCACAGGAACAAAATCCAGGTTGCACAGAATAGAGTGTTGAGGATGATCCTAGATCGTCCATTCGACACAAGAATAGCAGACCTCCATCAAGAGGCAGAAATTCCCAAAGTAGATTCCAAAATTGAGGATATGACAACCAAATTTATCCAAAAATGCAATCTTTCTGAACATGCTTTAATAAGCAATTTGTACATAGTAGGTTAAGTGTATATAGTAGAGTAGGTTAGTTTTAAGTTGTAAATAGTAGTATTAAGTAGTTTCTCTTCAAATTCTAAAAACAAAACAAACCAATCCCACCAAGGTGGTCGACCGTGTAGTTACTAAGTCTAGGACTAATTCTGTAAAACAAATTTTGAATGATCTTTATTTCAGTTCAACTTGGATGAGTACCATATTCATTTTTCTAAGTGATTTAAATGCTTTCTTCATCTTTAGGTATGGGCACATACCTAAAGATGAAGAAAGCAATTAAATCACTTAGAAAAATGAATATGGTACTCATTCAAGTTGAACTGAAATAAAAATCATTTAAAGTAAAGTAAGTAGGCAAAATAAGCATAATTCTTTGTTAGACCGTCAAGCAGGTCAGTATGTATGGAGCTCGCTCTCTAGAGTTATATGGAAAATTTTTCACATCCATTTCCTGTCAACCGTACCCGAAGGCAGCTTAAACAGCATAAACATTGGCTGGACGTGGCAAGGGAGGCAAAGGACTCGGCGAAGGAGGAGCCAAGCGTCATCGTAAGGTGTTGCATGATAACTTACAGGGTATTTCCAAGACCGTTGTCAGACTCGTCGTGATAATGCGTATCTCCGGTTTGATCTACGAGGAAACCCGAGGTGTGCTGAAGGTGTTGCTGGAAAACGTCATTCGTGACGCTGTTACCTACTCTGAAGACGCCAAGCGGAAGACCGTTACCGCAATGTACATAGTGTACGCTCTGAAGGGTCAGGGACGCACCCTGTATGGTTTCGGAGGTTAAGCTTCGTTCATTTTCCCTATCTGAAACGGCCTTGTTCAGGGCCAATAACTAATTTCAAAAGAGATGGTTTAGGATTTCTACTAAACTTGGCATGAATGAAATTCCTGGAACCAGCAAAATGGTAGCAACCATGCTTCTAATCCTGAAGCAACTGGGCAGACTCTCTGAGTGCCCATTTCTCGTAGCGAAGTTCGCTGCCTTTCCAACCACCGGGTCAACCTGAGTCCAGCAGTAGCCGTAAAAAGAAGTATTTATGGTGATCATATCATATGGTTGACACAAAACTGCAGGATTGCCTATTCTTTGCTGCATACAGCATAAATATTTACGTTTTTTTTTTACAAAACTCAGGTAATCATGACAGATTCTCATTTTTATTTAATCATCAAGTAACCGTAGGTAAACACTAAACCTCAATGACATTTTTGAAAATCTTTGATGATTTTTTTTTTTCATTTTCAGTCATCTAGTCACAAAACCAACAAAGCAACTACCCCTGTGTTGAAGTAGAACCATCGATCAGCAAAAGGAACCAGCAAAACGGTAGCGACCAAGCTTCTAATCCTGAAGCAACCGGGCCGAGACTCTTCTGAGTGCCCATTTCTCGTAGCGAAATTTAAGTATCCTTCGCTGCGCCTTTCGCACCACCGGGACAACCCATGTCCAGCAGTAGCCGGGCCGAGACTCTTCCAAGTGCCCATTCGTCGTTGAGGTATCCTTCACTGCGACCTTTCAACCAGCTGCGGCCACCTAGTCAACCCGTGTCCAGCAGCAGCCGCGCCGAGACTCTTCCGATTGCCCATTAATCGTAGTAAGGTTGAGGTTTCCCTCGCTGCGGCCTTCCAACCTGTCGCAGACACCAGTACAACCCCTGTCCAGCAGTAGACGGGCCGAGACTCTTGCGAGTGTCCAATCATTGAACCGAAGAATATGGGATTGTCCGGTCCGATGTGGTGATCCAGCTGCCTACACGTCATCATCATCTTCCAAAGGCTTTAAGCCTGTACTACCATCGGCCCTTATTAGGGCCACCAACATTTTCCAAAAGAGTTAAGTTTCTGAACATGTCCCAACTAAAATATAAAAAGGTTCTTTTCAGGGCAATCATAGTCATACTAAAGACTCCCTAGGCCCTAAGTGTCCCTAATTTGGGCCCATACATAAATTCAGCAATCGACTAAATTTTCAACAGCAACCAAAAATATCCGTTAGTAACGTCGCAATAACGCGTTCATCTAGATAAAATTGATAAATAGCAAATTTTTAGCGATGGGCCCAATCTTAGATCCATAGGCCAGCATTAGAGACATTTCCCCTACGTCATGAAACCTTATTATTGTTTATTAATTTATTTGATAAGGCTCAACCGAATTAACTTTACAGAGCCGAGGATTCCTGGTCACTATACAATACATCTTAAAACTATAGTCAAAAGGTACAACACAATAAACACTTTATCTTCCGCTATCCAAAAAGCCTCCTCCATAAGAACTGGAGCCGCTTCCAGTAGTTTCATTGTATGGCAAATTGTTGTACGCCAACGAGGGTCAGAGCGCGTCCATTGCAGCAATGGACGCAAAACGTGGTCAGCACTCACACACTCATCATGAAACGGTTGCTTTCCAAAGTCGACGACGCATCGACCGAAAGAACTGCTGATGAAGAACAATGAGGAGGACCACACAATGGTTGCTGCTGAGAAAACAGACGATCGAGTAGCACACATCGAGAGTGACCTGCTTTTGTCGACAGCCGAGTGAACACTGTCATGAAACCTCTGTTGATGTGTTTTATGGAAGACGAAACTATCAAAGTCGAGCGCTCTTTAGCTCGTCCGTTTCACTGAAGCTTGAAAGGAAGTCCAATGGAGCGACGGGAGAAAGAGAGACAAGCGATTGAACAATTGTTTGTGGACGCCGACTGAGGTTCTAGAATGCTGCAAAGCTGTTCGACTTTAATACCCCGTTCACATTACAGCGTATATCACGTGATATACGCTGTCTTGCAATGAGCACTCATACATCTAGTTTTCACTGGAAATCCTATGTATGAGTGCTCATTGCAAGACAGCCTATATTACGTGATATAGGTTGTAATGTGAACGGGGTATAAGAAAAATAAAGCCAGCAGTCTCTTCGTCGCATCGATTTGGTCGATTGAAGCTGATATTGTGACGCCCTGGTAAGCACTAACCAATATGGCCAAAATAGGTGCGAAAGTTCTGTAAATTGCGCTTTTCCAGCAGAGGTGTACAGGGAACCTTATGTATCGTGCTAAAGAATGAAAAACATAGCTTAAAGTTTGGGACGTTTAGATGTACATATCGTGAATTTTAAATTAAATTAATAAGGTTTATTCAATTAAAGACACATGTTGTATGACAACGCGTACATTATATACATGCAGGTGGATCATATGTTTGATATTTGTCAATTTCATTTTACATCTAAATTTTTATACGGCACTGAAGGTAGTTAAGTCGATAGGTCAAGTCTGTAGCAAAATTTCTATCTCATCTCAACTATTATAAGCCTTCTCCAAGCATAACGCATGAAACAGCTGTTCGACGCCTACAACATTACATTCGATATGCCCCATTCCACCTACTATAAGTATGCTGTATGGTAAAATCACCCCAGCTCGATATAAATCGCCACTGTTTATGGGGAACAAATTTCCAGGAATAACCACACACATTGGCCGGTAGGTTGTTTTGTTATTGTACCAGCACTAGCAGCAGCAGCAGCAGCAGCTTGCTGCACTAAATCAATGTAAATAAAATAGAATAACTAAAACCGGAGTCGGAGAGTCCCCTTTGCCGTCCCCAAATGGAACGGTCAGGTGCAGGACTATTAAGCGCCTGTCGTCGCCGTGCTGCACAATAAGAAAGGTTGAACTATGGACATCGCTGCCGGAGTGCGTCATTTGGAATAAATCAAACGCGTGCCAGACTTCAAATATAGACTTGAACTTTTCCTGATTCTCGGAATACATTACAAGCACAGCTTATACCCCCATTCGGAGTGGGCTTGAATAAATATAGGTTCTCGTGAGTGGCCGGTGCCGCCGGTGAGTCAGGTGACTTGTTTGGCATTTATATTGTACCCACTCTGAGGGAGGATATAGAGCCCTGTTTTGCGCCAATAGTTTCGCTATTCAAGTGTTTTCTGATTCATATTTTCGAGCGTGGGTTTGTTTTAGATCCTTACTCATGCCCTACGGATTTGAAATTTCATATACATTTCGCCACCCGCACCAGAAAATGCAAATACTCAACTGACGCCTTCGGGTCGGCCCCTGTGGTAGCATCGCAATCGATAACCTATATTCCATTAATTGCCGCATCGTCAATTTCCTCTCTTTTGATGATCGCACAAAATAAACATTCCGCAGTTATTTGCGCCTACACTCGTATTCGTCAGAAGCTGCCCTTGCTTCCCAATATGTTCGAATTCTGCGCCATTAAAATGCATGGTGATATGTACACGACGATGATGATTCGACCATCAAGAGTGGTACGAAGACCGCACACATGGCCCGGCCTTATTGGTCGAGGCCATCCCCATCGCGTTGTGATATTTATGAAAAATCCGAAAGCGCCACCACAAGCGACAACCGGGGACCAGAAATGAAGATTGCATTTCAATCATAAAATCGTCCTCATCATCATTATCGTTCGTTCGTTCGTCATCAGTTTTGCCTGTTGGCCGTCACCGTGGTCGTTTGTTTATTTCAAAACGCAGTTTAATTTCGAACCCTTTCCCCATATCACGTCATCTCGATACCGTTCCTATCGGGTCGATTTGGTATGGCACACATCAAACGCTTCTGTGCTGTGCTGCTTATTGCAGCAAACGTTGGCATTGATAAACGATTCAATGTTAATTATTCGTGCCTGGAGATGAAAGTTTTAGTTCGGAGATTTCAGTACACATGGGTCATCCGATCTAAGATATCTGCAATTCCATCTTCCATCAGTCTTATTTCAAAGACACTGGTTTAATGATTCCACACAATGCTAATATGTAATTCACTTTACAACATGAGTTTTTAAGGACTGTTCTAGTTATAAAATGGACGGACACATACTTTCAGTCCCAACTTTTTTATTTGACCACTTAGTGTAATGCTTTCTTCAGCAAGTGTTAAGCTCTACTTACATATACGCAACATAGAGAAAATAATAAACGATATATTTTAAGCGGCATGTAATTTTTGCGAAATTTTAAATCACATGTGCTCAAAATGCAATTATTATACTCATGTATAACTTGCATAGGGGAAAAATATACTTAGGCCAAATCGCCCATTCCCGGCCTATCGAGCACAAAACATCAAATATATAAATGATTTCGGCGTGAAGGCTGGCGCACAATGTATAAGTTTCCGGGTTTTTTGACAGATATTGCATGGGCTAACTGTCAAAAAACCTGAAAACTTATCCATTGTGCGCCGGCCTTGAGCGTGTCAAACAAACGTTTGGTACGATGCAGAGTTGATAATAGAAGAGTTACGCAGACTGAAACAAAAATCTACCTAGCGAACTGTCAAACCTACTACCTATCGAGCATAGTAGGCAAACTGACTCCGTTGCGTGGGAAGTATTGTTATCGAAACTAGAGGAATCTTTCACAACCCAGGTGAAGTCATCCGAGGTGTAAACAAAAACAAAGGTTGCTAACATAAAAAATGTCCATTGATCGACATCAGTATTGCAAGTGCAACTCTTCTATTATCAATTCTGGTACGATGCTTCTATTCGAGAAAAAGTGTTGAAGAACGCAACATAAGATCTCGAAAACAAAAGGCGCACGCGAATTCAGTTTTCTTTCCGTTCGATGCCAAAGAGAATCCCAATGGCATTTCAATGGCTTATAGGCCCAAGAAAACCCGTATGCCAAGTTGAGCCGCCAGTAGCAGTTTTGCATAGAACAAAGTGTTTGTACGATTTTGCATAATTTTTTCAGCTACCACTTTTTTGAAAACCACTTTCCGCTATTAATTATTCAAGTCACTGGATGTCTTTATCAATAAACTGTTCGGCAGGCAACATTGGTGTTTCTGGCGCCTATAATAGAACACAAAACTCATGACTACTTTGTCACACTGCAGAATACAGTGTTGCCCACAAAACAGCTGCTTTATCATACGGAGGCGAACCAGCCTAAGGCTGAAAGCCTCCTAAATAAAGCTAAATTAATTAATTAATTGCTTTATCATGCCATAAGATTATCAATCTCTTAAACAATTAATAACTATTTCATTTGATGTTTGGCTGAAAAACGCTGTTGGACAAAGTTGTAGCTGAGAAAATTTCCCATAAGAATAGCTATAGAACTTTTTAACAGTACAATATGGAAAAAAGACTACTAGGAAAGGATTATGATCAAAAAGTTAGTTTTTTCATAGTAATTTACATATACACTTCGAATGGTTTGTGCCAAGTCAGATTATTACCAAATGTACTCAAATTTTGAGAGACTAATAAGTACCTAATTTGGAATCGTTTGAGCCCTAAGGAGCAAAAATTTGCATTAGCCTACTGGGCATAGAGTATGATTGTACCAGAGTCAATGTTATAATAAAAGTCCCGCCAAGAGTGAAGCCAGAAGTACCAATCGAACTGTCAAGCGTGGTACCAAACATTATTGTTCCCACAGTCAGTGAACTACAAGTATTGCATTGCACTTTTCACGTAAGTGTTAAATGATTGTCATTTGAAAGCACTCATTTCAGTGAGCGAGATGGTCACGGGATTATCATGTAGAAGCTATGTGATTCTCTCGATGGAATTCATGGTGGTTTTCAATAATTTTTATTCCGGATTAAATTAAATGTTTTCCTTGATTTCAAATGAAAAAAGACCATACAGTATTTCTTGACCATTGTATCTTTACTGTGGCAGATATACACACACAGAAGAAGAAATTAATTCGATCGAAATTGGACTCGGGCAGGATATGGGACACATATGGTACAAAGGCATTTAACTCGCATTTCAATCCATGGTACTCCTTGTCGTCAGACTAAAACAAAGAAACATGTTACAAATTATTCGCATCATACAATTTGTCTGTGATAAAATATTCAGCCATTATACTTACAACACGAAATTGTCTCACGAAAATAAGCCTCAAGACTTTAACTGGCATGTAAACATGCAACTTGCAATTCCACCATATTTTGTACCATTATGAGTGAGGCACTCATTTATTTTTTCATATGTGAAAATCATTTAGGGTTTACGTGAAATGCACATTGAATTTGTGTAAGTGTAAATCACGTGCGTTCCATTAAAAAAAACCTAGTGAATATAAAGGGACTTCCCGTTGATACATATGGGGTATCACGTAGACTCTACTTGTGTCACATAAATTTAACATAAAAGTGAAAAGAGAGACTCCACGTGATTTTTCACGTAACAATAACGTGTCGATTATTTTGAGTGTACGATAACGAGAGGGAAGTTGATTTTTGGGGTTGTAGGACAAAAGTTCGAAGGACACAAGGTCGAAAAGACAAAAGGTCGAAATGGATGATGATGGTCCCTACAAAGGTTTGAGCTTTAAGATAATTCAATTTAACATTTTAACCATTTAATCAGGTAGTGATGAAACGTCGCTAGAAGTATTCCACAGCCGCCTGTAGATTTGAAGAAATACTTCAAGTCTCCTCACCCATTAATGTGTGGGTTAGGTAAAGGAGTGTGCGTTTGACTAGTTTTTAATTTTCGCGATTCGGCAGGTTCTGCAAAAATGCCGCGAATACAACGTGCCCACACATCATTAGTTCATCGGTTTCAAATCCGCATACGACACAATCGATCGAGATCAGCTGCACGAGTACGGATTTCTGGATAAACTGACGTGATTGGTCAAGGCGACAATGGATCGAGTGATGTGCGTTGTTCGAGTATCAGGAGCACTCTCGAGTCCCTTTGAATCTCGAAGGGGGCTACGGCAAGGTGATGGACTGTTGTCTGCTATTTAACATCGCGTTAGAAGGTTTGATCAGAAGAGCTGGGATAGACACGGAAGTCCATCCAGCTTCTTGGCTTCGCCAATGGCACGGAACTTTGAGACGATGGCGGAAACTTACATCAGACTGAAGGCTGAAGCTAGGTGGATTGAACTTGCCATCAACGGATCAAAGGCGAAATACATGATAGGAAGAGGGGTTCTAGGGAAGACAATGTTAGCCTCCCACCCCGAGTGGTCGATGACTTCGTGTATTTGGGCTCACTGGTGACCGCCAAAAATGATACCAGCAGAGAAATTCAAAGATGCATAACGGCAGGGAATCGTGCTTACTTTGGACTCCGAAAGACGCTCCTGACTATCTACAAGACGCTGATTAGCCACGAGACCTGAAATATACTCTTGGTGTTTTCGAACGGAAGGTGTTGCGTACAATCTGCGGTGGAGTGCGGATGGATGACGGAACGTGGAGGTGGCGAATTGCACCAGCTGCTGGGAGAACCATATATCGTTCACATTGCAAAAATTGGGTGACTACAACCCAGTGCAAATGGTTCTCGAAAGCGACCCAACAGGAACAAGAAAAAGAGGTGCGCAGCGGGCAAGGTGGATCGACGAAGTAGAAGGTGCGGACACTTCGCAGACTACGAGGCTGATAACGTGTGGCCATGGATCGAGTAAAGTGGAGACGACATCTTCGGACAGCAGAGGATATCAAGGCCTTAGCCAGATGTATCTAGGCATCGGATTGAAAACATTTATTCCTTTAACTGACAGAACCTCAAGCGATAAAAACTTCCTCAAAGTACCAAGGCTGCAAACAGCGTGTCGATTCATGGTTGATAGGGCTGGTTCTTGACAATGCAATTATTAATCGCACCATTCGAAAGGTATGCCCAAGTAAGCAACAAGCCCGCTAATTCGCCTTATTGCAATATTAGCATGCCTTATGTCAGCCGTGAATCAGCCCTATATTGAAAAAAAGGAGAATTAGCGGGCTTGTTGGTTACTTGGGTGGCTACCCATCTAACAATTTTGGCTGCAGATTAGCTTATACACTGAAACCTCCGTTTACGAAGTCTTTTTTTACGCAGTATTCAATTTACGTCCCTCTTTTTACGAAGTAAATCCCAAATAACGAGGTTTTTTTTTACGAAGTAAATTCCAAATAACGAGTTTTTTTTTGTGATTTTGGGAAACTGGGATATACTGTGAAATACCTCACAATATGGGTATTGTTGGAATCGGAGTGACGTGTAGGGACCGGAAATCGATGTCTGACGCCATTTTGAAATCCAAGATGGCGACTTCCGGTTACAGAAAAACTTGGAAATTCTGCCAAATACCCCCACAATATGGGTATTTTTGGAATCGGAGTGATGTGTAGGGACCGGAAATCAATGTCTGACGCCATTTTGAAATCCAAGATGGCGACTTCCGGTTACAGGAAAACTTGGACATTCTGCCAAATACCCCCACAATATGGGTATTTTTGGAATCGGAGTGACGTGTAGGGACCGGAAATCAATGTCTGACACCATTTTTAAATCCAAGATGGCGACTTCCGGTTACAGAAAAACTAGGAAATTCTGCCAAATACCCCCACAATATGGGTATTTTTGGAATCGGAGTAATGTGTAGGGACCGGAAATCAATGTCTGACGCCATTTTTAAATCCTAGATGGCAACTTCCGGTTACATAAAACATGGAAATTCTGCGAAATACCAAACAATATGGGTATTTTTGAAATCGGAGTGACGTTTAGGGACCGGAAATCGATGTCTGACGCCATTTTGAAATCCAATATGGCGGCTTCCGGTAACAGAAAAGCTTGGAAATTCTGTCATACACCCCACAATATTGGTATTTTTGGAAATGGAGTGACGTCTAAGAACCGGAAATCGATGTCTGAAGTCATTTCGAAATCCAAGATGGCGGCTTCCGGTTACAGAAAAATTGGTAAATACCAGCACGTCACCCCGATTCTTAAGATACCCATATTGTAGGTGATGTAATTTTACTTCAATGTTTTTATATAACCGGAAGTTGCGATATTGAATTTCAAAATGGCGTCAGACATGGGTTTTCAGTCCTAATAGGTCACCCCGATTCCAAACAACCCATATTGTTGAGTATTTGACAGTATTTCCCAGTGTTTCTGTAACCGGATGTCACCATCTTGGATTTCGAAATGGCGTCAGACATGGATTCTCGGTTCTCACAGTTCACCCCGATTCCAAATATGGCGTCAGACATCGATTTATGGTCCCTACACGTCACCCCGATTCCAAAAATACCCATATTGTGGGGTATTTGACAGAATTTTGAAGTTTTTCTGCTACCGGAAGCCGCCATCTTGGATTTTAAATGGCGTCAGACATCGATTTCCGGTCCCTACCCGTCACTCCGATTCCAAAAATACCTATATTGTGTGGTATATGACAGAATTTTGAAGTTTTTCTGTAACTGGAAGCCACCATCTTGGATTTCAAAATGGCGTCAGACATCGATTTCCGGTCCATACACGTCACTCCGATTCCAAAAATACCCATATTGTGGGGTATTTGACAGAATTTACATGTTTTCCTGTAACCGGAAGCCGCCATCTTGAATTTTAAAATGGCGTCAGACATCGATTTCCGGTCCCTACAGGTCACTCCGATTCCAAAAATACCCATATTGTGTGGTAAATGACAGAATTTTGAAGTTTTTCTGTAACCGGAAGCTGCCATCTTGGATTTCAAAATGGCGTCAGACATCGATTTCCGGTCCCTACACGTCACTCCGATTCCGAAAATACCCATATTGTGGGGTATTTGACAGAATTTACATGTTTTCCTGTAACCGGAAGCCGCCATCTTGGATTTCAAAAAGGCGTCAGACATCGATTTCCGGTCCATACACGTCACCCTGATTCCAAAAATACCCATATTGTGGGGTATTTGATAATATTTTCAAAAACCTCTTTTTACGAAGTAAATCCCAAATAACGAGTTTTCTTTTTACGAAGTAAATCCCAAATAACGAGTTTTCTTTTTACGAAGTAAATCCCAAATAACGAGGTTTTTTTTTACGCACTAATTCGATTTACGAACCCCCGTTTTGGTTCGTAAATGGAGGTTCCAGTGTACAGCCAAAAATTGGCTTATATAGCTAATATTTGCCTGTATAAGCTAGTCTGCACCTAAAATAGTTTGTTGGGTAACTACTATACAGACAAAAATTGGCTTATATAGCTAATATTTGCCTGTATAAGCTAGTCTGCAGCTAAAATAGTTTGTTGGGTAACTACTTCCATTTTGAACGTGTAGAAATCCCGATTTGTCCTGTAATTGGCCAACCGAAAAATTGCTTAAGATTGCATGCAAATTAGAAAAATCGTGGATGTCTAGGTCTACTTGCATGAATTTGTAACCAGTGGTGTGTCTATCGGTCTAAGATTGTTGAGATTGTCGCGAATTTAGTGTTTCGATTTAAATGTTATGAATGCCAGGAAAGGATTCAAATATTAGTGCCAACACCGCCCACCGCCCTCTGGACAGCACGCAACCACTCTACGAAGTTCCGCTACTCACAGCCAGATGCCGCTGACAGCAGGATTGGGAGGCCATCGGGAGGTGGTGTAAAGGGGGCCATGATGGGGCGAAATTGGGCTGAAGGAAAATGGATCAACGATCGAGAGCGCAAGGAAATCACCCGCCATCGTTGCTAGCCAATTGCCTGGCAAAAGTCAAAAGTGGTAGTCGAAAACCAAGCTAGACAAACCCAAAACGAATGTGATATACATCATAGTGAAAGATCGTTATTCGAAATAAAGTTATTAGTCTGCACGAGTCTTGAGGCGTGAAACTCGATCAGTAGTGGAGGAGGAGCCAACCTACTGAAATATCCTAATGTGCCCACAGGACCCCGTAGTTTACCGTTAACATTTATCTACGGCGCGGTGAGACCCCGTAGTGTTCGTTGTGTTCGACCTACTGCGGTCAAACTCCAAGCTATCGTGTGAATACAACCGTATTCCGATCCATCCTACCGCGTTTACTAGCCCGTGTTCATCGCCCTTGTGGATCTGCCTTGAGCGTCGTGGACACGTTATACCGTTCGCGAACGGCTCGGCAAACGGTACCGTGGGAGCACCCGTAGGAGGAGAGGCGAGTGAAGTGTTAAGAGGTGAATGGACTGGGCAACCCACAGTCGAAACCGAGGGACGAAGACCAGAAGCAAAGGAAAGGAGAAAGTGAAGGTGAAGGTGTAGCGGAACGGAGGAGAAGGGGGCCCCCATCGACAACGGAAGATGAAGGAGGAAGTAGTGAAGGCTAAGGTAGGAGATAGCCGATAAGAAAGTGGGAAAGTTAGGGAAATAAACGAGACCTGTGTGAAAGTTCATCGGGGTGTGTTAAGAGTATTTGAGTGCTTCCTTGGCCGCGATAGTCACACGTGTATGCCGACCCTGAGGCAGTGTAGAGGGGGGTCTCATTAGTGCTGGGCAGGGAGTACCCCAACTGTTAAAAATTGACCATTTTTCCGCTGATTCCGAACATCCAGAGGACCATTTTCTGGTCACTCGGTAGCAGAATCGATATGGAGATGACATATTTCCTCTATCCGCGGATCTCTAGGTCTACTTCCAGGTATTGACCATTTTCCGATGAATCTGGATTTCCACAGAGCCAACCACAGGTCCAATCGGTTCCCTGTCTGTTTCAAAATTGTGGCTCAATCTTTAAATTTGGTAACCAAACTGCCGAGAACCGGTCACGTCAACATGAATTGACACGCATTTTGCTAGGAACTTTTTTGGGTTTTTTTCCGTTCCGGCTGGCCAACCACAGGTCCAATCGGGTTTCTATTTAATCAAAAAAAAAGTAGATAGCCATACTTTTTGAATGGTGGCTGAATTATAACGATTGATCTTTGTATTGCCAACAACCAGCCATGTATACCTGCATCAACACGCTGTTTGCAGCCTTGGGGTTTTGTCAGTTTAAATAGCAATCGAAAAATTCAGACATTTCATGTTATCTTCAGTTTATGGTTGTCCAAATATAACTCAGTTTTTTCAACAATTATGCTTGCTTCAAAAAATCAAAATAGACGTATGGATTCAGGAAGGTCTATTCAACGAAATCCAAGTGTAATATTCAAAGGAAGGAGCCAAAATCCATCTTGGCTGAACATAAAAACCAAATTTTAACAAAAATACCTAGTTTTGTCAATTTAAAGCTGGCTTTGTGTGTGCTTAAAAATCATCACATATGAATTCAGCAAGGTCAATTCTATCAAATCTAAGCATAACTTTCAAAGGATAGTATCACAATCCATGTTAGAAGAAAGGGAAAACCAAATTTCGAAAAAAAAAAATACTTTTCGAATTACAAACCCGGTTTAACCTTCACTTATGGATTCAGCAAGGTCCATTCTATAAAATAAAAGCCTATTTTTCAAAGATATGACCCAAAACCGGAATATGGCAGAACCGAAAAACCAAATTTCTATGAAAATACGTATGGATTCAGCAATTCTGTAAAATCCACGCCTATTTTTCAAAGGAAGGAGCCGAAATTCAACTTGGCTGAACAAGAAACCCAAATTTCTATAAAAATTAGTACTTTTGAGAATTCAAACCCAGTTTTTTTAAAAAAATAGTGCATGCTTCAAAAAATGTATCATCACGTATGGATTCAGCAAGATCCATTCTATAAAATCCAAGTCTATTTTCAAAGATCGGAGCTGAAATTCAACTTGGCAGAACAGAAAATCAAAGTTTTTATGAAAATACGTACTTTTGTGAATTTAAACTCGATATTCTCAAAAATTTAAGAAATTCAACCCTCACGTATGGTTTCAGCAACTTCTATTCTATAAAATAAAAGTCTATTTTTCAACGATAGGAGCCAAAACTCAGTTCGACAAAACATAAAAATCATTTTTTTTTATGAAAATACCTTCTTTTGTGAATATTAACCAGGTTCGTTCTTCCGGTATTCAGCAACTTCCATTCAATAAAATCCAAGCACAAATTTCAAACGATTGAACCGAAATCCAACCTGGCTTCAAACAAATCTACCATCACGAATGAACTCACAAAGGTCTATTCTATAATATCCAAGCCTGTTTTTCAAAGGACAGAGCCAAAATCTATCTTGGCTGATCAAGAAACCCAAATTTCTATAAAAATAGTACTTTTGTGGATGTAAACCCAGTATTCTCAACAATTGTGCTTGCTTAAAAAATCTAGTATCCGGTATGAACACACGAAGGTCCATTCTTCCATTTCTCAGCCTAATTTTCAAAGGATGTGAATCTCACAAAAACGAGTAAGAGGTCTAAAGGAGCGGAATCTACGCTAACAGTTAGTTAAATCACTTCAGGACAGTTCAGACTAACATTAAATAAAATTCAATCACTCAAGATTAGGAATGAGTTCGATAAAATCCGTTTTCAACAATTGAAACCGGCTGATTCGATTTCAAGGACCTGGCATGCCGTACCGGTCTAGTTCAAATTAACAAACATAATAAGATCTAGCAAAGCGAGTATCCATAGCACACATGGATGAATGAACGGTTTGTTTCCCCATTAATCTGTTTCCCTCTTGCTCGCACTCGTTCGGTTTAAATGGTGCAGTATAAAGAGCCTGGATTTATAAAGAGGCGACATGTCAAAATTGGAACAATCGATTGTCATTCCAATCGAGCAGAAGACCTGTCAAATGGATAAGATGTCGCTTATTTATAAATTCAGGCTCTTTAGTGCAGTAGTGTGCGCCGATTAAACGTCAGAAAGCACTATACCCAAATGCAATAGCGATACTCGACGACGATAGCGACGGTTGACCAAAGAAAAACTTGAGATTTGTTCCGGCCTAATAGTCAAAAATAAACTCATGACAAAACTATATAAGTTTAAAGAAATCATAACGGGTATAATCATGCTAACAAATAATTATATTGTACAACTGTCTAGAAATGATACCCTGTACAATAAGGCAGTATAAAACTAGATGATAAAAGTATTATTATTTGAATGGTTTTATGAAAAAATATTCGGGAAAACGCGTTATTTGACAACCGTTATAACATGTTATTACTCTCCAGTCTGGACAGCGTTTAAACCATATTTTTGTTTTAGATGCTTAAATTTTACATTGACCATCTCAAGTTGTACATCCAAACATCATACACAAAAGTATTCTTCTGTGAAAAAAAGCAAAAAAACGAGCCCCCCCTCGAAAGTGCATCCGAAACCAAACCAATCAACGCAGCTCCCCGCCACAAAAAAAACTTCGTCGTCGTCGTCGTCATCGTCGTTAAGTGCACCATCATCGTCGTGGTTCGCGTCGCTTAGCGCCTACCAACCACCAACCTAAGTCAGTTGGCAGCAGCTCTCCGGTGCATTCCTGCTCTTCCATCTCCTACTCATTCGGTGACTCGCGAGTGTTACGACTTCGCGAGCGAGAGTGTACCCATCGCCCTTAGCTCCCCAGAAGATAATATTTGGAGCAATTTGTTTTGATTTATTCTCTCAAATAAATCACGCACCGGCACCTCCACAACAACCGTGCACGGCTCCAAAAAAGCTCCATCCATGCATGCGACGAGTGCGAAAGAGTTTTGAAACTCTGAGAGACGATAGAGAGAGAGAGAGAGAGAGAGAATGAAATGCAACCGCACTTTCGTTCGGTTTGGATGGGGGCCCTTGTGGTGCCCCAGTCAGTTATCCTTTCGTGCGCTGGTCAGTGTCCAGTCATTCCGTCGGTGGCTCCGGTGGCGTTCGGCTGCAGTCGACTCTCGCAAAGCGATCCTAAGCTGAATACTTTGTCGGTGTGTGCGGTGTGTAGTTGGTGCGGGGGTGGGTCCAAGTGGGGGAGTTTGTGTTTTCCTTGTGCAACCTGCCGGCTAATTAGTGCGGTCTCGCCGCGTCCCCAAGTGCATCGAAGGGATCAGTTCAGTTGCAATGCAGATACCAATCAGTGCGGACGTGTTTCGGTGTGTCGGCCGTAGTGTGTGCGTTTGAGCACGCCGCCCGTGTTGACCACCAGCGAGGTCGGTTGCGATTGTTCCATACCTGCGGGGAGGAAAATCGACAGGTTTTGGGAAAGTTTTGCGTGCGTGAAGTTTTGACCGTTGCATTTTGGAAAGCGATTTTCTCCGATTGGGGATTGTGCACTGATGGTGGACCAAGAATAAGAAGAATCCAATGATGGTGGTAATCATGTGGCCTGGAATGGACCTTATACGAGATGCTGCGGTGGCCATGGCAGGAGGACTACAACGACCAGTAGAAGAAGGAAGCAAGGGCAACAGCAGCACGGAAATGCAATTAACGAAGAATTTGGTGCAAATAAAGTGAAAACGTGTGTCGTTCGGTTGATTTATGGGATTTGCATTTTGGGGCCGGCGACGACGACGACGACGACAGCGACTGTGAACTGTGACGACAACCAATAAGACGGCGAAGGCCGGTTTCGGCTTCGGGGAGGATTCTGTTGTGTTTCTTGCTTCACCCCTTATCTCTGTGGTGCGCGGTGTGTGGATACAAATTTGAGGTAATAAAGAGGAATTGGCAATCAAGATCGGACTAAATGCGAGCGTGTGCTGAATTCGGTGCGACGTGGATAAAGGGTATTTAGGGAAGCGAAAAGTGCACAGTATTTTGTATCATTGATGGGTGATGTTTTATCGTGGCGATAAGCGCTAAATTTAGACAAGATGAAACGCCAGTGATAATCGACGGGAGGAGAAGGAGGTGGTCAGCTGAATAATTAACAGCCATCGGTATCGGTTCTGTTTGCTGTGCCATACAATTGCGGGAAGTGAGGCAAAATGTTCAAGGTAGGCAGTAGTCGGTATATTTAAGTATTTTATTGATAAAATCAAAGTAGGTGTTCCAAAAAAAAAAAAAACATTGGCGCGTGGTCTGTTTCGATTGCTGCAATCACCATTTGTGACGCATTAGAACGCAAAGGAATGCGATAGGTTTATGCGTCATCGGGATCTTGCCGCAGAGATTGGTCATTCCTTATCATATTTAATCTGAACATGTCGTAGATTATCATCCGGGGGTGGGGTGGGTGTTTCCCCATTAAAACATTGACAGATGAGAAATTTAACAGTAGGCTAGTCGATTAACCGACCGATTGTTGCACCGGCGTATATGAGATGTCATAAGGGTTAAACAGTAGAGGAAATCGGGTGCCGACGAAATCATCCAAAATCACGGATTGATATTAATCTACTGACGAAGTCTGGTGATGCACCGACCAATCGGACTATTTGTTAGCTTTTAGGCGATGAATTTCAAGCTGAACAATACATTAGGTTCTAAGTAACATTCTGTTCGTCGACCTTCTCTTTCGTTTAAAACTTGGGTACTGAACCGTTTCTTCTCCTGTTTGTCGTATAAAATGCTAGATAATAGTTTGTTTCATCGATCTGTGTGTTCAAAATAGCTGGGAGTGTCTTAACATGGCCGTGAGGATGCAAAGAGAAAGTCGATGAAGAGAATCGGGCAATGCTACTTAGGACCTAATGCATTTCTTCTAGTCTAGCTGGATTAATTAACCAAAATCCAAAATCAAAATTAACTAAAATTATTTTTTAATTATTGCATTGCACACCCAAAAAATAGGAGAACAATTCTGTAATATTCTGTGATGGCATCTGTTAAGCATTAATAACATATAGGGGAAATGTTGGCTTCGGCAATACTTTAACCTATTATCGTCAGGGAGTAAACAAAGTCCTAGAGCACTCAAATTTGGCCAATAGTTGCTCTGAAACACAATGTATCCACATACCAAAATTGAGCTCTCAAGGACATTTTTTACCCCCCTGATGATAATAGGTTAATGTACTGCCGAAGTCAACTTTTCCCTTGAAACCCTTTGGAATTTCATTCAAAATTTGATTCTCTCGGTATTATATTCGAAATTATCTTGAAACTATCTGCAGGATTCACATGAAATTATTCGCAGAATTTTCATGGAATCATCCCCAGAAATATTTTCTTTTGGTACTGTCCTCAGAATTCAATACCCTTGAGCTTCTTCTCGGAAGTCAAGATTAATTTGTTCGTCCATTCACCAAAACGTTGTAGTTTTTCTACCAGAAATGTTTAATTCAGCTTGTTCCTCCATGCAGCAGATTGTTGCAAATCTTACACCAGAAATTTTCAATACAAACTTACCCGCAGGTAATTTTACACTGAAAATTTCAATAGACCAGAACGATGCAAATTTTCCACCGTTGCTGGTTTTTCACCAAATAAAGCTTGCACCTATTTTCAGTTTTTCATTATAAATTTTCAGTACAGCAACTTCCCTTCAATCATCAGAATGGTGCAAATTTTATACCAGAAATTTTTTTCTCTATTCAGCAGAAGGATGCAAATTTAAGACCAAAAATTTTCCATAAAGCTTGCCTATCCGTTCACCAGAACGGTGCAGATTTCCCACCAGAAATTTTCAATATGGCTTAATTTTAAATAAAGTTTGTACCTTCATTTACCAGACCAGTGCAAGTTTTCCACCAGAAATTTTCTGTTCCTTTCATTTATCACACCAGAAATTTTCAATAAAGCATGCTCCTCCATTCACCAGAACGGTGCACCAAAAATTGTAAGTCAAGTTTGTTTCACCGTGCACCTTTGTGGTGCAATTTTCAGACTATGCCTCTTCATGCGCCAGAATGGGGCAAATTTTCCATCATAAATTTTCAATGAATCTTGCATTCATCAGAACGATGCAAATTAACACCAGAAAATGAATAAACCTTGCTTCTACATTCACCACAGTGTTGCGAACTTTCCACCAGAAATTTTCAGTTAAATGTGCACCTCCAAATTTTTAGCGTGATTCAATTTTTCCACCAGTGTTATTCATTTTGATTAGTCTCTCCATGCACCACCTTGATGATAGCTGAGCCGCCTCGAATGAACTTAATTCTCCTCTACCAGGGGAACAGTTTAAAGAAACGATAATAGACGGAAGCACGGAAGCACCTTAAAGGATGATACGGTCAAAATTTGGTCAAGGGAAAACGCGTGTAAATCGGTGAAATCGTTTATTTAAAAAATCAAATTAAATTTCTTTTTCAAGTTCAATTAGTATAAAATTCAGGAAAAATATTCAGTTAGGCTTCCGCTTTTCCAAATCCGAATTGCCGGGCCTTACGGTTGACCCCTGCCATCAGATTTTGTACAGCCACCTTGTCCACCTTCTTCGCCGCAGAAAGCCAGTTTGCCTTGAACTGCTGCTCGCTCTTAGCAGTTTTTTTGGTCTTCTTTAGGTTCCGCTTGACAATAGCCCAGTATTTCTCAATTGGGCGGAGCTCTGGCGTGTTGGGAGGGTTCTTGTCCTTGGGAACCACCTGCACGTTGTTGGCGGCGTACCACTCCATGGCCTTTTTACCGTAATGGCAAGATGCCAAATCCGGCCAAAACAGTACGGAACAACCGTGTTTCTTCAGGAAAGGCAGCAGACGTTTATTCAAACACTCTTTCACGTAAATTTCTTGGTTGACAGTCCCGGAAGCTATGAAAATGCTGCTTTTCAAGCCACAGGTACAGATGGCTTGCCAAACCAGATATTTCTTTGCGAACTTTGACAGTTTCATGTGCTTGAAAACATCTGCTACCTTTCCCCTTCCTTTTGCCGTATAAAACTCCTGTCCCGGAAGCTGCTTGTAGTCGGCTTTGACGTAGGTTTCGTCGTCCATTACCACGCAGTCAAACTTCGTCAGCATCGTTGTGTACAGCCTCCGGGATCGCGCTTTGGCCGTCGTATTTTGTTTATCATCGCGATTTGGAGTCACTACCTTCTTGTAAGTCGATAGTCCGGCTCGTTTTTTGGCTCGATGCACGGTTGTAGACGATACACCCAGCTTATTTGCGGCATCTCGGAGAGAGAGGTTAGGGTTTCGCTTGAAACTACCGGCAACTCTCTTTGTCGTCTCAGCGGCTTCCGGTTTTCGATTTCCCCCCGATCCAGACTTCCTGGCTGTCGACAAACGTTCCCCAAACACTTTAATTACATTTGTAACGGTTGATTTGGCAACTTTTAGCGATTTTGCCAACTTTGCGTGCGAGTAGCTCGGATTTTCGCGATGCGCGAGCAAAATTTTGATACGCTGCTCTTCTTGCTTGGACGGCATTTTGACAACTGAAGAGTGAATTCCAAAATCAAAATAGGAGCAACATTCTACACACACACACACCTTCAAAATGAGGGGTGTTCAGGTTTTTTAAATGCAAAATTGAAAGAAATACGTCAAGTTGATATTGACCAAATTTTGACCGTATCACCCTTTAATAATATTTTTACACCAGAAATATTCAATAAAAAAAACCTTTTCATTGATTTACCACCACGAAGGTGAATTTTTTCAACCTTAAATTTACCCTCTTCTTTTAACCCTCCATGAACATCTTTGAAAAAAAAATTACACCAGAAATTTGTTTGACCAAAAAAGTTCATTGAAGTTTGTCCCTTCATGCACCTTTGTGGTGCAATTTTCAGGCACCATCTCAAAGGATTTGACGCAATAAAAGGTTTTCAGTGCCTTTATATTATGAAATGAAGTTATTTAACTTCACATCAAGTTATTAAGAAATCAAGTTATTTTATATTATAATTTTGTAAATGTGGAACTAAAAATCTTATTTATAAAAGAGCGGCAATTGCCCCACCTGGGCTACAAAATGGTGAGTGACAATCTGGAAGGAGCGATATACCTAGCTCCGGTCCTCACAAGTTCCTACCTCACGCCTCCACGAGTCATATGATCACAAAAGACTGCCAGGTGAAACATGGACACAGCTGGTTGGCGTAGCCTGGGCAATGTTGTCAATTCGACAATAGCAGAGTGAGGAGGTGCGACGCGAACACTGGCGCGGTAACCATAGCACCAACAATCAATACGAAACTAACGATTTTAAATTGGCTCACCACTTTAGTAGCCTATTGGTCCCAAGCAAACGATTAACGTACCCTATTCTAGTTGAAATTCTATTACTACACTATGTTTGTTTTGATTCGCTATGAAAGTTTGACAGATAACATCAGGGGTGTGTGGATTCATGCAGAACATGCAGGGGTGAGTGAAATAGCTTGGGACTGCTTGGGACCGTTGTTCTGGTACTGAGTGAGCCAAAAATAATAATGATTTTCTTCGGGACCCAGTGGTCTTAGAGTTACCTCTATGATAGCACGGTGATAGAGGAAATGCTTCGCCAACCCGAGCGTCTGTTCACCATGGAGGTGCGGCTCAAACAGCGTCTGACTGGCATCCAGCGGCTGAATAAGAAATGCTCTTCCCCGGAAGCTACACCTAAGATGGCAGCCCCATCACGGCGGATAGGAGACCTTAGGCCAACCACCTACTGTCTCTGAAACCTTTACAATTGTTACAGAAACCAACAGAGAAAGACATCGAACTGATATAACGGCGACGACTTTTAGCTCAAAACAACGGACACGAATTGGATCATGGAATGTATTGACGTTAGCCCAGCAGGGTAAACTGGCACAACTCACCAACGAGGCGCGACGCATGAAGCTAGAAATCCTGGGACTGAGTGAAGTTCGGTGGCCAAACTTTGGAGAACACAAACTGCCGTCGGGACAGGTACTACTATACTCTGGTATTCGAGGTGAAAACGCTCCCCGTCATCGTGGAGTTGGTCTCCTACTTAGCGTCCAGGCAAGTGCTGCGCTCATCAAGTGGGAGCCTGTTAATGAGAGGATAATCGTTGCCAGATTTAGAACACGGGTTCGTAACCTTACCATAATCCAATGTTATGCGCCAACCGATGCTTCCGAGCTACAGTACAAGGAAAATTTTTACAGTCAACTGAATGCCGTCGTGGATAAGGTTCCAAAGGGTGACATCAAGATCTACACTGGCGACTTCAATGCGAAGATCGGCTCCGACAACACGGACTATGAGCGTGTCATGGGACGCCATGGTCTCGGCGAAATGAGCGAGAACGGTGAGCTGTTTGCAGAATTTTGTGGCAATAACGACATGGTGATCGGGGGCTCGCTCTTCCCCCATCGGCCAGTGCACAAAGTCACGTGGGTTTCCCGTGATGGACATACCGAGAATCAGATCGACCACATCTGCATCAGCCGAAAATGGAGACGGAGCCTTCTTGATGTCCGGAATAAACGCAGGCCGACATCGCGTCTGACCATCACCTTCTAATCGGTGAAATCCGCCTACGCATGGCGACGGGAGGAGAGACTCGGGCGGCGGTTCAACACACGCCGACTTGAAGATCCAGCGGTAAAAAGGTCTTTTGTTCAAGAACTTGAGCCTCGAGCTGCGGACGTTCCAGAAGGTGGCAGCGTAGAAGAACAATGGACGGCCATCAAGAATGCCTTTATAGAAACAAGCGAGAACAACTTGGGTGAGCTGCGCACCCAGAGGAAAGAGTGGATCACAGATGAAACCTGGCGGAAGATTGAGGAGCGTAGAGAAGCAAAAGCCGCGATAGAGCGGGCGAGAACCAGAGGAGCCAAGAACGAAGCCCGTCAACGGTACTCGGCTCTAGAGAAGGAAGTCAAGCGCTCTTGCAGATGGGACAAGCGAGCGTGGGTGAACTCCCTGGCCGACGAAGGGGAGAAAGCTGCAAACACTGGCGATATACGCCTCCTCTACGATATCTCACGACGCCTGAGTGGAGCAAGGATGAACCCGAGGATGCCAGTGAAGGACACGACTGGACAATTGCTTACCGACCCCACTGACCAGCTGAAACGCTGGTTTGAGCACTTCGAACAACTTCTTCAAGTTCCGACAGCCAACCAGCCATCAACATCTCGGCATGATCCGCCTAGGGTGCGGTGCATCACTCGCGTCACTGCAGGAGATTGAAGCAGCTATCCGAAGCATGAAATCCAACACGGCTCCAGGGGTCGATCGCATATCAGCAGAGATGCTCAAAGCTGACCCCATTCTATCCGCACAAATGTTGCATCAACTATTCTGTAATATCTGGGACACCGCGACTTTTCCGGCCGACTGGATGCAGGGCATCTTAGTGAAGGTCCCAAAGAAGGGGGATCTGACTGTGTGCGACAATTGGCGAGGCATCATGTTACTGTGTATTGTTCTCAAAGTTCTGTGCAAAGTTATCCTGAATCGGATACAGGAGAAGATCGACGCGACTCTCCGACGGCAGCAGGCAGGATTCCGTGCCGGAAGATCTTGTGTGGACCATATTGTCACGCTCCGCATAATCCTGGAGCAGGTCAATGAATTCCAAGAGTCCCTTTATTTGGTATTCATTGACTACGAAAAAGCTTTCGACCGTCTCAATCACGAGAATCTGTGGGGCGCCCTGAGACGCAAGGGAGTCCCGGATAAAATCGTCAACTTCATCGAAGCGCAGTATGATGCTTTCACGTGCAGAGTTCTGCATAACGGAGCCTTGTTCGACCCTATCCGGGTAGTCGCTGGTGTGAGACAAGGATGTATACTATCACCGCTACTGTTTCTCATCGTAATCGACGAGAACATGGTAGGTGCAATTGACCGTGTACCGAACCGTGGGCTGCTTTGGCAGCCTATCACCATGGAGCATCTCAACGACTTCGATTTGGCTGATGATGTTGCTCTACTAGCACAACGGCGCTCTGATATGCAGAGTAAGCTCAAAGGCCTAGCCGAACGCTCCTCTGCGGCGGGTCTCACCATCAACGTCAACAAGACCAAATCGTTGGATATCAACACGGGCAACCCTTCCAACTTTACGGTAGCGGGGCAAGCAGTGGAGAAGGTCGAAAGTTTCCAATATCTTGGCAGCCAAATAGCGTCGGACGGCGGGACCAAGAGCGACATAGGTGCACGAATCAAGAAGGCTAGGGCTGCCTTTGCGAGTTTACGAAACGTATGGAGATCCAACCAGATAAGTCAACGCACCAAAATCCGAATTTTCAACTCGAACGTGAAATCTGTGTTGTTATACGCCAGCGAGACGTGGTGTGTATCAGCGGAGAACACTCAAAAGCTGCAGGTCTTCATCAACCGATGCCTGCGGTATATAATTCGTGCCTGGTGGCCTCACAACTGGATCTCAAATGCCGAGCTCCATCGTCGATGTCATCAGAAGCCGATAGCAACAGAAATTCGAGAGTGAAAGTGGAGGTGGGTCGGCCACACACTTCGACGGGGCGGAAACGAAATCTGCAAGCAAGCGCTGGATTGGAATCCAGCAGAACATCGCAGCAGAGGCAGACCCAGGGGCTCATGGCGGCGGAGCCTCAATAAGGAAATTAAGCAAGTCGATAGAAATCTGACCTGGGCCCAGGTCAAGGCAAACGCGAGCAGCCGCCCAGGATGGAAGTCTTTCACGTTGGCCCTGTGCACCGCTGGTGGTGCACAGGACCCTTAAGTAAGTAAGTAATTGCCCCACCTTGCCCCACCCTGTGCACGCCAGTGGTCTTCAAATATTAATATCTCATGTAGTTGGATCGATACATATTAAGTTACGGCGCAAAAAACGCAATATTTGAGGTTAAAACTGTGAAAATAACTTTTTTTAAATGGAGTAAATTATCTTTAAAAAAAACTCAAATTTTGTAGTAGTGGAATAAAATGGTAATTTCTCCTAATCCTTATAAAAATGTGTAGACCTTCCCGTGATGGTGTCATCGAATGATACTGCTTGAACAACTGTTATGCAAGACGTCCACCAACGAAGCAATAATATTGCACGCATGATGCAGGGAGAAAGAAACGACAAAACATCAGCGCTAAATGTATGTAGGTACATTTATTCCTACTGCACACCATTGCAGTAAACGCAGTCACAGAGCTGAAGGTGGACCACCGCCAGTGGACTCCAGCCTAAGTATCTGCCAATAACTACCAACCAATGAACCAACCACCCGTTGACGGACGACCGATGGCGGCGCGTACTGAGAGCCGGCAGAACCTCATAAGTCAATGAGTATAAATTATAAATTTAAACATGTAATCGATACACACAATCAATCCGGGGCTTCTACGTGCTACTTATCGAGACGAGCGACAACGATTGGTCGTTCGTTGGTTCGAACGAATAAAGCCGGCTTTTAAGTAGTTCGGTTTTTATTTGTATTATGTTCTCCTTCTCGATGCCATATCAGAGGCATTGCTGTTGTTTTGCATTAAATGGGATTTTGTGCCTACGGCCAGAAGTTTGATTGCCGTTGCTGTTATTGTGTAGTTACTATTTCCTACGGTGATTGTTGAGTAATTTACGTTTCCGAGTCAATTCTAATAATTATTCTCATCGATGGCACCTCTCAGTTGGAGTAGTTGCCACGGTTACTGCGATTCAAAGGTGAGAATTCCTTTTAAAACTCTTTGATGACCGTGAACATTTTGTTCGCATAGGTACTTACGAATAAATGACAGACGCATGACATCACGTCATCACACTGCCAGGTACAATGGAAAGTACAAGTTTCCGTCGCATTCGTCGCGTGTCTCAACCGATTTTAAGGCTTTAAGGAGCTTTGCATTGTTCGACGAGTGGTGTGGTTACATCGAGCCACAGGTAATCCCCCGCTTTCTGTACGGAAAGAAGGTTGCTGATTGCAGTCAGGAGTTACATTGGGAAATAAATAAATCATTAAAAGAAAAGAAAATAAGCACTCGCTGCATGGGCGACATTTGGTCGTAAAAACCCTGACCCAGGACACAACAATTTACGTTTTACCCCCGCTTCGTTTGGCATGGCATGGCCTTCTTTTTGCGGCACGCAATGATCGTTTATTATTTACCGATTTCTGGGCAGTTCAGTTTGACATTATTTTTTTTTTTCAATGTTTATATGACATTAATTTTGGTTTTTCAACGGTTTTCGAAGCCAACTGCACCCGTCAGCTCGAAAGCAGTGCAGACATAATTTTCAGTTTTGACGTGAAACATTGCTTGCGGCTGTACATTTTTCTTTATCGATCGTCCCATTCAGTTTGAAATATGACAGGCCCGTCATCTTACATTGCAAATTCCTCTGGTGTCGCGCTACCTTGCCATGCACACGGGGGGATTCAATTCGAGGAGCTGCACCGTAAAATTGCATCGACTACTACGACCTGACTCAATTATACAAGTCAGCACATATTTTATTGTGCATAAAAGCCAAAGGAGGTGCAAGATTGATGGGAACCGGTACCCTTGCCGAGAGATACATTGTTGCTAATCGTTTCGGCGCAAGTAGCCATCCAATCCCTGCATTATGGATGGATGGCGGAAATCGTAACGGACAACATGATCAAGCGATTCGAGCCCTACACATTCCTTGACCCCATTAGCAGCGATCATTACCGTGTGAGGCTTAAAAGTATCCGCTTGCATTTGCCATGCGAAGGTGGCGCCCCCGCCGTCCCTTGCATATCCCCACTGCCATTACGCGTTGGCTGTCATCGGGTCAAACACAAACACGTGTGCTTAACTTTTCCGGCTTTTCATCCACTTTATCTGTTTGATGATTAATGACTTTTTTTTCCTTTTTCCCTTTTTCAGATGTTGCACACGATTGGAGTGCTGAAATTGATCCTAATCCAGCACATGATTGGCGTTTCGTCCATGATGAACATCGGCAGTGGTGGGGCAGGGCTGGGCCCGGTAGCCAATCGGAGACACACTGACAACCTGCTGATTGCTCGGTGTCGTTCCAAATGTACGAACACATTCGACAAAATGATGGTACTTTTTCCTCACACACTCCATTGACGCAATGATTGATGTTTCTGTTACTTATTGCTCGGTTGATTTGAGTTTTATGTAGTTTAGCCTGTTTCCGAACGTTGGCAGTTTGATGGGGACCATGTTCTCGTTTCAGGGAATTCCTGTAACGTGATATCAGTAGCTATAACGTTTCTATAGAATACGAGATTAACATTTAATTTTAAGCTGAATCGCTGTGGAAACCTTATTTCTGATTGATTTTACTCTCAGCTTGAAATTTACTTAGCACAAATATCAGTTCCCACAAAACATACGACAGTGAAACTGGAACTGCACGTTCGCTGCAGTGCACAAAACGGGGAGTTCCAATTTAATGAGCGATGTTGCTACAGTGTCCGAGGTTTGTGCTCTGGAAAACTTGAGGTGATAGAGCGCATAGAGCATAACCGTCGTCATTTTTGGAATCTTCATGGAACCACCTTGTTGAGGGTTCTTCTACTACGCAGTGAAAAAAGTCTCGATTACTTTTTAGAAGGGATGTGTCAGGGGATAGGGGAAATTTTACCCTACCTTATGCCTGGGCGAGCTACCAGTTATGCCAAATCGACGATCAAATGCATTGTTTACAAAAAGTAATCGAGAAGTAATTCTAGTAACGAGAACAGTTTATTAAATAGGTCTATTCAGTTTGATGGCTTGACAGGGAATGAATAAAATTATAATTCCAACATCTTCATAGGCTACTATGATAGCTGATTTCATCCAATGATTCCTTTCTTATGTCGTTTTCGTTTTTGCGGTGTAGCTACACCGGTGCTACACTGCCGTACACCGAAATATTTTAGGGTGTAGATATAGGATGCACCTTTATTTACAAACAAATGATGTTGAGCTGTCAAAGACTCGCGCTTATTCCTGCTTACACTACACCGGTGCTACACCGCAAAAACGAAAACGACATTACTCAACACTCCCTCTCAATCAATGAAGTCAATTCTTGCTCTAAGATCCTGGAAACGATTCTTGTCTAACGCTTTGGTGAATAAATCAGCTTCTTGGTCAATTGTGGAAATCGGCTTTATCTCTGCCACGTGATCTCTAATGAAATGATGTCGGACATCAATGTGTGTTAATGGCTAGCCAGATGGGCTACCCAGACAACCAGAAGTCGTATAACAATGTGCAGACAGTATCGTACATTGCTACAGTTGAAGTTAAAAAATAAGAACGGCATGCATCGCATTATGTTTAAGTTAAATCGTATAGAATGCAAATTTCCGACCAATATGCGATGATTCATTTTTTCGTCGTACTGTATCACAAATCAAATCGGATTACATCGTATGACTTTTCCAAGTGAATTTGTTATTACAGATTAAATCGTATATGATGTTAAATCAACCCGTTTAAAATTAAATAAAAAATTGCATGTATATGGCCTCCACTTTTGTACGTATAAACCATTTCTTTGCATTCTATACGATTTGTTTGTTTGTATATATGTTTGTATATCACGAAAACAACTTTGAATATACGTGCATTCTGGTTGTCTGGGTAGTATAAATGTATTCCCCAAGGGGTTGGTCACTCTACACAGTGTGCCAAAATCAAACTTGGGCACACCTGGGCGTCGTGATTGACGCTGTTTGGCACTCATGATTACAATTTTTATGATCTTTAAAGTTACAGGCAACACTGAACTTTTTCTGCGCTTACGCAGTGTGAATGTGTCAAAATTTGTTATTGATGTTGCCACAATATAATCAAATTATTTTCAAAACAACCGTGAATCTCCACCAAGTCTCGCCATGGATTCTCAAAATCGCTACACCCGTGACGGCAGTCGCATCCACATTTTCTCCCCGACGAAGAACAGCTGACAGCGGTATCTTGACCTGACCGAGGTTTCCGGCCATAGCTATACGAACTAGCGATGCAGCTCCCACGGCTGCAGCTGCTTCCAATGCTGCTGCGGGTCCGTCTTTTTTTTTATGAATTTTAGAGGAGACGGACCAGCAGAAGGAACAGCAGCAGCAGCATTGGAAGCAGCCGAAGCCGTGGGAGCTGCATCGCTAATTCGTGTAGCCGTGGCCGACGCTGGAAATCTCGGCTGGATCACGACAAGCAGTGCTTGAGTTTTAATTGGAAAGTCAACAACCAAACAAAAACTATACCATCCGACCATTCGAACTGCTCGAATACATCCATGGCGGTGACTGCTACACCAACCGTTTCGTCGTCCAACATTTAAAATTGAAGGACCATCTTGGTAAAATCTCAAATAGTTTAACAGATTATTTGTACTCTCCTGACTTTTTGAACTTCCTACTAACACAATAAGAAATTATAATTACGAATCATAACATTAACTACACAAAAAAGGAAAATCATTTCTTTTCTCAGAAAAAGAAAGCTAACGTGTTTTCGATGTTCCACGCACCGATCATCTTCTTGGAGGAAGAGATGCACAGCTTCATAATGAACGGAAATTTTGTGCATTTGTGATCGACCGCACTGTGGTTGCACTCATGATGGCGTTCACCGCTCGGGAACTCGACCGGAGGAGTAAATATCCTATTTCAGCGGGAACATTCGCACTTGCAAAGGGTGGCAGTCCTTGGTGGTGAATGCAGTCAGCAGCAGATCCTCGGACGGCATACGGGTCCTGGTGGCCTGGGAAGTGATTGTCCGGCAGGGTGTACGTTCGATTGCGATGGCGTCTTCCATCTAGACTATGGCGGTACCCTCTTTGGTCTTCAGGAACTTTATTCTGACATTTCCATACAGGCAGAACAGATAGAACAGCTTAACGGTGTTGGCTGTGTTGTTATCGAGTCCGTAGACCATCATCACTTCGCCCTGTGTCTGTGCCGGTTGTATGAAGTTGGCTGGTCTGTTTTGGGTCAGCGGTGCGTCCTTCATGAGTCCGACGTGTGTTCCGGCCGGTGTTGGTTTCCAGTTTTCCGACGGATGATACTCGGGCGGTGCCAAATTCGGTGCAAATCCGTTTCCTGCGCCGGCTCCCAGAAGGGCTGGTTGACTAATGATTGACGTTCGTTGAGCGGGGTCGGCCTTGCACCGAAGATGCATGATTTTGAAAACATTGGAAATCAAACAAAAACAAGAGCTGTTAAAATACCGGGTTGCCAAACAAGGCATTATTCACAAGCAAACAAAAGTCAGTTCGATGAATTCTTGGCACTGCCGATACAGCTGCGGCACACTGAGGATCACTGAGAAAAATGTTGGCGCAAAATAAGTGTGTAGAGTGACCACCCCTTGGTATTCCCCTAACCTCTGGTCTAGCCACGGAGATCGTCTGAGGTGGGCTACACTCGCCTCTTTTGTTGGCTAGCTCGAGCTTGAAACCCTGGAGCTTCAAGGTCGGCTCCTGACTTGTCGACACTGATCCGAAGTAGAAAACACCTCTTTATCACTTTTCACTCGTTTATTGTCTCACTCACTTACTACTTACGGTTTCGGTATCTGTAGTGTGTGTGTGTGTGTAGTGCTGGCCAGCGATGACGGGATTCTGCAGTTGGTGGGGTTTTTCGGCGGCGGATGAACGGACTGTTCACAGTGGATGCCGGTGTGGCACGATGGATGTGGCACTGGGGCTCGATCGGGTGATCGACGGTGGTCTCTCAGTGGTCGTCGGTGTTTTACCGATGGACGCTTGCTACACGGGTGTTGGCGTGTTAACGGATGCCCTCGTGGTGTAGCCCGTAATTAATGGGTCCTGAAGGGAATATGAGAGGTGGTCTTAGGGCTGGGAATTCCGCTACCGGGTTATTGATTGGGTCCTACCTGACTCCGTATTCAGTGGTATTAGCCGGTATTTGTTGGTAACTCTTCACTATTTTTTCAAAACGTAAAGCAAACTTGACAGATCGAACTATCTCGCGCAATGGCTGAAGTGAAAGAGAACTTTCTCTTCAGTTTGACTCAGTAGCTTCCCCCTTCACCTAAGCCCATTTCCACCTCCCTCCCACTTTTCCGACACCCCTTGTCCATATCCTTCTCCTGTTTCCAACGCCCACCTTCATCCTTACTCCTTCCCGTTATGTGTTGTTGGTGTGACTGGGTTACAATTTTTAATTGGACCGTTGGTTTGGGAGTACATATTTACTTACATTCAAAACAAGACAATATTGCATACAAGAAACTGACATACAGATTGAATTCACAATGAATACACATATACCCTCGCTCTCGCTATCTCCTGATTTTTCTCGCTCGAAGTGAACCAATAGGGTACAGGAACCAAAACGGTAACATGTGTTTTACCCTCTTCGATTCAGCATTCTTTGCCATCCCGATGCAGCCACTGTTATCTTCCGATATTGGCACTGGATCGCTCTTCTCCATCTGCTCCAGGTCCTCCGGAACACCACTCAGCCAGATTGCTATTGAAATCGCTGCACTTAAGGTGAAATTTAATGCTTTTCCGTTGATACTGAATCCACACCCGTTTAAACCACACCCAAATTCGAAATGCACTACCACATACCACAAGCGTTGCAAATTCGAAAAATGGGAAGTATTGAAATTTGGAACATATTCGTTAACACAATATTATAACAAGTGTAAGTGTTGCGTCCAAGATTGGTGAGATTAATCGCGTGTAGTTTTCGTATATTTAGTTATTAAATTCCAAGAAAAAGTTTAAATGTTCGTAATAGGTAAAACATCCCAGAATCCCCACGAACGCAGCCAGTAGCAGACACTTCCCTATAAATTGTAGAACACTGCCACTAGCCACCATCAGAGCACGCTGTGTGCAGTCATGAATGGACGTCCATAGGGGTGGCGTAGTGGGGGCCATTGCGTGGAGAATTCGTGGCACGTACGACGGTTCAACGGTCACGGTTCGGGGTCATCGTTCACCAAGAGGCACAAGGATAAGCCTGGTGATCATTAAAGACAACGGACATAGCGAAAGTCATAGCTAAAAATCAATAGTTTGATTGTGAAAACTAAAGTGAGCTAAATTTAAAGTTTAAAGGAGTTGCAGAGGAAGTTGCCACGTACAATTGGACAACCAGGACATCGCGGTTTTATCGTAACTTTTACTTATTTAACGTATTTTTCCGGAGTCGACCACGCCAATCGCTGGTAGTGTGTCCGAATCGTAGATCGTTAACCTGATCCCACAGCTACGGTGAGTGCCGCCAATCCAGGCAAGCCAACTTACCCTTGTAGTTCGTTGAAGCCTCGAGTCCGTCACCATACTCGAGGAGCGTACGGGACAGGTAGAGGCGTCCACCCCTGGCCCAAGAAGGTGACGCGGTACCAGAGGAAGGAGAGGAACGACGACGACGGCAGTGGCCCCAAAAAAATGCGAAGAGTAGCGCTAGCCCAGTGCTGAGATTTGTCATTGTCATTGACAGACTTTTGCGCGATATTGACAAAATTGTTTTTCACATATGTCGTTTTCGTTTTTGCGGTGTAGCACTGGTGTAGTGTAAGCAGGAATAAGCGCGAGTCTTTGACAGCTCAACCAGTGGTGGCACGAGTCCTGGAGTTTAACATTTTTTCCTTAACATTTGATACATTTTGCGATAACCATTGTGACGACACACAAAAACAAACTGGCAAGCGGCAAAAATGTCATGACATTTCTAAACTGTTTTCTGCCAGCGACAGAACATTTTCGCACAAAGAAGCAGACAAGACCGGCGGCGCGCGCGACACAAATTTATGTCGTGTAGAATTTTGCTGATTTCTGGCTAATTACTGCATTTATTTGATGTTTATTGCATGGAATTAAAAGATAAGAATGAAGACTGACCACTCATAAGCATTGATGTTAAAATTATGCGTAAATAAGGGAGTTGGTAATTTACTGTCACACGCAAGCCTGCAGCTAAAATTTCATTACAATAAACTGTTTGGAAAAATCGGGCTGCGAGATTTTATTTATTCTCTATCTCCGCTGTTCGCTTGGAATGTAGTTATACACGGTCGCCCGTGTGCTGGCTGTTTTGTTTCGCTCTGGACGATGGTTTTTCAAAAAATGTACTGTTGCCACCTCTGAGCTCAACATCATTTGTTTGTAAGCAAAGGTGCATCCTATATCTACACCCTAAAATATTTCGGTGTACGGCAGTGTAGCACCGGTGTAGCTACACCGCAAAAACGAAAACGACAATAGTCAATGATAGACTTGATCCTCAAAAAAATCTTTGTCAAAATCTCATTCATTTTTTCGTAAATGACAAAGATTCACCTGGTAACAGAAAGGGTAATTTCTTGCATTCTGAGACACATTATTGTTATCCAAGCTGTTCAGGCCGTAGATGCTTGTTCACTTTAATGGCTCCATGTAATTGTTTTCCTCAAGCCATTTAATTTCATTTTAAATTTAGCTAATAAACAAATCAGCACATGTTCGTCGCTGACAATTGACATGGTTTGCCTTGACAATGACTGTTAGCTCAAACGAGTGACCAAAGCAGAATTTTGAGTATCACCGTGTATTGTCGAAATTGTGCAGCACTGGCGCTAGCACAAGGTAGGAGTAGTCAACTAAGGAAATGGGAGACGTCAGAGTCTAGACCGTCCGTTAAGTGAGAAGGAAGTGAAAATTAACAAAAGCGAATTGGCAAATCAAAGTTGGCTCTCGTGGAGAATAGAAGAACTATGAAAGTGATGATGGTTTCAAAATTTTCCACTGGGAAGTATACGAGTGCAATCTTAAAATGCTTTTATTTTGTGAATGGAGCATTTTATTTAAATCTGGTTAGTGCTACGTTAGTAGAAAACTTCAGGACTACTCAATAGACATATAATACAGAAAACATAATTTCTTTTCAGATTTTTAGGTGTAAACATAGACTTCCGCTTTTCTACCACTGTAGCAGTAACCAGATTTAAATAAAATGCTCCATTTTCAAAATAAAAGCATTTTAAGATTGCACTCGTATACTTCCCCGTAGAAAATTTTGAAACCATCATCACTTTCATAGTTCTTCTATTCTCCACGAGTGCCAACTTTGATTTGCCAATAAAGTGGGAGTTTTTCTTGAGCGAACTTTAAGTGTTTTCTTGGTTCGCGGAATTGTCACGAGCGTGTGCCGACCCTGAGGCTTGGAGACGGGGGTTTCATTAGAGCTGGGAGTAACACCGCACTGGTACGTTACAATATTATTTGTAAATTTGAAATGACAACTTCAATTCTAAGATTCCAAGTTCAGGGTAGTCCTACTAATGCTCAGGGAAGTCTTGCCGTGGTTCAGGGAAGGTCTGCTGAACTTCATCGAAGTCCTGATGAAGTTCAGGGAAGTCATGCTGAAGTTCAGTTCTGCGGAAATTCAGAGAAGTTCTGTTGAAGTTCAGGGAAGTTCTGCCGATGTTCAGGGAAGTTTTTCCGAACTATAGGGAAGTCCTACCAATGCTCAGGGAAGCAGGGTTACTTCCACTCACTTGCTATAAAAAAATGTTTTTCAGAATTATGAAATCATTAGATGGTATAGTGATTATTAGTACTTGTAAATTACAAGATGAGGACGTGAAGTATGTGTTTGACACATAAAATCTGTCAATATCGCTTTCAGTGCGTCACAATCAACAATTTTACGATTCGTGAGTGCTCACTCTGAGTGAACGCTCACGAATCATAAGATCGCTGTGACGCTCTGAAAGCAAAATTGACAGGTTTTATGAGTCAAACACATACTTTAAACCCTCTTCTCGTTACTTACAAGTACAGCATATCATTATATCATCTAATGATTGCATAATTCCGAAAAATATGTTTTTAAAGCAAGTGAGCGGAAGCAACCCTGCAGGGAAGGCCTGCCAAAGTTCAGGGAAATCCTGCCGAAGTTCAGGGAACTCCTGCCGAAGTGATTTATTAGATTTTACGACTGGAGATTTCTTCTATATGGCTTTCTCAGTCTAGGGTAATCCAATGTATTCTGCCTTACTAGATGAAGCTGATACCGTTGCTTGCTTTCGGCTCGCCCATGCTACAGGACATCCAAACACCTTAAAAATGTAGCCGTCCGGTTCATCAAATCCGCTGCCCAGTCTGAGTCGACAAATACCACAAGCGGTTCCAATGATTCATCTTTCTTGAATAGCAGCCCTGGTACCCTTAAGGTACCGGACGGTACGTTTGAGTGATTGCCAATGGTTATCCGTCGGGTTTTGTTGAACTCCTCCCAGACAATTAATTGGGAAGCACGAATCTAGCCTAACAGTTGTCATCTGATACATCAGGCTTCCAAGAAGTTCCCGATACGGCTCTGCAGTCCTTTTTCCATCATGGTTCAGTTGGATTGCCTTTTCCTTCGGAGTATTTGAAGCATTGCAGTCTGTCATCCGCAACCGGCCTAATATTTTGTTCACGTTGACCGTCTGGGATAGGTTGAGGTCACCTGAAATCCGACGATAATCCAGTCTCACCCGCCAGAAAAGTTTAGCTTCACCGCAGTCGGACATTTCAAATTCCAAGGCTAGTCGTCGTTTCAATTTTAGAAGGGTCTTCAAGTTCCTTCCGACAATAAGGAGATTGGCCACTTACAGCACCGGATAAACCTCGTCGGATTTCTTTATTGACACGTAGAGGCAGTAATCCCGCTTTGATCTGGTCAGGCCCAACTTCAATAATACCATAGAGGTAACTCTAAGACTCGTAGGTCCCGAAAAAACGTGCTCAATTTTTTGGCTCAGTTCTGGTACTATGTTCGGTCCCAAGCTAATCGATGCACCCCTTGAAACATAGGAAAATCCACGAACCCCTCATTATATCTATCAAACTTTCATTGCGAATCAAAACAAACATTGTGTAGTACTAGAATTTTGGCTACAATGGGGTACGTTAATCGATTTGCTTGGAACCAATAGGCTAGTCAAGTAGTGAGCCAATTTAAAATCGTTAGTTTCCACCGGTTGCAGACAGTATTCGCTTCCGTGTTCATTCCATCGGGTACTACCATGTACAGCCCTTCCTTCAGATCGCTCTGAAGAAGACCGCCTCTCTTCAGAGTGATCTGACGGAAGAGCACATCCATCGCCATAGGAGTGTATGTCTCTTCAAATTGTGTTGAATCCGGGACGCTGGAGAAAGCCTTTCATCACCGACAAACCGACATGAATGACCATACAAGGTACCATCAAATTTCTGATCAAAGCACAAAACTGACATCTGCCGCCGTGTTCGCGAAAAATGTGTATCCTATCCAAGAACACACACACACACAAAATCTATGAGTTGGTTCGTGTCTAATCTATTCCGTGCGAATTATTTTTATCTAGATAACAAAATGGTTTTGACAGATGGGATCGCTGCACATTTGAATCCGCCGTTATGGATTCTCGATCAAGAGTTAAGTTTAAGTTTCATGTCGGTTTTTCGGTGCTTTCATCACCAGCCGGGCTGCATTTTAATCCTCCTTCAAACAGAATACCCTCTTCGTTTTCAGTGGCCTGGCATCGTTGGGACAGGTCGTCAGCTTACAAACTTCATTTTTGGCCATAGACTCCAGCTCGTCTTGCACCGCCTTATACCAGAGCTCCCGATCATCACGACTTTCGATTTGACTATAGTTTCCAGGAACATCTGAGAGGGAAGAAGAACCAACAGCATTCGCTCCGTAACCGGTAAGATAGTCAATAAACGTACCCTAGAATCAGCGCTCCCATTCGCTGTGCCTCGTGGACGTCTCACCGGAGTTCACGTCCCGTTCTTGTTGTAAAGGGAGCGCAGTGGGTAGGTTCGAAGATTCTTCTTCACATCACTTTCATTACTGCTTCCATTGCACTTGCTGTTATCCCCCTCTTGCTCGAACGTTACCGGAACTTTCAGTTCATCCTTCTTTTGAATCATGAAATTATTTGCATAAGGGAAGCTGGCTTCATTGAACTTAACTTCACGGTCAATCACAATTTTACGTAGGTCCTTTTTCCACAGCCGGTATCCGTTAGTGGTGTAACCTATTATTATCAGCTCTCTACTTTTCATCCAGCATTCCGCAGATGTTGAACTTCTTGGTAAGGCAGCAGTCGGGCTTCGGTTAAGCAGAAATACACCAGTCAGCATTGCTTCTCCCCACATTGCTTTAGGTATACTCGAGTCGATTAGCATGGTCCGTATTTTCTCAACCAACGTCCTGTTGTATCTCTCCGCTACCCCTTTTTGTTGCGGAAAATACACGACTGTAGATTCTATCTGAATTGCTTGCCCTTCTAAAATTTCTTCTGCTCGACCGAGCAGTATTCACGGCCTTGGTCCACCGCATTACAGAAGTCCAACTTTTCTGGCTTGAAATTCACACCGAGCGCAAGATCCTCTTGTATCATCGCTCCCATGCCACTTTCACTGAAATGCCACAGGTTAATCTCCTTGGTGTAGCACATGTTGACCTCACACTGTCTAACATCGAATTCCAGCTCGTATAGGTTTCCTCGGGGATACGCATTAGCAATTGTTTCGCCACCGTTCCGTAGTGTTGCCAGTTGCTTGTTGAAACTTATTTCAACTCCAGCCTTCGTTAACTTCTTAACAGACTTCAAATTGTCTCGGAGTTCCGGGACAAACAGTACCTCCTCGGCACTATTACCGGCCGGGTGCAACCTATACTGCCCCTCGATGTAGGCGACGCTGCGAGTCACGCATTGGATAGACAGTGGTAACTGGACGCTTCGTATCCGCCGTGGTCCATCATGCTCGAAAATCGGCTGCATCGAGCATCTTTCGACTCGAGAAGACTCGCGAGTGGCTACACCTCCGTCTCGTTCTCGTCGTAGCCGATTCCTGCCGATTATGATGAGCTGCGCCAGGTCAAGACTGCCTCTCGTCATCGGCGTGCACTGCTGCTTCGAATCCATGCGCACTGTCACTAGGAGTCGCACGATGTTCCCACCCCAGACAACCAGAATGCACGTATATTCAAAGTTGATTCTGTGATATACAAAGATATATACAAACAAACAAATCGTATAGAATGCAAAAAAAGGGCCTATACCTACAAAAGTGGAGGCCATATGCGTGCAAATTTTAATTTCTTTGTAAACGAGTTGATTTGACATTATTTACGATTTAATCTGTAATAACAAATTCAATTTGAAAAGCCTTACGATGTAATCCGATTTAATTTGTGATATAGTACGATGGAAAAATGATTCTTCGCATATAAGTCGGAAATTTGCATTCTATACGATTTTACTTAAACATATTGCGATGTATGTCATACTTATATGCGATATTGACTTAAACTGTAGTTATTTACGATACTGTCTGTACATTGTTATACGACTTCTGGTTGTCTGAGACGGCCAACACGTTGCTCGACGTGCCTACCGTTCTGGCATTCCAATAAACATTTAAAGCTGAATAAGAGCTTGTCCAGTGAAAAAATTGCTTCTTCAGCTAAAACATGACTACACAGCAAAAAAATAATTTTGATATCACATCAAAGTGGATGCACTACAATCATGTCGAAAATTTCATGTAATTTTTATGACCACATAAATAAACAAATGCAGTAAAAGCAGCGTAATGTCAGCTCCTGCATTTTATTAATAATAATTTTGTCCTTTTTAGCAAGTAATATTACACCATATTTTCGACATGATTGTAGTGCATCCACTTTGACGTGATATCAAAATTTTTTTGCTGTGTTGAGCTTATAATCAGCTCAAATGGTTTGTTGGGAACTGCCCTGTGTCGCAGTGAGGAGATCCGATCTGTGAAATAGCACTCGCAACAAAAGCCCTGGGGCTTATTTTGGTTATGTTCAAAGTGAGGGCAGTTTCATCAGAAGCAACTCCCTTGTCTCCCAACGTAGCAATGCGCCGAAATCGAACACCGTTAGGATGATTCTGGATACTGCTGTCGTGGTATTGATCAGCGCCCACCTTTCCAGTTACTTCGATGATGAAATGCTACCACGGTTGAATTTCTCCGTGAGCTACTTCCTCAATGCGATTGACGCGAACTACGATGCAAATGCCGTACGTGCAGTTCGTGTGGTGCTGATCCGTGCCGAGATTAGTTCTGCCTCTGTCACCTTATTAAACTTTATCAGCCTTTTGATCGTCGTGAATCGGTGTTCCGGTTTGCTTTGTGCGAAGCGAAGCCATCTTTGCTTCACCGGTCTGTGTGGCGCTATTGCCTTCCGAAGCTGCAGCGTTCACGACGATTTAAAGTTGAATAACCGGCACGCGTTCCAACTCGTGTCAGCAATGGTCGTCCGAACGACAAGTAGAGAAGGAAACTTCCACGCACTTCGACCGACGAGAGACAAGAGAAAGAATCTGCCTTCGAACGCGGAACGGCAAGGATAATTTTCCGTGCACTTTAATCAGCATCAGCAACGGTCGTCCGTGTGACGACCAGTAATCAAAATTTCCACGTATACTTTGAACTATACCCGCCACGGCAAATAGGGTTGATTTTCTACCACGTGTTCCATTTGGTGAATTTTCACTTAGATTTAACAGATGAAAAATTTTCAAATTAACCTGCTATTGTACCAGAGTTATTTCTGACAGACCAGGAATCAATTTTGACAAACACCTTCTCGAATCAACAACAGAGGGATATTCGAATATCTTAATTTATTTTCGAAGTGTCAAATTTAAGTGAAATTCCCCAAATTGAACACAGTCTTATATATATCCAGTTCTTGCAATGAGCACTCATACATACACAGTTCGAAAAGTAGTGTAAATTTCTGTTCAATATGATGCACACAAATGGAGCGTCATATTTCATATAAGTTTACATTATATATCATGTAAAGTTCTAGCACAATTCATGCAATGTAGCAAATATTGTATACAAAAGCCCATCTTTGTAAACAATATTGTTTACAAGTTGCTCGGTTGTGTGAAATTAAATTTAAGTTTACGTGAATGAATGTTTACATCACAATTAAAATTCAGAATTTTTATCTGTGTAGGATTTCCAGTGAAAACTAGATGTATGAGTGCTCATTGCAAATAGCCTATATCAAGAACAACATGTGAAAAGGGCATACAAGCTTTTTGTAAACAAACCTTCTTATGCCCTTTTCTCGCCACTCATATGACATCAACGCAAACCATTAACATTAGCGGGTAGGGGAAGCTTTCCCCTTTCCGATGATGTTGTTGGTTTGCGTGGGTGACCCTCGGTTGGCGAGAAAAGAGCATACAAAGGTTTGTTTACAAAAAGCTTGTATGCCTTTTTCACATGTGGCTCTTGATATTACATGATATAAGCCATAGTAATAGAGCTAATAAACTATAGAGAAAGAATAGCGCTGCCATCGCTGTCGAAACATCATTTCCTTACATTCAATATGGACACAACTGTCAAAGCGAGAAAAAACTATGCAGTTTGACAGTTCTGTACCCGGTATTATTCAACTTAGGAACACAGGGATCACCAGCGCTATACTTCCTCTATAGTATATCAGCTCTATTGCCATAGTCCGTACGGGGTATTAGACCACCAACAAACCGACATGCACAGCATGCATGCAGCGACATGCATTCTGATTTATGCCCGAAAATTGTAAACGGCTGATTTAAATGTGCAGTGATCCGAACTGTCAAAACCATAGGATTTTTTGACTGGAAACCTCAGGCCATTCAAATCGAAACATTGAAATGACTTTTTTCTCGAATGATAGCTGCAACCGGATGACAGGGGTGTTTTGTAATCAGAAGATGCTCCTCTCGATTACAGGATGAACATTGATACGAGGAGCGAACGGAGCTCAGTTGAAATACGTAATGCTCTCTGTAGAATAATTTTCATATTTTTTTAAATGCATACTGTATGGTATTGGTTCAGCCCCATAACGCAAACAATCCAAAACGATTATGTAAATAATTCTATCGAACGTTATTTGCTTATCTGACCTGACAAACGAGGTGGAAACATAGTCATCGCTCAAAGTGTATTTCCAACCTTATCTCAAATTTAACTGATTTATAATTCGTATTCATTTGCTTAAGACCCGTCAAACTGCCTCGGTTATTCGTTCTATAATTCCCTTTATGCTTTGTTCAGACTGGAGAGTTATTATTATAACATGTTATAACTCTGTAATCTAAACAAGTCATAAGCCACTTCCCCCAAATAACAAAAAGTCTCTCCGTTCTCCACAGTGCGAAAGCACCTGCATCCGGGACTATTTGGAAAACTCGTCCTACAAAAAGTACGGCGACTGCCCGAAGGATCCGCTGAACCGGTTGGAAGCGATTTGCTTCAACACTTGCCGGAGTACGGACTACAACTGCCCGGGGGTGGAAAAATGCTGTGCCCATTCGTGCGGTATGAGCTGCCAGAGCCCGGTCGGCTTGAGCAAGGTCCGTGGTCTACCGCCGGTTCCGTTCCACGTCAGTCTCCGCGAAGCCGGCCGTAGCTTCCGCATGGCCGAAATCCACTGGGACATATCGCTGGAGGAGGAAGAATCTAGTGCGATCTACTTTGTGGTGGAATCCCGGCACCATATCGGGATCAACTTTGCCGAGCGGAAGCTGGAGAACGATTGGCAGAGCCACACGCCGGTTGGGATCTATGAGGTCAAACGAACCGGAAGCCTCAAGAGGTACGTCGGGGATATGAAGCTCAAACCGGGACGCTGGTATCAGGTTCGGGTGGCGGCGGTTAATGAGCTGGGTACCCGGGGCTATTCGGTCGTTTCCAAGGAGTTTCAGTTGAGTAAAAGTATGGTAGATTTATGGGTAGATTGTGGAGTGTAGATAGATAACGCAGTTTGTTTCCTTTGACAGAACCGAATCCACCTCAACCACCGAAGAATCTCACCTTGGGACCATTGGTACCGAACGTAAATGGGACGTACAGTCGGAAAATCATGTGGATGCTTCCTCGGTCGGATCTTCCGGTGGAAAAGTATAAAATCAGCTGGAGTTTGTACTTGAATGCAAGTAGTGGAGCACGGGCAGCAAACTCGTCACTCTTCAAGGAAATGGCTACCGTATCGGCGGTACGGGACTTCACTGATAATTTCCGAGAATTATGAATGATTGGTTTCTTCATTGCAGCCCACGAGACACTACGAGATCAAAGGACTGCAACCGAACAGTATTTACTATCTGCAGATACATGCGGTAAGTGTGTACGGCAAGAGGCGACTGAAGTCTGCTGCCAGTAGCGAACTCATGGACACTACGGTGGAAGCCGGAGGCGCTATCAAGCAACCCAGTATGGACAATATGTTGATGAATGATGCCAGGTATTCTACAGAAACATTTGAAAGAGGGAATTTTGGACTTAAAAGGCATATATTTGCAGCTATCATCGTCGCACAAAATCCGGAGGGAGCACCCTGGGCTTGAACTACAAGTTCGTTCCGCGCAAAACGGGGTTCACCGTGAGGCTCACGTGGCCCGATAGAAGTCCCAGCGGACGCTATCGATTACATTTGTGCCGTGGCACGAGGGATTGCCTATCGAAACCGATGGGAGCCAATTCCCACGATGTAGTTGTAAAGGTAAGCTTAAACTCGAGTCTATGATTTTTGGGCTGTCAACTCTCCAGAATATCGAACAAGGGAAAGTTGAGTGTAGCTTTTGAATTCCATCTAACCGAATCTGATTTCATTCCAGCAGAAAACTTCCTACGAATTTTCGAGTCTGGAGTTCGATACCAAATACACGGTTGGATTGAGGCACAATCGGAAGCGTGCCACCGGTCCAGCCAATCATCATCAGCAACAGCAGCATCAAAATCATCAGCATCATCATAATCAACTGGGACCGGCGGCGTACGATAGCGTACGGACGTTCGTGACGCCAAAATGTGAGCACTTTCGGAAGACGCATCCCGACTTTCCGGTCGAGTGTTCCGTTTAGGAAAGCAACAAGCAACATGACAACATTTAATGACTAAATGACAAACAAGCATGAATTCTTTCCCGCCATAACTCGCCCATATAGGAGCCCATTTTTCCACTACGACCGAACTGCTGGTGGTGGACGCATCAGGATAATTATGCCTCCACCGGTAGCGAAGGTTCTGTAGCGAACCTCCTTCGGTGCGGAAAAGAGGTTATTTTATTGATTTTTGTTTTAAGAGCTAATTAGTACTTTTTTGTTTAGTTTTAATGCTGTGCTGCCATTTTATATTCAATGTAGATGAAATTTAGCCGGAATATAAACAGAATACAAAATGTGAATGTTGATAATAAAGAAATAGTTTGCATCCTTGTAGCAGAGACGACAGGGTGGAGTTTTGTTTTTGGAACATGAAAAGAAATGTAAAGCAGGGTTTAGACAGGGCAAGTCAATTGATCAAGTCAGTTGAATTCAACGTTCAACAAAACGTCATGCCATTCAACTGACTTGAAAAAAGTTGAACCAGGCTTAACTTTTCAAGCCAATTGAATTCAACTGAGTTGATCATTTGACTTGCCTAGTCTAAACCCAGCTTAAATGAAAGAGTAGATATCAGTGATGGGTCAGCTTTACTACTCCACTTCCCTCACTGTTCGTTCGGTTTATATTAAAGTCATCAAAGTGTGCCACATTTGAAAAAAAAAAATTGGTTGTGATTTGGAGTTGCGGGAGAACTTCAAAGTTTGTATGGAATTTGAAAACACCCAGGAAAAATTTACAAGAATTCTTGTGAAAGAAGTGACATATTTATGAATTTTTAAATGATATTCAAATAATGTTCAAGTTAAAAAACATGTGAGGGAAGTTCAGAATTGAAAGCTTCTAGGGATGGCTATAAGGGTAATTTAGAAAAAAAAATGTAAAAACTGGGGAGATCTGTACAACCAGAAGCCACTTAAAGGATCTTTAGAGGATTAGAGTACTTTGGCGTGATTTCCTACCACCGATTTACAGGGTGAAAGGTAATTCCTGTCATTGTTTTTTAAGCAATTGTAGTATCAAATGGGTTAATCACATACATGTCTGCATATTTTTCTTTTAGAGTGTGTTCAACTGTCAACACGGCATGCAAGTTTGTTTTGAATTTTCATTCGTTTGATACTCGTGATAATCATGGACGCGAAAAGGGAACTCGTGATAAGCCTGTTTTTGAAGCATCATAGACCGTGTTCTATTTTGAAGACGCTGAAACCACTCGGAATAAACGAAAGATTCGTCTTTCGCACCATTAAACGGTATAAGGAAACCGGTTAGTGGAAAATCACCGGAAGTTATCAAACGAGTGAGAGAGCAAATTCGGCGGAATCCTTGTTTGTCTGGGCGTAAGATGGCCAAAGAACTCGGAATGTCGCAGCCAACGATCAGGAGTATTTTGAAAGATGATCTTGGATTGAATGCTCACAAAAAACATGGTTTGACCGGAAAGCAAAAGATAGCTAGAGTCGGAAGATGTCGGAAACTGCTCAAACGGCACGGTGATTGCGAAATTCTGTTTTCAGATGAGAAAATGTTCTTGCTACACGATCACCACAACCAGCAAAATGATCTGGTATATGCTGCATATCTTGCTGATATTCCTCGTGACAAACTGGCTGTTCAAAGGTTCCAGAATGTTTCCAGGGTGATGGTTTGGGGATGTTTCTCCACAACATTGAAAGTTCCATTGCTGTTCATTGAACCTGGTGTTAAACTCAACAGCAAATATTACATCGATAATGTTTTGAAGAACCACTTGCTTCCCTTCGTCCAAAAACATTATAAGAATGCACTATACTGCTTCCAACAAGACTGCACCAACAATCAATACGAAACTAACGATTTTAAATTGGCTCACTACTTGACTAGCCTATTGGTCCCAAGCAAACGATTAACGTACCCCATTCTAGTCGAAATTCTAGTACTACGCAATGTTTGTTTTGATTCGCTATGAAAGTTTGACAGATAAAATGAGGGGTTATTGGTTTTTCCTATGTTTCGAGGGGTGAATCGATTAGCTTGGGACCGAAGAGAGTACCAGAGCTGAGCCAAAAAGTTGAGCACGTTATTTCGGGACCTTCTGGTCTTAGAGTTACCTCTATGACTGCACCGTCCCATCGGGCAAAAGTTACACAAGTTGTATGAGGCTAATTTCTCGGATTTTATTTCGTCGAAAGGGTGGCCTGCCTCCTCACCCGATTTGAATCCTCTCGACTTCTTTGCATGGGGCTGAATATTAGGCGAACTGGAGAATACCAAGGGACTAACCGTGGAAACTTTTAAGCAACGTTTGGTGAAAATATCCCAACAAACAATTTGAGCTGATTAAAAGCTGAATAAGCTATTTTTTAGCTGAAGAAGCATAATTTTGCCTGAATAAGCTCTTATTCAACTGTCAATGTTTGTTGGGATGGGACGAAATACCTCAAGATATCGTGCCAGCAGTAACGATTTTCAAAAACGGATGCGGCTCGTAATTAAAGGAAAGAGAGAAAGATTTTAATTGGGCTAAGGTAAGACAAATGTTATATCACGAAACAGGAAATACTAAAATAAACTAAGCTTTTATAGAAGTTTAGGGACCTTCTTGGATATCAATCAAATTCGTAGAAAATATGACTTAAGACACTGATTTCAGGGAAGTTCGTAGATTGTTGGATTATTGGAAAACTTTTTTAAAGTTACAACTTCAAGAAACCTCATACATCTTCAAAAAAATCATTGGTCCTTAGAGAATTTTTTAGAACGCCATGAACTACATAAAAGTTTCTGGAGATTTTCTAGAAGTGCAGCAAATTTTATAAAAATTTACACACTTAGATTTTATACCGAAATGGGCACCACCGAGCAGCTTGGCATTTTATGTTGCAGGATCTCAGTGAAAAACTTGCCGAGATTCAGCTAACAAATAGAAATATTGCCGGGATCTCAACTAAAAAACATAAATTTTGCTGAATTTCGGCAAGTTTTTCACTGAGATCATGCAACATAAAATGCTGAGCTGCTCGGTGGAGTCCATCTCGGCAAAAAATCTAAGTGTGTAACATTAGTGTAAAAGCTCAGTGAGTTTCATAGAAATCCAATGAACTTCACAGAAATGCAAATTATTTAATAGAACTTTATAGACATTTACAGAAATTTGTAGAAATTTGCCAGGCGTGTCAAAGATTTGGAATTTTTCTAAACCCTCATTGAGTTTCTTTGACCTTTAGTGACTTTTGAGATGTTTAAGTTGTTACGATGCGTTGTTCGGAGGTGGCCGTGATAAGTAATCACTATGGAAATAAACTAAAACGCGCTCGTAAGCGAATAAAACTATACATTTAATTAATTATATCGTCCGGCCTCAGACAAACAGACATAACTCTCGCAAAAATTATGTGAGGGGTGAGCTATTTTGTGTTCAGAATGTGTAAAAAAGGAGGGACTTCGAATATTAATCTAAATGCATGTATAAAAGTACCAGACATGTTTTGCACTGCACTCCCAACAAACAATTTTAGCTGCAGCTTAGCTTATACAGGCAAAAATTAGCTGCATAAGGCAAATTTTGACTGTTTAAGCTAATCTGCAGCTAAAATTGTTTGTTGGGCTGTTCTCTGTGAACAATTAACGGAAACAGATTAAGTGTAGTTTCCGATAGATGTCACCGCCAGCAACAGCAGTGACATCTGATGGAAAATGAATGCAGAAGCTTGACAAAATGATTAATTAACGCGACTATCGATGGTAAAAGGTGTGCACAACAATAATCACAACAAAATGGACAACATATGTTTAGAACGGTATACAGTTAAGATGGAGATGACTTCTTTCGTATGACGATGAGCCCAACAGGAAAGCGATGGAACGTTATGGTTGACAGGCAGTATTCCCAGCGCTTCGGTTTCCGTTGCCCCAACATAAGTGAAATCGTAAAAATGCTTTGAATCTATAAATTCGTAGAGCTTCGATTTTTTTTTGAAAATGTTCGTAAAGGTTAGGAACAAGTACAAGTTTGGGAAACTTCCATTAAGTTAAATAAACTTTGTTTAATTGCAAGAAACTCCATTGAAATACCGTGGCATTTTTTTGTCTTTAGCAATTCTTAAAAAATTTAGAATAGTTTATTTATTTTTTTGTAATTAATCTGACAGTAGTTTGTGTTAATGAATAAAACTTAGGTAATATATTAAAAAGCTACAGATCTGTGTATCACAAATAATCACAATCTTCTCAATCGGTTTCGAAATTGTTTCGATAATTCACCGAATTCAAATGCTGATTCCACAGCGGAGAATGTCCGAATCACCGCAGACATTGGCCATATGCAGTCCGATGAAACCTTGTGCAACATCCTTTGAGGAACAGGGAAGTTTAACTGAGAAAGCAATTGAGGACAGTCCACATCGCCATTAAAAAGTTTCGCTATAAATACGCTTTTCTGAACACGTTCTATTCGAAGAATTAACCACAGACAAACAGACATAATACATTGAATATTTCTCACTGTAAAACATCGTCGCTAAAACATTACCGCCATCTGTTGAGTACACTGTGGTGGGCACTACGCTGAACAGATGGTGGTAGTGTGTAAACGTCAAACGCAAGGGAATTGACTATGCGCGCCACAGGTGGTGGTACCATAGAGGTAACTCTAAGACCACTGGGTCCCGAAGAAAATCATTATTATTTTTGGCTCACTCAGTACCAGAACAACGGTCCCAAGCAGTCCCACACGGTGTTTCGCGAAAACCCATTAATGGGTATAAAAATACCCATTTCCGCTAAAAGTGCCCCTCCTCATTTAATGGGTAAACTATGGTTTACTCATAAATGGGTAAATGGGTGGTCTGTCAATAAATGGGTGTTTTTTCACCCATTTTCTTATATTGTGTTTACCGTAAAATGGGTGAAAAAATACCCATTTTTACAAATGGAGGATGCAAGCGCTCGTTGATGTAAAAATGTTTTTAAAACATTGACAATAAATGCAGGTGTTCCGCTCAAATTTTTCACGAAACATTATAATACAAATTATCCATTGTATTGACTTATCCGTAAGCCTCTCCAACGTTTTGGATTCTAACATTTTCCGGAGATCGTTGCTGCGGACAGTAACTGTTTGCATCGAGGTTTGCATTCCCAATGAGCCGGTGACGGAAATGAGACAATAAAATTTCGAAGTGTTTTTTCACCCATTAATGGGTAAAAAATATACCCATTATTCAACCGTGAACTTATTCTTTAAATGGGTATTTTTTCACCCATTTTAGGATTTCAAAATTCCCCCATTTTTTGACAGCTGCATACATGGTTTGAAAATGGGTATTTTTTTACCCATTAATGGGTTTTCACGAAACACCGTGCAAGCTATTTCACTCACCCCTGCATGTTCTGCATGAATCCACACACCCCTGATGTTATCTGTCAAACTTTCATAGCGAATCAAAACAAACATAGTGTAGTAATAGAATTTCAACTAGAATAGGGTACGTTAATCGTTTGCTTGGGACCAATAGGCTACTAAAGTGGTGAGCCAATTTAAAATCGTTAGTTTCGTATTGATTGTTGGTGGTACTACCAACTACGATACTTTTAAATTTTCCGTTAAATGCTTGTTCGATGAACAACTTACGAGTGTTATGTCTGTTTGTCTGTGAATTAACAGTAGCTCGATATTCAGATCAAACCACAGATGCATTCTCATGTATGAGCCGATCTAAAGAGCATTACAGTTTACCTCTATGATACAGTGCCTTCAAGCAGTGCTGAAATCCAAAAGGTTAGTAGCTACCGATCTACCGGGAATAAATCCATGCTGGTCAGTTGAAATGTAGTTTTTCGACCGATTCAAGTCGAATTCGCTCAACAGTCTTGTAAGCGGTCACGGTAGTCAACATATTTTCTGTGATAATCGACTGCCTTTGCCTCCGACACTTGCAAAACTATCGCAGAACAGTACCAAACTAAAATGTCATATGATAGGCTCATACGACACTGTCGCCGAAGAACGACACGAGTGTAGGTATTTTAGTTTTTCTCATAATAAGAGCTGCTGATATTGTGCTTGTGTGAATTCTGAAAATAGCAAGCAACGATGTCCTAGTAATAACATTTCGTATCAGAAATGGTTTAATTTACACCAAATTGAGGAATTAGAACAAAATCACACATTTCATATGATAGTTATTTGATAATTTTCATTTTGCTCGAATGTTGTGTTGAGAGAGAGAGGGAGACGACGGTAGAGCATGAGTGTACGAATACAAACAGACTGTCGTGCACGACAACGAAGCAAGTGTAGTAAAACACGTCAACTGTTTCAACCCCTGCTCAAGACGATCTTAAACAGTTTGGACGCTGCCGAAAGACTGGTGATACCTCGATAGTTCTTGATATCTCGTTTATTGCCAGCGTTGAAAACAAGAAACACATAAGACATAAAACAGGAAACATTACTTCCACAATGCTGGGAATTTCCTTGCTCAAAGGATGCACTAAATATCACTGCGAAAGGTTCTGCTAAAGTAGGCAGCTGGGCAACGGCAGAACACCACTGCCGGAATTCCATCTGGACCTCGAGAGAGTGACTTTCAGTCTCCTTGCTGCTGTAAGTACCATATCCCGAATTACTTCGAATGTGCTCAGTTCAACTCGACAAGAAGTCGACTCTTTCCCATCTAGTAACATGTTGAATGGTATAGAGGAAACGCCCCAATATTGGCCATGTTCCTTTATTGGCCACCTTTTGACGATATTTGACGTTGTTTACAATTTTGAGATGTTCAGTTGCTTTCAGTTTGTTGGTATAAATCATATTCATCGGTGTACATAAACATGTTGTAATGTATGTAAGGTAGCCACCATCCCTTCGAAGATCTTGTCTTGTATGCAGCTCCACTTAATAGCAAGATCAATTTGAGCTACCGATCTGAATTCACAATATCGTTGTATGAAGGGCCAAAAACGGTGGGGTGGACCCGTAAGCAGAGGCACTTACGCGAAATCCACGGGAATTTAAGAATCTCCTTCCAACGATACGATCCAACAAATCGAATAACGCAATTCGCAATACTTATTAAGCTTCCTACAGGATGGTTTGTTAAGAAGGGCGCGTCAATCTCCATGAAACTGTTGGAGTAGAATTCACACCATCACAATCGAATCGGTAGGATAAAGAAAATGATAGTGTTTATTCCCTCCTAGACTCCGGTTGTCATACCACTCCAATCGTCCAGTTCCAGGTCAAATGATACCCTGATGCTCCCTCCCAACCCAGTATTTATTTATATATATAGTAAACATATGTAATGGAGAAATGAAATGTATCAGAACATTAAAATACGTAATAATGAAAATACATTTATATGGATAAAAAACTGGTTTTCCGCAATGAAAATAATAATTATTTTACATACAATATGATGCAGCTCTATGTCTCCTCAGCTCCCAATAAGGAAGATGTAACCCTGAAATTTCCAGGTTATATTATGCAAATAAATATTTTTAGCTAGAATGATACTTGATATGTTTGTGTTGTGTTATGTTAAGGGAGAGCTTGGGATTAAACCCATGATGTTCTGCTCATTAAGGGGGTATTCCCAATCTTTTGCCTTTTTTCGGCCTGTTTTTCAATTAATTTTTTTTCAAGGAAAATGAATAGTAATGCGCCTAACTCTTTGGGATTCTTGTTTATTGAGTTTACAAATAAATTTTTTTCGACATAAAAAAGACATTATTGACGTCACAAAATGGTGGCAAACAGACCCCTGTTCGCCGCAAACGCCTGGACGGGCGAAGACTTTTCTCTGGAACGGCTTCATCTGAAACAGATTTCGTGATGAAATTATAATCTGCATAAGATTCTCTGGAGCTTCTCCCGTTGGCAGCAAAAAATCTTGCAAATTAACAAAATGGCGGCCATATGAAAAAACAGGCGATTTTTAGCCCGCTTTTTTGCAGCTTTAAGGTGCTTCAAACAATGTTAAATGTTAATATTTTTGGCTGAAAGTGGGAGAAGCTCCAAAGAATTTAATAAGGAACAAAATGCGCAAAGATTCAAGTCAATATCTCTTATAGTTTCTGAGAAAAATCTTCGCCCGATAAAAAAAATGTGGTTTCGAGAAAAACGCGTTTAAAGTTTTGACTTTAGTTAAAACCATTTGGGAGTTCTTACCATTAGTCAGCTATGCCTGGACACCGAATTCGCTGATCGGAAAACGGCTTGGGGGGATGAAAGTATATAGTCTAAAGTACAAAAAAACGTGAAAAAAAAAATTTGATTTTTTGAAAAAAAAGATCGGGAATACCCCCTTCAGCAAAACCGATCCCTCTAAGGTTATCGAGCATCTCAAAACCAAAACACTCCACGGCAAAACATGATTAAGCCACAGCCAAACAGACGTAACTCTTTGAAAAAGTTTTTTCTTGAAAACATAGTATCTCCAAACATAGGACCTCAGTAACGACATCTCTCGGGCTTCTCGCGGAAAACATGCTTGCTCGCTAACTCGCAAACAATATTGCATTAAAGTTCTATAGTGATCCGATGCCAGCGCTGCGGCGAGTAGTTCGCGGAACTGATAATAATCAAATCAACCGTTAAATGCGTGAACGAAGATACCTAATGAAGAGTTACGTCTGTTTGTCTGTGGTTAAGCCCTCACCTGGTATGTAATGAAAAACATAAATACGCGATAATTCATATATTTTCAGCATATGATGCAATATCACAACTGTTGATAAAAGGAACGGATCCTATCTTATTTAAGACCTGGATGACCTGAAATGTGTGAAACCGGGTTAATACTTATTTAAATGTAATGTAATATTGAAAATGCATTATAATGCCATGTAACAAGATACAATAAACACAAGATTTTTACAAAACAGATAATGAACGATTCAGATTTCTTTTCAAGCTGGCACTATGCTTCCCTGGAGCCGCTCATAATAGCTAACATTAAGAATTAAGTATAATAAAATGTAATTTACAATAATATTAAATGATGTAAAGTCAATAATGAAAGATATGTAGTACTATAAACACTATACATATACCACAGACAAACAGACCTAACTCTTAGAAAAACTTGTTCTTGAAAACATTGTATTTAAAAACATATAACCTCAGTAACGACATCTTTCTGGCTTCTCGCGGAAAACAAGCTTGCTCGCTAACTCGTAAACAATATTGCATAAAAGTCCTATAGAATATATAGAAACGTCAAAGTGTTCCGATGCCAGCGCTGCGGCGAGTAGTTCGCGGAACTGATAATATTCAAATCAACCGTTAAATGCATGAACGAAGATACACAATGAAGAGTTACGTCTGTGTCTGTGCATATACGATAACCAATAGCTAGCTTAGCTTAGCTTAGATTGGTTGCTACTCCGTGATTGAACAGAATCAGTGAAATTGTACAATGAATCAACTGAATGGGGCTGGGAGTGACCGTCCATTCTCATTGTACAAGTTTCAGTGACTCTATATGTTGTAGATCAATAACGGCGCCGGCCACGTCCTTGCAATCAGGTGGGAGTAGGGAAGGAATATTAGAGTGACCTTTGTTGTTTGTGGGCCGTGTATACCTCTGCACTCCAACAAAAAACACAGAAAAGGAGATTTTGTTAGTAAATTGGGTTCGTTGGATCAGGATTCACCTTGATAAGTGATGCGACCATGGTTTTAAATGTATCAGTGTTATCATGCATTATACTTGGATTTGCCCGAAGCCAAAACCAAATGGTGTATCCTTGGGCCTTATTTCGCGTGTCACTACACGGTGATAAGCAAGTGATACTCAGAATAAGAGCCGTGATTACCGTTCAAATCAAATGGGAATCACTTCACCGTGACGACAAGTGACAACTTTTCACCGTGATGTGACACCCGTAATAAGCCCCATTATAATATAAATCTGAAGACGTTCCATCATCGAAATGCTGAAAATAAACTTAGAGCATGAGCATGAGCAAAATTGATCGCCGCGACTGCCAACACCAAAGAGCTGAAAACCAATTCAAACAAATCAAATAAACAGACAAAACTAGGGTGAAAGCTGTAAAAGTGAATCATTACAGTATACACTGGAGTCGCTTTTTACGCGGGTGATACGTCCCGCGTAAAAAAAACCGCGTAAAAAAAACCGCGTAAATTCCGGAATCCGCGTAAAAAAAAACCGCGTAAATTCCGAAATCCGCGTAAAAAAAACCGAGTAAAAAAAGACCGTGTAAGAAAAAACCGCGTAAAAAGCGATATACCGCGTAAATTCTGAAATCCGCGTAAAAAAAAACCAAAATCCGCGTAAAAAAAACCGCGTAAATTCCGGAATCCGCGTAAAAAAAAACCGCGTAAATTCCGAAATCCGCGTAAAAAAAACCGCGTAAAAAAAACCGTGTAAAAAAAAACCGCGTAAAAAGCGACTCCAGTGTAAATCTAATGATGTTCCGTCATCAAAGAGCTGGAAGAAAACTCAAATAATTTAAATCAATAGATCCAGTCTGAATGAAGGCTGCCAAAAGAGAATAATTATACAGCAATGACCCCATTTTGCCAGCTAGCAAAGTATGTGTATCTTAAACATTCATCTTGAAGGAGGAAGGTATGAAATTACAATTATGTGGAATTATTGAAAAATAACAGTCTGATGCGCGGAGAGGTTGACATGATCGGGTCATAACTGTAATGTGAATATTAGAAAGATTTATCATCATCAAACTATTCTTGAATTGACCTGGAAGAATGCTTGTGAATAATTGTTATACAGATAAATTAAATTGATAAACTAAATGGTTCAAACAACAACTCCAGCCTGTAAAAAAGCTGAAAATAGGGAATCTTTACAATGTGGATCCCCCACGGTCTTCTACTCAGTAAGCAAAAGCGGCAGCCACCAGACTAGTCGAGCTGCTCATTCATCGGTGTACATAAACATGTTGACCATAAAATGCACGAGTATTGCAATTTATCAGTTTTCTGAGGTGTGGCAGAAATAGGAACCTATGGCCAATACTGGTACACTTCCCCTACTCGAATCTTTCCTTATGATGTTGACGAAGCTCCAAATTCGACTGGACTCTGAGGACGTGTGCTTTATACAAGATTGTGGGGACAGCCATTGTTGCATGACGTGCCGTATCACCTTATGTTTACTATAAGCGGTACTGGCACGCTCCAAGCTGGGAAAATAGGCCCGTAAAAAAAAAGAACGATACAGGTACAATGAAATGTATTGTAACCATACAATATAATTTATTGTGCTTAAAATAAATTGTATTGTCAACAGCGATAAAATAACCATATAATGTATAGTTTCCACAATAGAATCTATGGCAAATGTGGAAATCTACAATAGAACAAGGGGGTTGTTATGTATCTCAACCGTACAGAAAATCACTTTTTCCCGAATAAACTTGAGTCATTTACCATTAATTTTATTGTTTTTCTACTGTTAAAAATTCATGCTCTATGGAACGTATTGTAGATCTATTGTAATAACAATATTTTAAATTTACTTGTATGACATACATACAATAGGATCGAATGTTGGCAATATAATTTGTTGTGATTTTATATTATTTTATGGTAATTGTATGGTTATTTTTTTTCCGGGGGGTGCCTTTCGAGTGGAACATTTGATTCCAGCCAATGTTGAATATTGCTACAGAGAATTGCATATATTTTTTTATAGAACTTCAGGAAACACAAGATATTTGAAATTTTTAAAAGTTCGGAAAGCTTCATCGAAGGACAGTGAATTTATAGTAGTTCAGAAATCTTTGTACAAGTTGAGTGAACTAAATATAATATTGAGAAACTTCCCAAACCTTTTTTGAAAAGCAAGGAATTATGTATAAGTGCAGGTAATATTTTCGAAATATTCGTAATATCAAGGGAATTTTGTAGATGGAAAAATATAGAAATTCAACATGATGTTCTGGGATCTTGGTCAAATTTTCGGGAACTGTAAATGAAACATTGGAAATATTTTCAAGTTCAGTAATCTGTGTAAAAAAATAGTTGTAGTTTGTGTAAGCTATAAATAAATGGTATAATTTCAGAAAACTTCGTAGAAGTGGACAGCAAGTCGCAGAACTTTTCATAAATTTAGAAAACTTCAGCCTTCGTATCAACTTCTGGTGGTGAATAGGGGAACTCTCATAGAGTGATGAGGGCTGACATTTTTGCCGTTAAGCATAAGATGAGGACCGAGATGAGGACAATATTTTCACCTTTCCTGATTAATGTATCCATCGCACGTGCTTGAAACCATTACCCACGTGGAATATTATATTTTCTGTATCGATTTTGTATTGACACGCACCAGCCGTGTTTTTGGTGAAAAAAAATGAAAATTTATAAAACTATCCCAGCGGTTATGATTTTCCGGATTTTTAATGTGCGGTTATTTGAGCTGTAAATCAATTCAAGTTCTATGGAAAATAGTACAGGGTGATTCGGAATAAAAATTGTCAATTTTTAAAATGGTTATAACAATTGAACCACCGACAAACAGACATAACACTCACAATCACATTCATCGTAAATAATGTTTTAGTTGGGAATGTGTCATGGTGGCGCCACTGAAGCATTGAGCAAGCCACCACATTTCGAACTTATCAGTGATGCCAGTTCTTTTTCACGTCTAGTTAGTAGATGTCAGCTCTTGAAAATGATAAGAGGTCAAGGCATTCCACTGGAGACACATACCACATCTGACGAATACAGAAAAAAAAGTTGTCAGATATTACATCAAAACTGCTGCACAATAGTCATTCCGTTCCTAATATTACGTTGTACGATGTACACAGAATTCAAGAACAAATTATGTTGATGACTGTAATATTCTATCAACTTTCACCAGTTATTGATGTTCAATACTTCACCATGAATATCATTGATTGATTGTTTCTCCTGTGTACACATTGAAGTGATGAGCGGTGGTAGAAAGGGCACTAATAACAACAATCAATACGAAACTAACGATTTTAAATTGGCTCACCACTTTAGTAGCCTATTGGTCCCAAGCAAACGATTAACGTACCCTATTCTAGTTGAAATTCTATTACTACACTATGTTTGTTTTGATTCGCTATGAAAGTTTGACAGATAACATCAGGGGTGTGTGGATTCATGGAGAACATGCAGGGGTGAGTGAAATAGCTTGGGACTGCTTGGGACCGTTGTTCTGGTACTGAGTGAGCCAAAAATAATAATGATTTTCTTTGGGACCCAGTGGTCTTAGAGTTACCTCTATGCTAATAAGTGATGCATTACCTCGTTTAAAAACTTGTTCCTAGCAAAAGAAAAAGCACACTAAGCAAACAAAACAAATCTCTAAAAAAAGTCTTAACTTCTAAGAATGTTTCCTTCGGATCCGTATTTCTGCAGAATTCAATCAATTCTATAGATCTTCGGAAAATTTCATAGAACCGACATCACTGACTTCCATCTGTTTTGGTTTTATTCAACACAGCTGACGGGTTGACAGAACGAGGGAAAAGCAACTAGTGAAAAAATTGCATGCACGAGGGATGCTCCGGTTGCAAAACATTGCTTGGGAATGTGAATGATAGATGGTGCTAGCAACAATCAATACGAAACTAACGATTTTAAATTGGCTCACCACTTTAGTAGCCTATTGGTCCCAAGCAAACGATTAACGTACCCTATTCTAGTTGAAATTCTATTACTACACTATGTTTGTTTTGATTCGCTATGAAAGTTTGACAGATAACATCAGGGGTGTGTGGATTCATGCAGAATATGCAGGGGTGAGTGAAATAGCTTGGGACTGCTTGGGACCGTTGTTCTGGTACTGAGTGAGCCAAAAATAATAATGATTTTCTTCGGGACCCAGTGGTCTTAGAGTTACCTCTATGGTGCTAGTGCGCATGCAAAATACGCTTGACGATATATTTTAAAGGATTTCCTTCTAAGAGTTATGTCTGTTTGTCTGTGATTGAACGCTTGCTAGATTGTTTGATACAGGATATTCCACACGCTAAGCTGCACATACCTTAAAGTCGGTAAAGAATACCTAAATATCGGTAGAAATTACCGATAATCGAAGAAAGTGCACATACCTAAATTATCGGTAATCATACACGGTAATCATAATCGGCACATACCTAAATTATCGGTAGTCATCGGTAACGTTAAATATTACCTTATTTATAGTAAAAAATAGCCTATTTAAAGTAAAAAGTAACGATTTGTATCGGTAAAAAATACCGATAATTTTTTACCGATAAATTTAGGTAATCATAGCTAAGAGTGCAGATATACTACATATATACAGTGGTGGCCTTTAAAATAGCACAATAGGCCGATTTTCATACAAACTAGCCAAGTTTGGCATGTGCAACTATGTTTTGTTATGATCAATTGAGCTAAAATTTTGACACATACCTACAAATATGCTGAATTTTGCGTGTACGTAATATCAAATTTTTTGAAGCACTTGTCGAAAATTGTCGGGTTGGTTGAAAATGGCCTTTAAATTAGCACATTTATAATAAGCATAAGCTAACAAATATCATTCTGCTGAGATATCAGCTAACAAACATATATTTTGCAGGGATATCATCAAAAGTAAATGCCGAGGTAATCAGCTGTTGTAGATTTTACCGAGCTAGATTAAGTGTGTATATTTACCGATAAGTCTATTATATCTGGGAGTTCTGACGTGGGTTAGGATGGGGTCTAAAACCTCCTCAAAAACAGTCTACGCTGTTTATGAACAGCTCCTTTGCAGTTAGTCAACATTTTACATTTGATTTTGACGAAATAAGAACTGAAACCACATTGCGAATCTCGAAGCGAAACACTTTTTGTACGAATGCTTGTATGAAAAAGTTTTTCGTTTCGAGATGCGCAATGTGGCCTCTGCTTGAAATTACTTCTCTGCATACAATCCATCAAACAATTTAAGCTAATTAATTATTTTTTAGCTGATGAAACAAATTATTACCTGAATAAGCTCTTATGAGGGTCTCAATGTGCGTGTTGAGAAATGTTTTCCGGTAATTGTTACTCTGGAAAATGTGATCAAATAAATATTAATTTCTTAGCTGTTTCGGTTTTGAATCCATAAGGTAGTGGGCATAAATGTTCATTGTTTTTACAGCTAACAGCCTGGTTACAGAAACAGTAAAATGCATTGTATTTTTATGGGTTTTTCGGGTAGCATTTTTTTTCGGGAGAGCCTTATTTTCTTCAAGCTGTTCTTGTAAATGACGACATAAACAGAATGTACTGTACGATTTAATCTATTTTAAAAGGTGATCTGGCATCACTTCCGTTTTCTGTTTTTCAATTCCAACACGGGCTCACTTCGCGCACACATTTTTCGTTTGTTTATTTACATCCTAGCTGTCATTATTTTATCAAGCCCGGTAGCGGTCGGTGTCGTGAAGGGAACGCTGTTTTGGTTAAGGAAAAATACTGAATTTCACAGCAAATTACCAACAAAATTGTGAATTTGTGACACGGGAAGGACCAATAACAGTTAGCTGCCATGTCCATTGAAATAGAATCTGCTGAGTAAGTATCGATTGCTTCCCAAGCCTCCGTGAATACCATCAAAAGCAACCTACCCTTTTGCTTCACAGCGTAATCCGTCTGATCCAGCAGTACCTAAAGGAATCGAATCTTCACAAAACGCTGCAAACCCTACAGGAGGAAACCGGCGTCTCGCTCAACACAGTCGACAGCGTCGAAGGGTTCGTGTCCGACATACACAATGGGCACTGGGATACCGTTCTCAAGGCGATTCAATCGCTCAAACTGCCCGATAAGAAGCTGATAGACTTGTACGAGCAGGTGGTGCTGGAACTAATCGAACTGCGTGAGCTGGGAGCTGCTCGGTCATTGCTGCGGCAAACGGATCCGATGATTATGTTGAAACAGCAGGAAGCCGAACGATACATTCATTTGGAGAATATGCTACAGCGAGCGTACTTCGATCCGAGGGAAGCCTATCCGGAGGGGGGAAGTAAGGAGAAGCGTCGCGCTGCCATTGCGACTGCGTTGGCCGGGGAGGTTTCGGTCGTACCATCGTCAAGGTTGTTGGCTTTGCTCGGACAGGCACTGAAGTGGCAGCAGCATCAGGGACTGCTTCCACCCGGAACGACGATCGATTTGTTCCGCGGTAAGGCCGCCATCAGGGATCAGGAAGACGAAAGTTATCCTACACAGCTGGCCAGACAGATCAAGTTCGGTCAGAAGAGTCACGTCGAGTGTGCGTTGTTCTCGCCGGATGGTCAGTATTTGGTAACCGGCAGCGTCGATGGGTTCATCGAAGTGTGGAACTTTACGACCGGAAAGATTCGTAAGGATTTGAAGTACCAAGCGCAGGATAATTTCATGATGATGGAACAGGCCGTGCTCGCGATGTCGTTTTCGCGTGATTCGGAAATGCTTGCCACCGGATCTCAGGACGGACAAATCAAGGTGTGGAAGCTGCTGACCGGTCAGTGCTTGCGTCGGTTCGAAAAGGCGCATTCCAAAGGAGTCACCTGTCTGCAGTTCTCTCGAGATAACAGCCAAATCCTGACCGCTTCGTTTGACCATTTGATTCGTTTGTATGGATTGAAATCCGGTAAGATGTTGAAGGAATTTCGGGGTCATACGTCGTTTGTAAATGAGTCGATTTTCTCCCCGGACGGACACAACGTGCTGAGTGCTTCCTCGGATGGTTCGGTTAAAATTTGGTCCCTCAAAACAACGGAATGCATTTCGACGTTCAAAGCGCTGGGCAGTGATCTGGCGGTCAATTCGGTGCTGATGTTACCGAAGAATCCGGAACACTTTGTCGTCTGCAATCGGTCCAACACGGTCGTCATAATGAACATGCAGGGACAGATTGTACGTTCGTTCTCGTCCGGTAAGCGAGAGGGAGGTGCATTCATTTGCGCTACCATTTCCCCGAGGGGTGAGTTCATCTACTGTGCCGGTGAGGATTTGGTGCTGTACTGTTTTTCGGTCACTTCCGGCAAGCTGGAGCGAACGCTGAACGTGCACGAGAAGGACGTGATCGGGTTGACCCATCATCCGCATCAGAATCTGCTGGCGACGTACAGCGAGGATGGATTGCTGAAGATGTGGAAACCGTAAGGCGGGGGCGTGGTTTTCTGTTAGGCTAAGTTGTATGTATGCTGTTGCATATAAGTAATGGCATTGACTATTCTCTAGTGTGAAATAAATTTATGAAATCGGAAGGTTTGTCTGCTGATTTCTATCTTCTATCTGCCCTTATTATCTGTTGGACCATTGTTAAAGAACATCAAAAACTAAATCTAAAACTTACTGAACTCATTTATACAGGAACAACAAACCTATCACAAAATAATAGTTAAAATTCTCTGGCTGTTTCTAAGCTTATTTTGGATGTTTGCATTTAGGATATTTAACATGGAGTTGTTATGGTTTGGTGAACTTACAAAAATCAAATATTATTTCATGGTTGATGGATTTCTTTATTTAAGGGACTTTCAGCCGTAGGCTGGATATTATTGCATAAAATTGTTATGTTAATCGCCCCTATTCTGTATTCCATTCGAAACGGATATTCCGTGCAAAACAAAATTTTTATTAGAAATCCGTTTCGTACGGAATACAGAAAAGGGGTGATTATAACCTTCTAGAAGGACAATTTTCTTTTTATGACCATAAGACATCTATTTCATTTGCTGTTGCTATTGATTGAAATTTACTTCGAACTGAAAAAGCCTTAGTACTATGATGAATCATTAAAATTAAAAATATTGATATTTAGCATGATATTTTACACTGTGTCAGTTCCGATCGCAGCCCTTGCGGCAAATAGCGCAAGCTTGTGCGCAACGTTATCCCCGTAGAAAACGATTTTCCGAACATTAGCCGAAGTTTGACAGTTTGCCTGCTTGGAATTATTAATTTGTAAACAAGACGTTCACATTGAACAGTTCTCACATTTTGCAGCAAGTATTTCGCGATATTACCAAAATTTCCAACCGCTTCCTGCATCTATTTCCACGCCAAATCCCCTTATCGAACCCACCCGATGGGATACGAATCACCGGCCGGTGTATACAGAGAATGTCCGAAGGAAAATCCGTGCGGGAGGAAAATGTCGCTGTAAAACCAACAACACCGAACAGCAGCGGCAGGAAGAGCAACAAAAGCAAGTCCAATTCCGGTGCGAATCCACAACCGCCGACAGCATCTTCGGATCAGCAGCAACAACCTGCGGGCTCAGGGGGACGGAAGTTTAGCGATCGGCACGTAGTGAAAAAGCGCGTTCTTCCCAAATACTACACCCGGGAAAACGACATCTACGTGACGTACAAATCGGACTTTACGGTGTGTGAATCTTGCTCCTAATCGAGGGAAACATGTCAGTAAGTTCTTTTTTCCTTGCAGTTTCAATACAAAAGGTGCTTGGAAATCCTTAACTCTGCCCTAGGGGAAGCATTCCTTCACTGCACCGGACGGGCAATTAATCGAGGCATAAATCTTGCGCTAAAAATCAAGGGAGAATATCCGGAAGCATTTGATTACGAGGTAAATACTTCCACCATTGCAGTAACTGGTAAGTTCTACTTGAAAGTGTTTAAAATTCCTCTTTGATTTAGCATTAATTTCTCCTACAGACGACCTACATCCGCTGAAGGACGACGATGACTTCAGCGAGCAGCGTCGTATGAATTCCTGTCTACACATCCGGCTGTACCGTACCATCAAACTCAAGCCAACCAACTCAGCTGCTTGAACAGATTTCCAATCTGCGCTCGTCAGTCCCCTCACCCAACCTAGATTTAGATAGTTTTCAGCGCTCCCCAGAGCAGTACAATTGCCGTCAAAATAGCCCCCTCACGGAAAAAGATGTCCGACGAGGTCGAGATCAAAACCTACTTCAAGTTGGTGGACGTGGTCAAGTGGATCGGCATAACGCAGTTCGAGATACTGGTCAATCTGCTGGCCTTTCTGGTGTTTAGCATAATCCTCACGGTCAAGGCCACCACTGGGGCGCTGCAGGCCGGTCCCATTAGCACCAGCGAATGGTTGGTCATGTTCTCGCCTTTGTTCTGTGGAGATTTTTTCAACGCATACTTCTGTGTGATTGTCGGCATCCGGATGTATCTGGGCAATAAGCACCGGCAGGCCATGCACCGGCTGTCCTGGAGTATTCACTTCCTGCTGCTGACGGCCGGGTTCAAGTACCTGGTGTGTATGAAGCTGTCCGGGCAGAGTGGGCTGGAGTATAGTGAGGTGTTTTCGCCGATCTTTGTGCTCCTGCAGCTGATTGCTGTTAAGGCCTGCCAGTTCAAGCAGCAGTCCTGACGGGAGGAATGCGACGGGACATTGTTTTGGTAAGTCTGAAGATGCACTTGATATTTTTATGAAAATATAATGGAATAAGATCCTGAAGGGGGTGGCAGATCGGGCCTTTTATATCCGGAAAGAACGTTCAAGTGAATATAGTATCGTAAGACGATTAGAAACAGTGGGAGAAAAAGAAACAAAGCTTCCCACCCTTGGAAATATTATTACTATGCTAAGATTATTTAAAAAAAAAACATTCTACAACATTTTCCCAGCTACTGAAAGACAAACGACAAACTATTGTTGGGTTGGCAGCCCTGCTGTCATTTTTCTAGAAATTTCATAGTCTATTGTGTAAACATTTGTTTAAATTTGCACAAATTCGAACTGTAGCAATTAATTCAATTGTGAAACATTTGAACATCAACAGGTATTTATCATATTATCACTTAAATTTGAATACGTGATTCCGATTCACACTTTGACGGGGCGAATAGAAACAATGGCGTAGATTATTGAAGTCATTCGTTTTATGCAATCTACACCAACATAGTGCTCCCTTATTTCTTGGATAGCATAGGTTAGAAACTACAAACGAAAAGGTTCAAAAACGTACAACAAAGCAGACCCACAAACTTTGAAGCAGGTCTTAATGGCCTTAATGGACGTTGCTAACAAAAACAATGTCGTTACTCCAATAGCTGAGTATACTCAGTGATTTATCGGCATGCGAAAAAAGGAAATGTCATCAAATCCTAAGGCGGACAAACGTGCCTAACTGAATCTGACGAAGGTTTGTAAGTCCAAAGGTTTAGTGGGGTTATCCTGTTGATGTTCTCGGATGTTGCGCCGCATTGTTAAAGAGTATTTGGATAGAACGGGAAAGAAAATTTCAACCTTCATGAGAAACCTGCCAGGACCAGATTGTGTTTATTCTTTTTCGAAAAGGCATAAGAAGGAGTTCCCATACAGGATGTGCCAAAAAATCATCAACGACTTCTTCAACAAGTTATGTAAGGGACTCCTAGATGTACCACCTTCTAATATTAAATATTGTAAACTAGTATAAGAAAGGAGCAGATTCAAAACAAACTACCTTGGCAAGCTATGCCTATGTGATTTCAATATAGGCGCTGCTCGATTGGCTCTGGCTTTGACAGTTCATGTGGCTCAAAACCAGCCAGCCCGCTCCTCTCTTATACTTGACCCTCTCTATTGTAAACTATGATGAAACGAACTTGTGCGATGGACCGGGAAAAAGGAAGGTTATAGCTAGACGTGGCTACAATTATCCGGAACGGGTAATTAACAGTACTAAAGCGTCTGTATCGGTGATGTTCAGTGCTGCAGGAGATGGTACCATATTACCACCGTATGTTGTTTATAAAGCTGTCCATTTGTATAACTCATGGACTGAATGTGGACCAGAGCACGTTAGATACAACCGAGGGGTCGAAATCGGGTTGGTTCGAAAGTTCCTCAAAGATTACATCCTCAGAAGAAAGGTTTGTGTATTTGCTCATTTTTCTATGCGTTGCTTTCCCCTTCACTCAAGCGGTTTCAAAATTTTCCACGGGGAAGTATACGAGAGCAATCTTAAAATGCTTTTATTTTGCAAATGGAACATTTTATTTAAATCTGGTTGCTGCTACAGTGGTAGAAAAGCTCAAATCTATGTGTACACCTAAAAATCTGAAAAGAAATTAATTTTTCTGTTTTATTTGTCTATTGAGTAGTCCTTAAGTTTTCTACTAACATAGCATCAACCAGATTTAAATAAAATGCTCCATTTGCAAAATAAAAGCATTTTAAGATTGCACTCGTATACCTCACCGTGTAAAATTTTGAAACCATCATCACTTTCATAGTTCTTCTATTCTCCACGAGTACCAACTTTGATTTGCCAATATAGAGGTACCAGACATGTTTTGCACTTGTGTCTAGTTTCCGATAGATGTCACCGCAAACAACAGCAGTGACATCTGATGGAACATGAATGCAGAAGCTTGACAAAATGATTAATTGTTGGCCTATGTAATATTGGGCACATCGCTAAAAATCTGCTATTTATCAATTTTATCTAGATGAACGCGTTTTTGGGACGTTACTTATGGATATTTTTGGTTGCTATTGAAAATTTAGTCGATTGCTGAATTAGGGACACTTAGGCCGAACATTACCTGCATTTCCCCTATATATTAAATTGATTTCTTAACTCGTTATCAGTGAAAAAAATCGATAGGTTGAAATTCGGAAGCAATTTGAGAGTTCTGTTTGTGAGGTGCTCTGTCGATGTTCATGTAGTACAAGCCAATTCTGGACGATATGTCTTGGATTAGTCATTTGTGGTCCTGAACAGGACCGATGGGTTGGAAGCTTGGAAGCTAGTTAAGAACAATACTGTGGAATTTTTTCCTCGATGTTTTTGGAAACGATAGCGGAGCGGGCCTAAATGCCCCTAAACATAAATTCAGCAATCGACTAAATTTTCAATGGTGACAGAAAATATCCATTAGTACCGTCCCAATGAGGCGTTCATCTAGATGAAATTGAAATACCGTGGACCCCCGGTAATATGACCGGTTTTATTCAATAGATAATAAAAGGAATTTCTTGCTCAAATTTTTCCAATCGCGATCAATCATATTAATTCGAGATTGTTTTGCTTTTTCTAGCGTCCTGGAGAAAACCTTACGGTCTCTGGTTAATTGACATGGTCATGTGGTATTCGGTCATTGCGAGAATTTGTATGTACCACTTCAATACTGTTACGCATTTGACGACAAACGTTTGGTTGCTGGGTACATTATCAAAGAGCTTTGGGGGTGATGTGGCTGGTAGCAAGGCGAGCGAACGTTCAATGAAAATGACCTCTAAAATAACAATAATTTATGGTGATCCTAAAAAGCACCGTTTTGTCATAATGTTGAGCAACACGGATGAGGCTGGCAAGCTGTATGTTATTTGGAACGAAGGTGACGCACTTGGCATATAGCGAATTCGTTTATTATTCAGTTCCAACCTGGATCGGGTATCAAGATTGGGTCTGCTTGTTTTCTGACAAACGTCAGTTTGATCGTTTGTTTTTAAAACCCAGCTCAGTTTGAGGTTCGCACTGACAAAAAGTTCGGTTTCGCACTGGGTTGGAACTGGTTCCAACCCCGATAATAAACGAATTCGCTAATAGATTGCCCCAGTTGGGTGGCATGCCGCCATGTTATTGAAATCAACATCTGAAACGTCACAATTCCAGTGTGAACTGCAAAAATGGCGTGACTGAATTGGGTTCTTTAAGGGTATTGAGGTAAATGCATATTCGTAATCTTCATTGAAAATGGAACGCAAACCCAAAATTTCATCAATTTTGGTACACTGGAAGTATTTTAAATAAGTACGATTACATTTGCAAAAATCACCTTATTAGCGCCCCTCGGTGTCACTTTGTATAGGAGAGAGCTGTCAGTTTGTCAATTTAGTGTCAAACAGTGAAGTTATTATTTTGCTTTAAATCTTGATTTAAAAATCGAGATGAAAGCGTGTGAGCTCGAAAAAAATATTGCTATGCTCAGAAAACGAAGCTCTTCCAGATGATATATATTAACCGATATATTTTTCAAAATTAAAGAACCCAATTGTCTTATTTTTATCAAATGAAATTATTTTTCCTTTTATGCCATATAAATGATTTAATTCGTGGTAGAAAATCAGAAAATAATATTTTATGAGTCCTAAGTTTATTTTTCACAAAATGTAAGCAAAAGTATTAAGAATATCCATAATATCAGTCACGCCTTTTTTGAATTCTGGATTGAATCTTCTATTTGTTTACAAATTATGAGCTGTCAGTGGGGCCCACAATTCGCGGGCCCGCAGCGATGTTAGCTCTTTTCAAGGTAAGGCAAACAAGATAGGGATGCCACCTAGCTGGATTGCCCACGATGTCAATCATACAAGGTCTGGAACAACGGGAACAACAGGCAGCTTACTAGTGTTAGAAGCATAAATGTTGTAAACATTACTGAGCAAGAAAATGCCGATGTCACGGCAGCACAACATTCCATACTGCGATTGGCAGACGTGTCGTCACAGAAAACAGCTGTTTCGTGTAAAAAGATAAACATTGCGATGAAATACGACCACCACTAGACATTTCTACATTTCACTAATACCAACAAGCCGGTTGGGCCAGACCTTGTATAATTGACATCGGATTGCCCACAGATTGCACCAATACATTTAGCTCACGAAGAAGCTGATTTCGTTCCATAGACGAGTGCACGAATGGATTTGAGTTCACTCACTCGACAAAAAGTGACACAACAGCGGGGCCCTGTTTACTAAAAATGAACACATGAATAATACTCGCGTAACATTTGAAAAGGGCCTATCAACTTTTGAAACTTTTGAGGATGATTTGACGTGAGGTGCGCTTTTCAAGACTCCAGATGACTTTTTTGTTCGACGCAAGAAATTCACCCGGAGTGAGAGTAAGAGCGTGTGATAGAAAACATGAACATGAATGGCGGCAAACCCCACTCTCATTTTATCCTCCTTCGCTCACAAGCTTTGAAGCGCAGCGGAATGATTTGGCAGTAAGCGTTCTACTCACTCCTCAGAAAAATGCTACGCTCGGCTCATTTTAAACTCGCGAGCGGGGCTTCATCAAGCCTGTCAATATGTTGCCCAAAGACGTAATCCTACGTAAAAAAAACTAAAATCTTTCGAAGAAGTTCAGGACTCATTGTAGATGTTCAGGGAACAATGTATGAGTTATAGGAAGTACGTACGTAAGTTCAGAAATCTTATCTTCAGATAAGTTCAATAGATTGGGAAGAAGTTCAGGGAGCTTTGTTTGAGTTCATGGAACTGAGTTTCAAGAATCTTTGTGGAAGTACAGGGACCTTCATAGAAGTTCATGAAACATGAATGAATTTTAGAGAACATTGTCGATATTCACGGATTTTCAATAGGATATAACCTGGGTCTGGCGGACTCGTAATGGATTTCGAACCAATTTGAACTGTCAAAATCGAACCATTTTTTACTGTTCATATAAGAGCTCATATGGAAGAAACAGATCGGGAGTATTGTAATCTGAGTAAAACGTAGTTGTTATTATTTTTGGAAACATATTCATAGTTTTGATGAACTGGGGTTTCCGGATCAATCTCGCAAAAAATCAACCACGCGCGGCGCAAGAAACGATCCTTCGGAAAGCGAAATAAACTTCTCTCCACCGGTGCACTTGCACGTAACATCGCATTTTAACTGCTTAGGAACTTTTATGAAAACCAAATATTATTGATACAGTAGAAAACCGGAAAATTCGACACGCGATTTTACTCCCAATCGGTACATAAAACATAACGTCGGACATAGTGCGCTGTATTTGTACAATGATGCGCCATAATGCACACCATGTCCGACGCTTTGTTGTTGTACAGGACGAGAGTAAAATCGAAAGTCGGGTGTGGGGTTTTCCGGTGTCAAACGCGACCGACAATAACAACGAACTACAACAGACTACAACTACCAATCGATATTTCAAGAGAGTCACTTACAATCTTGCACACATTTGCTTTGTTTATCAATTTGACAACCGTTCGACAACCGAAGCTGGCTGCGATTCGACTTCGCCAGACCCAGGATATAACTTAGGTCCTCTGAATGTTTTTGGAACTTTTGAAAAAAATAAATGGCTGATGAAGTATTATTTTCCAAATTTCAAATGTTATTTATAATAATAATTTGAGAAAATTGCACAAACTCGTAGGTGTTACAATTCCTAGACCATTGTTTTTTAGAGTATTTCCACCTCCGTCCGTTACCATACTGACAAATATGTGGGATTGATCTCGGCCTCTTAGATGTTAGTAGCACTATCTCCAGTAATTGAGGACAGCTCTCCACGTCCTTGCAACTGCTGGGGCTGGGAAGAATTGTTAGTTGGACGTTTACTTAAGAAAGATGCAGAGAACTCTACGACCTCATTTTATAAGTATCACAGGAATTTACGTGCGTTAAGCGTTGCTGGCAGATGATAATAGCAATGAGGATAGAATTAGGCATTGTGAAAAATTGCAAGGAAGGGAAATGGGCCTTGGATTAAACTCCCGACCTTCTGCTCAGTAAACAGAAACGGTAACCACTAAGCTACCGAGCCCGTCTCCAGCTAATAAATTGCTTATTCCACTTTTAATCAACTTAAATTGTTTGTGGGGTGCGTTTGGAACATTTACCATTGATGCGATTCTTCCTGTCTCATAGCAGCGGTCGTATGAAAAGAGAGGAGAATTTCCAGTAATTTTTTATATGTTACCTTCACTTAAGGGTTCCACGAAGAAGAACAAAAAGTGGGATTTTCTTATCTAAACTTACATACAAAATTTAAACGCTTTGTGCAAAATAAAGTTTGTAACCAAACTAATTCCTACATAATCAGGACCTGAATTGGAACCCATGGACCAAAACTTGCATTACTTTAAATCCCATTTTAGATATTGCTCGTATTCCGTTCCTCCTTGACAGTTGCATAAAACCTTCGCATATCGTTTTGTTCAACGCTTTCTTGCACCACAGCAGCAGCATTGCATATCGCCATACCTACTGTAAATGAAATCGAAACATCACATCCTGTTACAACATACACCGCGCAATGAATGACAAGGCTGTAGCGCCTCAGGTTCCAAACCATTTTTGGCTATCGAATTTCAACAACAATGAAAATTTACAAAAGAGGCATCGCAGGCCCATCGACTGTTGCTGTTGCTATGGTCATACATGGTACAAGCACAAGGTACTTAGTCAATCGATGAATGGGCTGATCGGCGGTGGGCTGGCGAAGAAAGGCTATAGGAAGAAAGGAAGGAAGGAAGCAAGAAGCCGGTGGTGAAGAGACGTATCTTTCATCAATCGAAAGTGAAATGAAATTGCAATAAATAAAATATATGATGTGTACAACACGTAACATTCAAGAAAGCCATCGCCAAAAGCATCTTTCGCACCTCGCGCTATGTATCGGAGCTTTAGGCTTAATAAGACCATGTGCGTGTGCAAAGCCAGCATTCCTTCGCGCGTTGCTTATGCGGACGACGATCGAATTGGAATTGCAAAAAAATAAAATAAAATAAAACAAAAAATGGATGACGGGCCGAACTGGCAGGATACCAGCGCCATCAGCGCGTAGTGGAGGTGCGATTGACCCCTCGAGGTGCGGTCTTCGGTACAAAACAAAAAACCGGATTAGCTTTCTTCGCTTAATTATACGGTAGTCAGGGGGTTATGGTGGGACGCTGAAGCGGCGAAATTTGCGTGAACCGGCAGAAATAGTGTTTCATTGTGGAATTGGGTATTTAGATTTGCAATTGAACGAAAAGGTTGTGAGACGATTATGATAAGTGGACCCTACACCACTGCCTGTATTGACGATAATTGTATTGTCAATACATTCTATATTGACGTCAATACATCGAAATTGACCTGTATTCAATATAATTGTCAATAATTCTCTACCGCGTCATGGGTCGGGGCCACCGGCTTTAATTCCCTTCCGAAGGAAGATGCGACCAGAGCTTTTTTTTGCCTCGAAATATCTCAACGACCATGGCTGGGGTTATACGTAGACCCACTGATTGGAGAAAGGGGCGTCATATAAAAAAAGCCAACGGTGCAGTAAACCCTCACTACGCCTCATTCATTCAAAATAAACCTAAACGAAACACGTCTCAGTTTAATTGGTTTACCGGAAGCTAGGCTGTACAACTCTTGGAAAACAAATTGTCACTCCATAAACCCATTTGCATCAGGTAGTGGTTTGGTAACTAAAGAAAACATCCGTGCCCTGGACACCGATATCGCTATTCTCATAATCACGTAAGATTTGATGTTCAGACGCAAAAACGTTGTAAACTACAAATGGTCATGTCCGCTTCGAAGGGCACACCACTTTGTCTGTACGCATATGTCAACTTTCGGTGCCTACGGTCACGTAGAGAAAATCGCTCTTCCAAAGCATCTACAAACAAACATTCCATTCAGTAGGCACTTGTACGGCATTGTTGAAAAACAATAACACATCAAGTCGTAAAGCTACATAGCTTGCATAGAGAGAAGGTGAAATGTTATCTCCGGAATCCACGTGCGCCTTTTACTGTCCAATCTGCGCGTGCGTCTAATTGACTAACGGAAAAATCGAGCATTACCTATATGGAATTGTGGAGGTGGACTGTTATCGAAATTAACCGCACATGAAAAGTACAAGAAATTGGGAACTCAGTCTATTTACAAACGCAAAGTATATGCCTAGGACTTGTCGTTGAACGCCGAAATTATTGCCCACAAACAACTCGAGTGCGAGAAAAGTGGCCAATTTTGAACTGGGTCAGTGATGGCTCCGCTTCATATTGCAGTGCGAGCGGACACTCGCGCGGCTTGGTTCATGCCGCAACAATTAGGCATCAGTCTCATTAGCGGATCTTTATATAGAAGCAGACCGCAAAATTAGGCGATTAATTGTTTTAAACTTTTGCGTCCGTAAGCTTTCCATGGAAAATCAAAAAAACAAAAACAACAATAAGGTCTAAATATTTGTTGGCCCCTTATTTACTTTATCTATCCTTGCGGTTCCGTCAAAAACGTCTACTGTTACAATTTTTTTGAGAATTCTAGAAGGAATGGTAGAAGACATTATACAAATATGTGAAGCAGTCCCAGGAACTACAGAAGAGTTTATTAGAATCCTTGAAGCATATCCAAAAAATTCTTAAATAAATCGTAAAGCCAGCCCCCGTGACTTGAAATCATTAATAAAATCAGTTCAAAATAAATACAAACAGGCAAGGGGCTATTCATAAACAACGTAGAGTGTTTATGAGACGTTTCAGACCCCCGCTGTCCCCCTACCTAGACAATCGTGTCCACGTCGACTAAAGTGTCCACGCGGCCTATGAACAGCCCCTATAAAGTCCATTCTGGAGGCTGCGCACAGTGGTTTAAAAGTGCAAATTCGTGAACTTAATTGTTTTCTGAGATGTACGTACGTTTTAGCATTAAGGTGTCTTCAGAAGATTTTCATAGTTCTGGATTCCGCACCTTTTGGAATGTTCACCTTAATTTTTCTTAAGGTGCAACTGCACTTCAAAAAACTAACTTTTTTATATTAACAGATATCGAGATGATGTCTTGTACAAATTTGTAGGGCTTTCAATTTCAAGAAACTTTGCTGAAGACATCAAGTTGCCATGACTTCATTGTATGAAGATATAAGAGATTATTTGCCAGTTGCACCTTAAAATCAGTTGTTTGAGTTTTTCTATGTCTTATTCGCGTTGTATCTCTTTGGTGTATTCTGCAAAGTTTTAGATAATATTTAAACACACAACTTTTCTCAAGACACCAAAGTGCTATGATTTAATTGGCGAGAGATACAGTGATTTTTAGGCAAAAAATCACCCTTTTTCAAAAAGCTATAACTAAGCTGGCCGCAAATTGCCGCACTTGCAACAAGTTTCATTTGAAAGCTCAGAATTTGTACTTGAAATGTTGCGGAGATCATTAGTATCCGTAAGTATCCTGGAAACTGTGGTGGATTTTAGTAAACAAAGATTTAAGATTTTTGTATGGGGCTATTCAAGTAAAAACGATATTTTGCTCACTAACAATGGTCTTGATTTTTTGTTTAATTTCTAGTTTGTTTTTACTTATTTTAAACTAACTTAAAAGTAAAATAACATGTTAAACTAATCCAAACTTAAAACCAAAGTAACAATTAAAAATTTCTGATAAACAAATTAAACTTCAAAATCATCTGAAACATCATGTTCATCCTCCGAATCCATTTCTTCTCCATCATCTAAGCTCAACCAGAACTTTGCGTCTTGAGACAAATTTGTTGTCTCCTTTTTGGGGCTTTTCCGCATGCTTGAGATTAGTGGATCTGAAGACACTAGCAAACGGCGAATCAAATCAAGATTCAAGATCGTTCTGGAACATTTTCTAGTGTGGTCTCGGCGGTATCGTTTGAGGTCTTTATTCCTCGATTCCTGTGCTTCTTCGGAAAGCTGTCCGATAGGAACCGTGAAATGATTGATGACCTGGGCACCATGAATCAGGATTTTATGCACTGAAGCTGGCATGTAGTACCAGGGGTATAGGTCCACTAGATACTTTGCTGTTTCAATGCAATAACTAGAAAACCGTTCCGTGTTGATTTTGTGCCCTGAATATTGTATTGTTTGTATGTACATCTGGTTTTTCAGTATTCCATTTTATTACCTGTAATATGGTACCACATCGTTCCAGTGCTGTCACATCCAGTCCAGTTATTGCAGCTGTTTTCTTGGGATCGGAAAAGAAACGTCGGGCAGTATTGCCGTCGTTGGACGTTCCAGATCCTCCAGGCTTAGGCTTGTCAACAATCAGGCCAGTTTCCACTTTGAACCGTTTTTGGATTTGATTCTTTCTAATCTTCATGGCTTGAACATTCTGTCCTCTTACCTGCCATTTTTTAATTTCAAGTCGGTAAGACAAGTGAAGAAAATATTCCATAAAGCTATAAAATATTGATATTGTATCAAACCATAATACTTAACACTTAATTTTAATAAATCTCACCGGATCCAGGCATGCAAAGTTGAAAGCCCAAACTGGAAAGCATCGCTGTTCTCCACGCGTTCAGTTACTGAATCAAGATTGTTCATCAATTTCGGGGTTGCATTACAAATATAGCAAGTTTGTGACGATTTGTTGCCCGTAACAGCATTGCAGACCTTTCCGTCTACCATTGTCAAAACCATCTCATAGCGCACAATAATGGTACGGCCTTCTACCGTAATTACTGTTGGAACAAGCTGGTCAATCTGATTCTCTATATGTTTCTTCTCGTTGATTGATACTTCCGTAGTTTCACTCACGAGCTGAATCCTCACAGGTCTACAGAATCGGGTTGATGATGGTCGAGGATTTTGGAACAAAACTTTTCCGTTTACATCTGCCTTAATAGGAACTAAGGAAGTAATAAACATATTTGAATCACTAGATTCTCCGTCGTCATTCTCAAATTTTTGTTTGTATTCCACATGTCCGCTGCTGCCATCGAATCCCCATTTTACCAAAAGTACAACCTGAGGAAAATAAACTATTGGTTCAAAGCCTCTATAATGAAAATAAAAAAGGTACAACCTGCTTGAGCTCGTCATCTGAGAAATCTTCAAGATGCTCCTTGTTTGCCAAAACAATCCTACTTGAGGTATGGTCCAAAAGCTTTTGAAGATTTACTTCGGCATTTTTTTCATCAACCATAATAAATTGATCTTCCGGATAGCACTGTTTCTTGGCATTGACAATTTTGTTGTACGACGGGTAAATATTCACGTTTCTCAGTTTTGCTTCTCCTTGGATTTTGTGGTATTGTGACTTGGTCAAGTTGGCATCTATGATCATTGCTAGTGCTTCCAGGTCAGAATACTGTAAGGGCTGCTTCTCCTGAGAATTTCTCCACGAAACAAGTATCTTTGATGCTCGGGTAGGGGTTGTCATTGTTGCTTCCTTCACTACTTTTGCCGCATCTACGGATCCACCTTCACGCAACTTCATTTGAGTAGCGTAAGTCAAGTTGTTAACGGAATGACCCCGTCTTAGATACGCAGTCTTTCGGCGTTTTAAAGCATCAGAACTATCTCGGAAAGGTGTCGTTGTTCTACCTCGGCTTGTTGAAGGAAGTTCAGAGAGCAAGAGAGTGGGAAGATTGAAGGGTTTTTTCGAAGTAGCGGATATTGCATTTGATCATTTTTTCCCGGATCGGTGGAACTTGCGATAAAGCTTTTTAAAATATTTGCCAATCGGTAACAGAGCCTTCTCCACATCATCTCTATTTAAATCGGACTCGTCAATGTTGTACGCTTTATACACTTCTTGACTCATTTTTCGAACTTTTTCAATTTCACTTCCTTGGGTTTCCTTCCAGAGTTGCAGCAACTTACGCTTATCAATTTTAACTGAACAAAAAAGTTAGCATGTTCCTTCAATGTTTCACAATTTTCAATAAGTTTTACGAAGATTGAAATCAATACCTGATGAATAATTGGACATTTTCGATGGATGTTTCTTGAAAACGATGTTCTGATCTTCTCTTGGTACTTGAAATGCAGTAACAGGTCTTACGACAGCAGCCGACAAACTATATTTTTTTTTCAAATAAAATATATAGTTTGCTTTGATCATTTTCCCTCCTTAAAAACAAATTACAGTCGAATCTCCCTAGCTCGATATCAAAGGGTCCATTGTGTAAGAGAGGATGTCAAAATCTTTTTGTATTAAAAACATCACTTTTAAATTCGGTGTTATGTTTTTATTAATCTTACATGTTATTTTACTTTTAAGTTACTTTAGAATAATAAAAAACAAACTAGAAATTAAACAAAAAAAAAAATCGAGACCATTGTTAAATAGCAAAATATCGTTTTTACTTGAATAGCCCCATACAAAAATCTTAAATCTTTGTTTACTAAAATCCACCACAGTTTCCAGGATATTAACGGATACTAATGATCTCCACAACATTTCAAGTACAAATTCTGAGCTTTCAAATGAAGCTTGTTGCAAGTGCGGGTACTCCCCTCACCATCCCTCTCCAAAGGGGGAGTTTGGTAAAGAGAGATGAAAAAACCGATTTGTACCTTCCTTAAAAGTTTTCCTAGCTCGCTATCTACTATCTATATGCAATTTTCATACTGCCGTACTCTAACGGAACTATCAACTCTAGACTTCCATCTCCTCCATCTATCGTATAAAAATTACCACTTTAGTCTGTTATTTGAAATAAGCATCTTTAACTAAGTATTTCCCACTTTTTCTTAAACTAGAAGCTGCCATCTTTGATTTCAAAATGGCGTCGCATATAAATTTTCGATCTCTAGAGGTCACCCCGATTCCAGTGCGTGAAAGAGCTCGGCAAGATCGGTGTTGATGTAGTTTTTTTTTAACTAGTTCATTTATTTGGAAGGCTCAATCGCGTTAGCTTTACGGAGCCGATAGTTCATTGTTCTTTGTTTGTAACAAAATTCACTTAATTCTATGTCTAGTAGGAGTTGGGCCGAATACTCGCGGCTTACTCGAGTTTAGAGAGGTACATTGTCGAAGGATAGCATCAAGGGAGGAGCTTGGGGGTAAGGTTTCGTTGTCTCATCAGAGCGTTGTCGCCAGTATAAACGGTAGTTTCGTCTGGAGTTCGACCGGCTATGGTGACCAGTGGGCGTCGATGAGGCTCATCGAGACGGGGGGACAAGACAAACAAAAACCAATAAAGAGCGACAAAAGACAAAGGAATTAAATTATTATACTAGACGTTTGAAGAAACACATAAACCGACTTTATATAGCAGATATCGCGAGTTCCCAACACGTCTCTGATAGGAACATAGGGTTGTCTTCCTTGGGCCTCAAGGGTATTCAAAAGTCGCTCTCTGGCGGCGTCATTATCCGTACATTGCCAAACTGCGTGATCGATGTCCACGAGGTTCATTGTATTGAGATGAGCATCTCTTCTTTCCTTTATTTAACGTTGTTACGTATTAATTTTGGATACTATATTACCACTGTCTGATGTATTAAGAATAAGCTTTTCACACGTTTGAGTAAACACTTTGAAGCGTGCATCTACGTATTTGATGCTGCAAGGGCCACATCGCTTGAAACAAGACAACCAATGAAAATTTCACTGCCAACATCATTCAGCAGCAGATCTGCTGACAACTCTTCCGCCACACACACACCCACATGAACCTGCACAGTAGTAGACCGTCATCGTGCACAGAAGTAGTGTCTCGAAAACTCGACGAATCTTAGCAAAGATCGCTTCGCATCGCAGTAATAAAACTGGAACACCGGTTCGGAAATTTCAAAACGATCAAAAGGTTAGTAAAGTGGAACAAGACGACAAACAAAAACTAATAAGTTTCTCGTCACATATTAGCACCACACGAACTGAACGCACGTAGTACGTGTCAATCACATTGAGGGAGTGGTTCACGGAGAATTTCAACCGTGGTAGCACATCACCATCGAATTAACCGATCAATACCACGACAGCGGGAGCCAAAATCACCCTGGCGGTGTTCGATTACGGCACATTACCACGTTGGGAGACAAAAGCCTTCTCGAAGAAGTGAGTTGCCGCAGATGAAACCGCCATCCCTTTGAAACTAACCAAAGGTGTCCCAGGGCTTTTGTTTCGAGTGCTCTATTCACAGGTCGGATCTCCTCGCGGTGATACAGGGTAGGTGCCAGAACGGTAGGCTCATCGAGCGACGTGTTGGCCGTACGACTCCTAGCGACAGGTCGCACGGATTCGAAGCAGCAGTGCACGCCGAGGGCAGGAGACAGTGTTGACCGGACACAGGTCATCACCATAGGCGAGAACCATCCACGAAGAGAGCGAGAGGGAGGCGCAGCCACTCGCGATTCGCCTCAAGTTGAGAGGTCATCGGCGCAGTCGATTATCGATCGTGTCGGGCCACGGCGGATGCGAAGCGTTCGGTGGTAATCCGGCGGGGATCCCAAGCAGCCAAGTGAACGAGAGCATCGGTGTGCCGTGTGTGTCGTGCCCATTCAATTCGAGCGGCGCAGGTTCACCCACATCGAGCGGCGCAGGTTCATCCACATCGAGCGGCGGCAAAGGTAGCACCCGGCCGGTATTTCGTGAGTACTCACAGGAAGAAAATTATGTTTAGTTAGAAAGAAAAGTAGGGCAAGAGCGGAGGCGCAAAGCGCGATGAAAGGAGGCAAGGACAGTGACAAGGAGGCAGGTAGGAGAAAATGAGGTGGCGGAACATGCCAATAATAAAAGCTTGCCTATGTTGATTTTGTAATTTGTTGGGGTGTTTATTTTGCTAGCCGATTCGACCCAAGCTTTCCCATACAAGCAAAAGTCGTATGCAACAACGTCGGTCTCTGTTCCGCAATCTAGTGCCAATCACCGACGGACATCGATTGCCATCCATGGACGGCAACCAAATGTACAGGAAGGCAGCTTCCACACCTGCGTAGGATATCGCACCCGTTCAACACACATGGGCCGGGACCAACGGCTTTACTTCCCTTCCGAAGGAAGACGTGACCAGAGATTTTTATGCCTCAGAAAAATCCCACCGACATCGGCTGGGATTGAACCCAGACCCATCGGAGTGTTACAAAGCAGTCACGCTTACCACTACACCACCGGCGCCGGCGGAGATGAGCATCTAGCGAGTAGTGGTTGGACATAAGTCTACTCATCACGCGAATGAAGTCACGACTAAAGTCCAAGCCTTTAAACCACGCTCTCGAAGAAACATTAGGAATAATTGAATGTAACCACCGTCCAAGATTTCCATTGTCCCAATCGGTTTGTAAACTCGAAAGGGTACTCTGATGCACTAAATGGTAAAATTCATCGTGTAAAATTTGCCTGTCGTAAAATTCGCCTTCCTGCGCGCCCACATTTGCGAGAGAGTCCGCCTTCTCATTGCCTGTGATTGAGCAATGTGAGGGGACCTATATGCAATATGAGGTAATCACCAGCACACTCATCTGCTCCCTTACCTTTGAAAGGAAATGAGTGCCTACCTTGTTTCATCGACCTAATAGCCTCAATCGAACTGAGACTATCCAAGAAGATGAAGTAATGGTCTGCGGGCATGTTGAAAATCATCTCCAATGCGAAATTGATTGCTGCCAGCTTAGCAACAAAAACGGAAGGCGCTAGAGTTTTCATTGAAGACACCGGAGTCAGTGGATCCACTGAGACGAGACCGTCTGTAAAATATCTGTTCACGCAATTGACGTGTTGGTACTTTTCAGTAAAAATACGCAGGATAATAATAGGTCGAAGTTGATCGGGAATACCATGAGTTGCTTGTTTCATGGTCAGATCATATTCAATTGAGGAACTGCGATTGGTGAAGTAAGCACGGTCTGGAGTGTAACAAGGAAGACACATATCTGACGATATGTTACTTACCTTACGAATCAGGCTAAGGCCTTGTTGTCCTCTGCTGTCCGAAGAAGTCGTCTCCACTCAACTCGATCCATGGCCACACTTCGCCAGTCTCGTAGTCTGCGAATGGTCCGCAGTTCGCCTTCCACTTGGTCGATCCACCTTGCCCGCTGCGCGTCTCTTCCTCATGTTCCTGTTGGGTCGCTTTCAAGAACCATTTTCACTGGGTCGTCGTGCAGCATTCTTACGACTTGCCCAGCCCACCGTAGTCGCCCAATTTTGCAATGTGGACGATGGATGGTTCTCCCAGCAGCTGGTGCAATTCGTGGTTCATTCGCCTCCTCCACGTTCCGTCATCCATCTGCACTCCACCGTAGATGGTACGCAACACCTTCCGTTCGAAAACACTAAGGTTGGTCCTCCACGAGCATAGTCCAGGTCTCGTGGCCGTAGAGGACCACCGGTCTAATCAGCGTCTTGTAGAAAGTCAACTTCGTGCGGCGGCGAATTTTATTCGACCGGAGCGTCCTCCGGAGTCCAAAGTAGGCACGATTCCCTGACATAGTGCGTCTTTGAATTTCTCTGCTGGTATCACCAGTGAGCCCAAATACGCGAACTCATCGATCACCTCGATTTCGTCACCGACAATCTGAACTCGGGATGGGAGGCTAACATTGTCTTCCCTAGAACCTCTTCCTTTCATGTATTTTGTCTTTGATGCGTTGATGGCAAGTTCAATCCGCCTAGCTTCAGCCTTCAGTCTGATGTACGTTTCTGCCATCGTCCCAAAGTTCCGTGCCATGATGTCAATGTCATCGGCGAAGCCAAGAAGCTGGATGGACTTCCTGAAGACCGTGCCGCTCGTGTCTATCCCAGCTCTTCTGATCACACCTTCTAACGCGATGTTGAATAGCAGACATGAAAGTCCATCACCTTGCCGTAACCGCCTTCTAGATTCAAAGGGACTCGAGAGTGTCCCCGATACTCGAACAACGCGCATCACTCGATCCATCGTCGCCTTGACCAATCGCGTCAGTTTATCCGGAAGTCCGTACTCGTGCATAATCTGCCATAGCTGATCTCGATCGATTGTGTCGTATGCGGATTTGAAATCGATGAACAAATGATGTGTGGGCACGTTGTATTCGCGGCATTTCTGCAGAACCTGCCGAATCGCAAAAAAATGGTCCGTGGTAGCGCGGGCACCCATGCATCCCGTCTGGTATTGCCCCACGAACTCTTTTGCAAATAGTGACAGGCGGCGGCATAGAATTTGGGAGAGTACCTTGTAGGCGGCGCTTAGCAGTGTGATCGCGCGGTAAAGGGTGTCCACGATGAAATTGCCACACACAAAATTGATTCGCAAAATTCGAGTTTTCATCCGATTGCGATCAAATTTTCAGGGATTGAGAAATAACTATTAAACTTCATTTTACCATTTTACTCGTATTTTATTTACAGTCCATACGCAAATGCCCGCACCTTGGCCTTAACCCCGGCCATAAGATTCTGCACAACCTGTGAATCAACCGTTTTTTGCATGTAAACCCATACTTTCTTCAGTTCCTCGACTGTCTTCACTACCTTAGGTCGTTTAAGAAGGTGCTGCTTCATAATCGCCCAGTACTTCTCGATGGGGCGGAGCTCCGGAGTGTTGGGAGGGTTGAACATTTTCGGCACGAAATTGACCTTATTGTCCGCATACCACTTCAGCACGTCCTTGGAGTAGTGGCATGAGGACAAATCCGGCCAGAAGATTGTTGGAACGTTGTGGGCCTTCAGGAGAGGAAGCAACCGCTTCTGGAGGCACTCTTTTATGTACACCTGTCCGTTCATCGTGTCCTGGGTCACAAAAGGTGCACTCCGCTTCCCGCACGTGCAGATGGCTTGCCAAACCAGGAATTTCTTCGCAAATTTGGACATCTTCTGAGTGCGGACATGCTCCGGAACGCTGAACTTATCCTTGGTCGTGAAAAACAGGTTGCCGGGGATCTGTTTGAAGTCGGCCTTCACATATGTTTCGTCGTCCATGATGCAGCATTCAACTTTCGTCAGCATGTTGAGGTACAACTTCCTGGCACGGGTTTTGGCGGACTTGTTCTGCTTCTCGTCGCGATTAGGGGCCTTTTGTACCTTGAACGTTCGAAGCCCAGCCTTAGTTTTGGCCTTCTGGACAAAACTTCGGCTTAGGTGCAGCTTCTTAGCCACATCCCTAACGGAGGCGTTCGGATTTCGGTTGAAGGCCCCAACTACGCGGTTGTGATTTTTGGTGTTGTACGGAATACTTTTTCCTTCACTTCTGGGCTTCCGATCGGTGGTCAACCGTTCCTCGAACCGCTTAATCACTCGCGACATCGTGGAATTCGCGATTCCCAACGTTTTAGCGATGGAACGATGCGAGAGATCCTTGTTCTCGTGATGAATGCGCAAGATTTTATCACGCACGATCTGTTCTTTCGACTCCATTTCCGCGAGTTTTGATCACAGGACTTTAAAACATACGACCTTCCATCCACTCCTCCGGTAATATCTCCTCCTTCCAAATCTTGGCAATTTCCCAGTGCAGCGCTCTAGCCAGTGCTTCACCACCGTATTTTAATAGCTCACTTGGTAGTTGACCAGTTGCTTTGTTGTTCTTCAGCCGACCGATATCCTCCTCAACTTCTTGAAGATCAGGGGCCGGTAGCCTGTCGTCTTCTGCGCGTGCTCCAAGGTATGTTGCCGTGCCACCTTCGTTTTCTGCTGCTTCACCGTTGAGGTGCTCGTCATAGTACTGCTTCCACCTCTCAATCACCTCACACTCGTTCGTGAGAAGGTTACCGTCCAAGTCCTTGCACATATCGGCTTGCGGCACGTAGCCTTTGCGCGAACTGTTGAGTTTCTCATAGAACTTCCGTGAGTCGTTTACGCTGTACAGATTTTCCATCGCCTCGCGATCGCCTGTATTCCTGCTGACGCTTCTTTCTTCGGAAAACCGAGTTCTGTCTGTTCCGCGCTTGTCTGTATCGCTCCACATTCAATTTCGTGCGGTGTTGCAGCATTCTCGCCCGTGCTGCATTCTTCTCCTCTACTAACAGTTTGCATTCGCCGTCAAACCAGTCATTTCTTCGGTCCGGGATAGCAGTACCTAGTGCCGCCGCAGCAGTACTACCTATGGCGGAACGGATGTCCCTCCAGCCATCTTCAAGAGAAGCTGCGCCAAGCAGTTCTTCCGTGGGTAGTGCAACTTCCAGCTGCTGCGCGTAGTCCTGGGCAACTCCGGCGTCCCATAGTTGCTCAATGTTGGGTCGCGGCGTTCGACTTCGACGGGTGTTATGCACCGTCGAGAGTTTTGAGCGCTTGCATACTGCAACTAGATAGTATTCCGAATCTATGTTCGCACTGTGGTACGTGCGGACGTTGATAATGTCGAAGAAGAATTTCCCGTCGATTAGAACTTGATCGATTTGGTTTTCTGTGTGTTGGTCAGGTGGGGCGGGGGAAAAAGGTACTTCGAACAACCATACCCCGAGAGGCTGCAAAGCTCACGCATCGTTGGCCGTTGTCGTTCGATACGTCATGCAGGCTGTTTGGCCCGATTGCCGGTCTATACATTGTCTCCCGTCCTACCTGAGCGTTTATGTCGCCGATGACGATTTTGACGTCCCGTTGCGAACAGCCGTCGTACACCTGATCCTGCTGCGCACAGAACGCGGGTCGGGTCTCCCTTCGTGTGGGCAGTGCACGTTGATGATGCTGTAGTTGAAGAAATGGCCCTTAATCCTCAACTTGCACATCCTCGCGTTGATCGGCTGCCAACCAATCGCGTGTTGGCGCATCTTACCAAGCACTACAAAGCCGGTTCCTAGCTCGTTGGTGGTGCCACGGCTCTGGTAGAAAGTAGCCGCTCGATGGCCACTTTTCCATACCTTTTGTCCCGTCCAGCAAAGTTCCTGCAGTGCTACGACTTCGAAGTTGCGTGGTTGAAGTTCGTCATAGATTAACCTATCGCAGTCCGGGAAGCCGAGCGATTTGTCTGTGCCGATTGTTCCGATCCGTATTTCTTGCTTCAGTATTTGCAACTTTGTTTTTTTTCAGGGCGGCTTGTTGGGCCTGCTCCAACCTCCTGTCTCGCCGGGGGACCATCGTGCACAGCTCTGTTTAGAGTTCCACGCTGGCACTAGGACGGTGATCAGCCGCTCCTAACATGGAGAACAGACGCCGTTTTGAGCCGCACCTCCATGATGAACAGACACTCAGGTATGGTGAAGCATTTCCTCTATCACCGTACTATGGTTACCGCGCCAGTGTTCGCGTCGCACCTCTTCACTTTGCTATTGCCGGACTGGCAACATTGCCCAGGCTACGCCACCCAGCTGTGTTCATGTTTCAGCTGGTAGTCTTTTGTTATCATATGACTCAGGGAGGCGTAAAGTAGGAACTTGTGAGGACCAGAGCTAGGGATTCCGCTCCTTCCAGGTTGTCAACTCACCATTTTGTAGCCCAATAGGTTCTTTAGTAGGAATGACACTAATGAAGACTGCTCATTGTAGTCGAAATACGTATCTGTCATGGATACCAAAATTGGAATTAAAAGGAAAGAAAAATGTCGATTTTATTGACCACCCTAACTCAGAAAAGTGCACCCTAAGAGCGAAATTAAAAAAAAATACTATTCTAAAATTTATCAATGAATCGTCACCTTCGGAAGGGAAGTAAAGCCGTTGGTCCCGGCCCATGTGGGTGTTCAATGGGTACGATATCCTAAGCAGGTGTGGTAGCTGTCTTCCTTGCACATTCGATTGTCGTCAATGGATGGCAATCGATGTCCGTCGGTGATTGGCACTAGATTGCGGAACAGAGACCGACGTTAAATAAAGGAAAAGCACCCATTATCGTCCACAAAGACGTATTTCTACGTCAAAAATTAGGTTTTTGGGGCTTGTTCATACAAAAATGCTCCGTTTCAACTTCCACAGTGCGGTCCCAGGACATCATCGATATTCGCGTCCAGAAAGAGATACTACAAATTCGAATTCGGTGTCGGAAAAGAGTGCCGGTGTTGTGCTGCCTTTAGTCCGTGTAGGGTTTGCTTCAGCACCCATTTTCTTGATCATCCACGACGTACATTGAACGTCTTCAGATCAAGATCCGAAAAAAAACAATGAATGTTCGACCTGCTGACCCCTTTTGGTCAGCCATATTTTTTCGATGAGCGATGAACATTATTCATATGCATTCCTTTCGTACGGGTCCATATGGCATTGAACCTCATGATTAAGTGCTTAACCCCTCAGTGCTCAGTTTCAATTGATACAAATCAAAGTCCGCGTCAGGCAATGTGTTTGCTCCCTCCATGGTAAATACCTACTGAAACTCATTGCGCTATTTCCTCTTCCACATTTTCCATTGATCCGAAATACTCAATAACTCAGTTAATTGATCCGCGGATGATGCTGATCCGTGCAGTCAATCAACACATTCATCGTCATCATCATCATACACGTTTGGGAGGTACAAGATGATGTAACATACCACCACCAACCATCATTGTACACATTGGAGTTGCCACTCCGCGGGGTGTGGTGTATGCTTCGTTCGGTAATGATGTTTTACATAAACTACTCTTTCCCCCCTCGGCTTACTGGCAGCCATCAAGCGGCGATGAGCGGGTTGCTCCATTTCCCGGCAATCCATCATAGGCAGGCATCACCATCATCATTGCCGATCATGATCATCAACGAGATTATACTTTTTATAGACAGCCAAGCATCAAAGCAATCAGCTTTATTGACAAATCATATCTCGAGATCATAAACGGTTCATGAAGTTTTGAATTGAAGCGCTTCGATTTGACTTCAATTTTCCCCAACCTTTGAATTTGTTATTAGTAGAAGCAATCAAATCATCTCGTAGTGCTCGGACATAACCTTGAATTGTTTTCAATTTTTCCAACCCTGACTGTGCATTCTCCATCAGATTCACTGCGGACATAAATCCTTTCTGAATCAATCAGTAGTACCTACAACGCCAATTGCTTTCAGCATTTCATATCGCGTTAGAGATCGCCATCGCAATCACCAACCGATTGTCATATCAGTTAAGTACCTAGCAGCTTCAGCCCAACAAACAAATGATGACCAGCTCGTACGCGGACGATGAATGTCGCACTTTCCCAACTCCGTAGCATATCTCGCCGCAAAGGCATAGCTTCAATATGCTGAGCTGAAGCTAAATGGAGAAATTTCACATTTTTTTTTTTAGACTTTACTTTGTAGCCTCGTGTAGCTGGTATTTGTATTCCCATAACGGTCACCAACAGATAGTCAGGTTTGTCGCTTGTTCATCTGGTTGTATTTAGCTATCTATCTGGGCAGGTAGGCAATATAGGCAATCGATAATGTTGGACAAGTTTCTTCCCCTCTATTTGGTTGGTTTTGTCACCAGCAGCAGCACCCGGAGACGGAGAGAAATGCGCCATGTGGATCTGGCTCATGGTTTTATCGAGACGATGCTAACGACCTTTTCGAGTCTCTCCATCTCCACAAACAAGTGTCGCAAAACGAGATTGGCTGACGACGTTCGGATTGATGGTCTATACTTGGTGGAAGGCGAGTATAAATAGGTGTTCTAATGTGTCTTTCAGTC